>NC_137825.1:34826908-35369408 GCF_963921795.1 Nannobrachium achirus | reverse complement strand
AATAATAAATAAAGCATAATGCATGCTCCATCCATCGCACGCACAACCCGAAAACAGCAGCCCTCCCAGGCAGCCCCTCCAGTAGGAGCTTGCTTGCTGCTATATTTTCGCTCTAATAATAAAACGGGACCGTTCGTTTTAATACTCACCTACATCTGCGTTGCAGAAAGCCTGTTGCGGGTGGATGGGGGCGCAGCTGCAGGCTTCAGTCAGCTCCTCCACCCTCCACAGGAGCACCAGGAGCACCGTGCACAGCATGTGCACCGAAAACGGCATTTTTCTTTCTATTTCAAACAACCTTCTTCCCGTCCCGATTCGAGTCTCCTGTAAAAAATTATAGCCTCTTCTTGGTGGAAACTGGAAACGATGATTCAAATGTGTCGCAGCAGTCTCTCGCTCTCTCAGCAGGGTCCAAGTGTGCGTGGATGTCTCTCTCCCTCTGGTTATGGCAGTACAATGTCAACAATAACGCTGCTTATTTTACAGCTGATCTCAGCTCCGTTATGTCGGAGCTGGTGTTTATTACACGGCCGTAGAAATGAAAGAAGAGCTATTTCAGGACGACGGGATGACGTCCGTACCTTCAAAAGATGCGACGAAATGACGTAGTCTTTCTTTTGCCTGTTGAAAAGCCGTCACCTACTCCCTCCCTGCACAGACCACCACTCAGCGGTGTAGAAACTAACTAACTAACGGGACTGTCTGTCTGTTGTTATTTTCTGGGACCAAGGCGGTTTTATAATAAAGCTGACTCCTCCCATCCTGGTGTCTCGGTGTCGGAGTGGACGCGGCCGGCAGGGGGCGCTAAAACGCCAGTTGGTTCTTCTGTGGCTTTGTTTAATGGGTCAGCAGCAGACAGTCTATGAATATATGGCAGTGGGTTTCAATCTTTTTCATGTCAAGGTCCATTATTATTCGGCATTTGAGCCACGGACCACCATTTGATGAGGTTTACCCTCTCAGACCCGAAGACTTGGAATATTTTGTTGTAAGATTAAGATTTTGGCAACAATTCCTATTCCATGCTGTATTGATAGGAGAGATTGATTGATTGATTGATTGATTGCAAGCAAAACGTTCCAAAAAAAAATTGTGTAATGCTAGAGGTTTAAACATTATTTAACTCTTGAGAGCGTGAAATGAAACCCAATGGTTCCATTTGGTTTCATTTTACGCTCTCAAGAGTTAAAGATCTATAAGTCCAATGATTTCCGTCATTTTGTGTTAATCTTAATTTATTGCATCCAGCATTATCGATATAGTCTTGTTATATTTGTCCTGCAGTCTTTGTGGAACACGCCACAACATTTTACTGTTTGTATCAGAAATAAAACCTTCTTGATCTTCTACAAATAAAAAAATAACATCAACAACAGGTCTATTATCATGTAGATATTCTTTAAAAAATATTCTATAATCTTATTGAAATGTGTATTTGTCTGTTCTGTGACAATAACCACAATCCACTACAGGCAGAATAACGAAGCACTGGCAAAAAGTAAAGCTCAATGTTTATTCCAGCATTGTAACATTGTATAGGCTATATTGTATATAACATCATCACAGCATAATTCTTTAATTGGCAAACTATTGAGAGGCAATTAAATCTCACGCCTGAAGAGGGCAGTATCTCTCCATCTCCAGCCTAGAAGGCTGTGGAAGGAGGACTGTCCTACCACTCACAGCTACAAATTATATCTTAAGACTTTGAATTTAATGATTCACCAGTTGAGTGGTTTTCAAACTTTATTTTTGTATTTTATTTCAAGGAACCCCCAGTTTGGTAGTCATAAGACCACAGACCCCTATGACTCTGACAGTGTACAAATGGAAACAAAATGGGTCCATTTGGTCAGAGTTACAGACCTATTAAGGGTCCACTTGGTTCCTAACTATCAATCATTATGCTGAGGACCGCTTGGAAGAACCTCCGCAAGGACCAACCCCTGGGGGTCCCCGGACCCCACTTTGAGAACGACTCCACCACTATACTATGTCACATAAAAAGAATGCTTCAACAACCATTATGTCTTGTTTCAAAGTAAACTCATTTTCTGTTGAAACGGAAAACTGCAGCAGCACTTGCCCCTGGTCACTTAATAAGAAGGCACTGATTTGGAGAAAGGAGACTAGGTTTAAAGACAAAAACTGAAACATCAACGGGCATAGTTTGAGAATGACAGTAAAGGCCTGTCCATACTTGGACCGAAACCGAACTTTTCGGTCAAAAGGTCCGGTTCGACTACAAAATGACGTCACTCGCGACTTCTGAAAAGTATTACACCGAATGAGAGTTTGGAAATGTGCATGTCAGAAAGTCCAACTCACCGAACATTTCGGAGATACTATGGACAGGCCTTTAGGGGACCATGCCAACACAAATCGTTTGTTTTGAGATGCCCAGCACCTGTCTTTCATGCATTATTATTTCTTTTAGAGTAGCAAATTCTTTTTTACCCCGCTTTTCTCCCCAATTTAGTCGTTATGCAAATTAATTCCACCCCACACACATTTATGGGTCGTCAAACTTGTCACTTATGTTGTCTCCAACTGACTCACCTGCCAGTGAGGAGACCCCACCTGGAGGACGTAGGGCCTTCGTCCTACCCCTCCCGCCCAACACTCCCTGCTGACAGGTGCTGCCCCCAGCCCGTATGATTACGTAGTACAGTGACGACTATAATCCTTCCCGAGGCTTCCCTCCCCGCGCATAGAGACGCCTGACAAAGCCGGACACACCCCAGTGGATTCGAACCCACAACCTCCGCGGTGGCGGGCAGGGACTTTACATACCGTCCTCAAAAATACGGACATACCTATACACTTGGTCAAATGGTGAAGCGACTGCCACCGCTCAAAAAACAGTTTGAATTTGGAGATAAGAGGTTTCTGCTCGACAGCAACGATATTCAAAGTGCCCGTCCGCTCATAAAGGCTTTCTGTGGACATGGCCCCTAATGCCTAACGTATGCTCTGTTGTACGACGGTGTTGTACCCTGATAATAGCAGATATACAAGATGTTCTTACACTGAAACCATTCCCCCTCATCCATCTGTAGAAGTCATGCAGAGGGATATCAAAATCTGTTATGTTTTATACTCAGATGTTTCTAGCAAAGTAAGTTGCGATGTGCTTTGTAATCAAGTTAATGTAAGCTGTTTAGGTCGTAAACATGAAAAGTTCCAGAGAAGCTTTAAAATCTGTAATGTAAAAAAAAAAAAACTATCAAGCTGTGAGCTTATACTCGTCATACGGCAAGGTATAAATTTGACAGGCGAGTGTGAACAGGATAAGTGTTGCAGTCTAGCACCAGGCTGCTCTCTGGCAGAATGAAGTTTTGTGCTTAAAAGATTATGCAATTTAAATGCAATCCACATTGTGGACTGACAGGACCTGAGTCCCGTACCAGTTCAAATACAGAGATACAAGGTTTCTGCCCGACAGCAACGAAAAGCACTTGAATGACAGTAGACAGTTGTTGGTTGACGACAGACCGTTGAATCCCACAACATGACAAGACTAACATGAATATTATTGCGAACTCTGTAACCTCTTTAACCCTTACTTCCCTATTTAGGACACAAAAACACAAGGTCAACATCTTCACAAACAAAAAAACAAGAATAAATGTTTTGCTCTGCAGGAGTCTCGCCGTCTAGAAGCAACGACCAATGTCTTGTGCACACTGCCAGTAGGCCACAGAAGTACCTATGATAGGTTTTTGAGCAGTGCTAACCGCTCCTATGTTTCACTTTTTGTGTATGAGCACGGAACTCCATGTAGAGATCTGTGCTCATACACACATACACGGACAGCACGGCCCATACAGCACCGCTCACTTCGCACAGGTGCGATTTTTCCCAAACGTTTTATACTTTTTGAAATGTCTACTACAGTATATCATACTGGAAGTCAACGAGGCTCAAATTGCACTGAAACCTTAATCAAATATGGAGTCTTACGTCATAATTATGTCAAAGGTAACTGACGTCAAAGGATGGCTGACAAGTCCGGAATCCACAAGGGGGCCACGGCCTTTCCATGTGGATCAAGAGATTCACATGATCCGATTATTTAATTATTATTTTTCAATAGAGTACCGAAATCCTGACATCACTGTCACAGCATTATTTTTTGTGTCCGAATTCCCATAGGCAAATCCAAAAATAAACAAACCTCCCAGCAATATTTTGTCAGACTATATGACTGTGTCGTTGATGATATTGAGTTACATTTGATAACGTCTGTGTTTGGAGAATGTCAGACTTCGGTGCTCTGTAACAGCTGATCTAAAAACCCACAATGCGTCGAAGTAGGGATTAAGTGGTTAATGATGATCATATACCTCCCGCAGCCTATAATATATGTCTACAGTATATAAAAAAGGGAAAAAGAAACCGGTTTGTTACAATTTCACAATGTCTCCCAACAATTAAAAAAATAAAGGACCATTTACATGAGGACATCCGTGTGGTTTTTGGCATGCAGATGCAGATAAGGCTGATGGACTTCAGAGGCCTTTGTTGAAGTAGACATGTTGGACACGCTCTCCGTATTGAGACATGATGGAGTCTCTTAACTCTGGCTCCAGCTTAGACACAGCCATGGAGCTGAGAGAGAGAGAGAGAGAGAGAGAGAGAGAGAGAGAGAGAGAGAGAGAGAGAGAACAAAGACAGCATACATGGGTATGCAGACACAGAGAGAAAGGAAACACAGAAAACAAGCTCAGTCAGAACGTTCAGCAATTACTGTATAAATGGTTATGACGTCCTACTTAGACCCTATGTTGACAAAATCAAATACGTTTTGTTACACGGGCACTGTTCTAGTTTAGACCAATAACCATAAATGCTAATTATTAGCACTGCCAGAACAGTCAGGCAGTGTTTTATTGTACTTGATTCAATGTTTGGGGGTACGCAATTTTCAGGATGTCACCACGCACGTCGCTTAATCTAACATTCAGGTCTATTGATATGCATATAGGCTTGTTTCTTTGTTAAAACACCTTAGCATCAATGTATGTCTGTGTGCATGAGAGACGTGACTCTGGTCAGAAAAGATATGGGTCGGTGACTGCCGCGTGACAAGAGCAATACAACACTGCAGTCAGGTAAGTTCAGAAAATGACATCACTTCGCTTTAATAAAGCCTTTAAAACCAGGAAGAGACAACACTCATGTCATATCACAACATTAGAATATCCACGATGATATCCAGTCTCAAAATCATGATTGCGACCGTAGGTCGCACTTTACTATCAAAACCACCACAAAGTGTAAGTAACTCCGTCCGTCCCTCCGTCTGTCTGTCAGTCTGTCTGTCACACCTCACACGTCACACTTTTTCCCTGCTTATATCTCCGCAACCGTTGCCCCGATCCATGCCAAATTTTGCACACACGTTCCTTGGCTGCCAAACTACAACCTCCAAGGACCCCCGGAGCTCCAGGGACCCCCAGGTCCCTGGGGGACCCCCAGATGGAAAAAATGACCAAATGCGCAAACATGACCAAATGACCACCCCAACGGGGCTGCTCACGGGGAATTCCCGGGGACCACCGACTCCTGGTGCTCCAGAACGGATGCAAAAGTGGTGGCGCCCCCAGTGGAGGACCCCCTACACTGCAGCTCACATAAAATCCCGTAACTCCGGCTAGGAGCGACCGGGACAGCCGGGGCCGGTACCTATTCGTCCGCCTTGCCGGCGCGGAGACCCCACCCCTCATTTCTCACATGGCCCTCTTCTAGCGCCACCATGAGGCAGATTCTTGCAAAACACATTTTTGGACACTGCTCCTACAATTTTCGCCCTAAAATCACGCAAATCGGTACACAGTATGTCTACACTCATCCCATCAACATGAATCTGTCCCATATAGCGCCACCTCCAGGCCGATTTTTAAAAACACATTTTTGGACACTGCTCCTACAGATTTTGCCCTAAAATCACGAAAATCACTACACAGTATGTCTACACTCATGTCATCAACATGGATCAGGAAGATTTTGGCAAAACACATTTTTGCCCTATTTGTGGAGATAAGTGACCTACGGTCGCTTATCTCCCGATTAGGGAGCCTTACTGGTATAATAATATCAACATATCAAACTTGAATAGAACAAGGCCCAACTTCTCTATTGAACTTTGCGGCCGACAAGTTCTTTTCTGATGCCCTATTACTTACTTTGAATGCTGTGCTCGTTCTTGTTGCCCAACATTACTAGGCGACATTATGCATGATGGAAAAGTATTTCTGCTGTTATTTATGTATATTTCTATATATATTTCTATAAATAGTTCCAGACCTTCATTCTCATTGGCAGAGTCTCTGTATAAAATGCTTGATCAATGTACATCAATTTATTACCTAACCATAAAGTTGAGGCAATAGGCTGCAAATGTGAGTGAATGAAAGTATTATGACAGGCTAGTTACCATCTCTGAGGGAACAGCGAGCAGGCAGCAGGGACCATGAAGACCAGGCTGGAGAATTAAAACACATCTTAGTTTAAAGTGGAATCTTTCAAAAATACTGTACATGATCTTAAACACATGGCCATGATAATAAATATGGGGATGGGAAAGTACAATAAAAAGCAACTTACAAGACTCCCACCAGCATCACTTGAATTGGTCCATGTAGATATGTGATCCTCTGCCAAAGACACAGAAATGCACATTAACACACTCATCTCTACACATTCAAATTAAAGATGCAATCCGGAACATTTGAATGAATAAAACATTATTTTAACAAATCTGTAAATGGTAGAGTGTGTTAATACTATAAGTGCTAAGGTGGCGTCTGAAGAGGTGAGTCTTCAGACTACGGCGGAAGCTAGGGAGTGAGTCAGTCTGCAGTTCTAATTGCAATGGGGAGTTTATTCCAGTTTGGGGGCCAGGACGGCGAAGAGTCTGGGACGAGTGGATTGTTGTCCTGGGGTTTTTAGCGAAGGGTCTGTCAGCTTCCCTGTGTTGGAGGTGGTCTCCCTACTCTGCCATTGATACATTTAGACCCCGGTCTACTTGTCACCTACTGATTGACAAGTAGTACTGCCTACAGTTCAACATCATCAGAACAATATCACCCTTTGACAAAGGGGAATCCATCTAGACCACTGGTTCCCAAACACTGGGTCGGGAAAAAAACTAATGTTGGACAAGTAGTGAAAATAGCCGATCTACATCTGCTGTTTTCACTAGTTTGGGTCCCGGGCAATCGGGCATATGTCTAATTTCTCTTTTGGGTCTCGACCAAAATAGTTTGGGAACCACTGATCTAGACAGGAGCGGAGACATGACACTTTCAGTTTGCAGAATTCATTTAACTCTGAGAGAGTACAAATGGAAGCAAATGGGTCCATACTCCATACATGTTCATTTGGTTCCATTTGTACACTCTCTGTATACCTACTTTTATGCAGTATATGAGATCCATTCCATAGGAATGATAATAGTCTATAGTTTGTGTACTTCATACACGTGAACGTCTCACCTGCATAAACTTATATTTCTCCATCCTTTGCATCATAATGGGAAGGAGAACTGGGGATGGAAAGACAGAAGGAGGTGATAAATAGTGCTGTCCATCCTTAAGAACATTAATATCTCCAACAACCACAGGAGACATTATCCATCTTTGATACATGCTCACATAGTGTAACATGATGAATATATAAAATGTTTGAATTCTTCCTACTCATGCCCGGTGCAGCCATCGTGATCCTAGAGATGACCACTTGAGTGATGCCCTTAGCAGCTGCTTTCTACAGAGGAAACACAAATATGGAGAGAATACATTTTGAGGCTTTAAAAAAAAAATACATGCTTATTTTGGATGCATTTCTGATTATTATTAGACAGTACAATAAAGACAGAACAAACGGAGTGTGCATGTGTCAGTGTATGGGTGGATGTAATACACATTGTACAGCATTTTGGAAGGTGCTAGAGAAATGTACCATTTACCTGAGCTAGATTCAAACCCAAAATATTGTGAGGCCAGCAATAAAACATTAAAATGCACCACCCTTAAACTAGAGGCCCAAGTGGTGGTCCACCCTTACACACGTTTTAAAAGTAACTAACTCCATAATTAAGCTGCTTACCTTAGATTGGCCCAATTTATTACCATTCTCATCTGTCACAGCAATGCCATTCAGGATCTCCCTTAAGACAGATACAGGAAAACGGGAGTTAGAAATGAAAAGGAAAGAGGAGGATCTAATATTCAGTAATTTCTGATTTGATCAAATTGATATTTGCTTCTAATCAGTGTTTCTTGTGCATTTTACTAACACTTCAGTGGGTGTTGTTGATCATCCAATACAAGCAGAATGTGTGACTTGAGTGTAACCTTTGTGTTCTCAAACAATCAACAGACTAGGTCTATTGTAAAGCAACAAGACAAGAGCAACCTATAAAAATATACCAATGAAAACTGTGGCACAGGCAGAATGCTGAAAATCATTTCCACAAAGGCTCATACACATTGACCTTTTATTGCTCATGCTCCAAATGTTCAAAAATAGCTCTGCACGCTGCCCTACAAAAATGTATCGCAGGCAAGAGACAAACAACCTTTTGACCAGAAAAGACCTGACAAAGACCTTCACAGGATGAGACATTGTTTGTCTTGTCTCTCGTCTGTAATAGATTTCTCCGGAGCACTAGCAGTGTGTGGGCACAGTTTAGCACAGGAAAAGCAAGCCTTTGCTCCGAACAGACTTTTCAAAATGGCAGAGATGTTGAAATTTCAGCACATCTCAGCAATAAAATCCACGTGACACTAAGCAACCCTGGTCTTGCGTTATTCTTGTGCTTTTCTAAAGCCTGCTTTTCTAAATGTTCATACTAGCACCCCATATCGGATTATTTTTGCCTAACCAGATTGGAATCAAAATGTTTTTATCAAGCAAAAAAACAGCAACAACTAAACACATGGAAACTGATTGTGAAGCACATTTGAAGCACATTCCTACGTGGTTTGAAATGTGATTCAAATCTGATTTCTAAAGATGTGTCTCACTGTGACTGTCTCAGTCTGGATACTTGGACACCGAAACGTGATGTATACTTTATTGTACCGGGGCGGCATTGGCTCAGGGGTAGATAAACTGTCATTAGAACACAGAGGGTTCCCGAAGGGTTCCCAGTTCGATCCCGGGCTCCCCCAGAGTTTGTGTCGAAGAGTGCTTGAGCAAGACTCTGAACACCTAGTTGCTCCCGGTGAGCAGGTTGGTGTCTTGCATGGTTTCCTCTGCTATCGCCCATCGGTGTATGAATGTGTGCGTGAATGGGTGAATGGAACGTACAATCTCTGTAAAGCGCCTTGGATAAAGGCGCTACAGTATATACAGTAAATGCACCATATGATGCTGTCACTCCCTGAAAATAGCCGTTCTACAAGCTCACAATGTGATTAGGGTTGGGATCCGGAACCGGAGGAACTGTAAGAAGTGGATCCAACATTGAGGAACCGGAATCGGTTTCATCACATTTGGAACTGTTTTTGGAACTTTAATCACACCGTCAGAGCTGGTATGTAGATGTCTGCTATAAAATTACAATTCCGGTGTTTCTCACACATTTCAATTTCAAGGACAATCATAACTCTGAGTGTACAAATGGAACTAAACGGACCCATAATGGTCCATTTGGTTCCATTTGTACACCTCAGAGTTACACAGTCTTCTAAGGGTTAATTTGGAACCCCCTATAGGAGTCGGACCGTTAAGAGGGAATCGCTAAAATCCTAAAGGATCCCCAACCCTAAATGTGACACGTGTGAGCTTGTACATCTGCTATTTTGAGATTGAGATTTGAAGAAAAATAGATTTGCCTCCAGTCTTAACAAAGCCCTGACTCTAGCCAAAAGGGACTCACTGTTGTCTCATCATTGGAATGTTGACGCAGTTGGCGGCTGCCACCGCTGCAAAGGGGACCCAGCGTGCCACCAGAGGGGGGGCTTTCTACAACCACAGGACGGATTCAAACAAAGCAAATCACAAGAGGGGAAAAACATGAGCAAATAGTTTGAAAAATATTTGATCATCCAGCATGTCCTAATATAGATGAAATATGAAAAAGATCAAATGTTGCAATAATAACATGTGTTTAAAAGATAAGATTAACGTTTATTGATCCCTGGAGGCCATTCAGGAATTTCATGGCAAAAATAATGTCAGTCAGACTCAAATTCAGCGTCACGAGTACACAGCCGCAAATCATTTCTTATTCCTTCATTATGTGAATACTTAATACTTCTACTACTTAATATATCAGAACATTATTTGCCTTTTTTGAAGACATCCGCATGTCCCTATTTTGGGCGCGTCATTATAGGCGACAATGTCAAAATCAACAGATCTACAAGCTGTTGCAATGTTGTAAGCTTTTTTTTTCCTTCTTCGTTTAACTTTTATTACCCCCCAACAATGTTAAAGATGCTCCAGGACTCTCCAAAATTGTGATCGTCTCAAATAATCAGCCATCAGTCAGACTCTAGCTAAAATACCATGAACAGTTCATATCTTTCTACCAAATATGAAGGTAAACTGTGGAGAGAAAGACGACTGATGATCATGATTGATCATGACTACTGCAAGCTGTGCAGTCAGTAACTATTATTCATTGGTAATATACAGCTGGTAATGAGACAAAACCTGAAGAACGCACACAGGAAATACCAGCCACTGAGTGAGTGACTAGGCTGTTCCAACTTCTGTTCACTCCTGACCTAATAACTGAGCCAACATAACCCGTACAATGACCTTTAAGTCATGCAGTGTGTGTGTGTGTGCGCGCGCGCATGCATGCGTGCGACTATACTTTTGAGGGCCAAATAGTAGGATTTGAGAAATACAGACATTGTGAAGACAATTGTCCTCATCTTCACAAGAAAAAGGTTAAATGTCATTCATAAAACCACCATCCTAAAATATTGATGTCTTCGCACGTATACTATTATAGTAAAACAATGTGTGTGTGTGTGTGTGTGTGTGTGTGTGTGTGTGTGTGTGTGTGTGTGTGTGTGTGTGTGTGTGTGTGTGTGTGTGTTGTGTGTGTGTGTATGTTGCTTTTTACCTTTGTGTAGAGGTTAAGTCCCACTGCTGTTGCTAAGGCTGTGCTGGTTGCAGTAGCATACGCTACTCCAATCTGCCTACGATGAAAGAAAACGTCACAATTACATCATACAAACATATATCAGTTCTGTGCTAAATACTTCTCCATTATCATGTATATATCATTGCTGTCGCGCTGAGATCTATCTCCATATTCTAACAGTTTGTGTCTTCAAAGCGTCCCACAAAAGCATCGAAAATAGTAGATCCACAAGCTCGAAACACGGCGCGAAGCGACGAGTTTTGAGTTTGGTAGATCTGCTACCTTTGACATTTTTAGATTGGAATCCTGAAAAGCAACAGTTTTGGACAGCGGGGATATACTATATACAATATATCTATCTAGGTCGTCCTCAGACGAGCCCTCCATCGTTGTTTCCAGTCATCTCGGTTCTCCATACATCTGGCCAGCTCATTGGTGTTCTGTGTCCCTACGTCTTCCTTGAGTATGTCCACGTATGTTTTTGTGGGACGTCCTCGCGACCGGTGCCCATGTGTTGGCTCCCACAGTACCAATTTGCTGGCTGGAAGCTCCTGGTGTCTTTGGCAGTGTCCTGCTAGTCTCATTCTTCTGGTGGCAATTTTCTCGCTTACCTTTGGTATTCCCTCATACAGGCTCCTGTTGGTAACATGTGCACTCCTGTTGATGTTGAGTACTGCACGCAACATTCTAGTGTAGCACCCGTCTAGAGACTTCTGCAGGGTTGGCTTCAGGGTCCAGCATTCACTGCCATAGAGGAGAACAGACTCCACCGTTGCAAAGAAGAAGCTAAGTTTGATTTGGCGGGGGAGGTTAGAGTTCCATACACTGTTCATGCCGTTCAGGGCCCTCCACGCGAGTGCCTTCCTTACTTTAAGGTCTTTCTCAGTTGAGTCGACCCATGCGCCCAGGTACTTGAAGTCCTTGACTTCCTTCAACACAGCTCCTTCTGTTGTTGTCAGAGGTGAGTGATCAGGTAGGTTATAGGTGATAACCTCAGTTTTCTTAGCATTTAGCCTGAGACCAACTTTGGCACACTCTATCTCCACCCTGTTCAGGAGTTCTTGTGCTTGTTCCATGCTGTCGGAGAGCAGGCTGATGTCGTCCGCATAGTCCAGGTCTGTCAGAACTACTGCGGGATGCCGCCTTGACCTCCTTGGTGTTAGCGTGAAGCCAAGCTCTTGTTCTCGTATACAATATATATCTAATGAACAATTATCAATGTGTCTTTCCAACAACGTAATGAAAAATAATACAGTCAGTTCAAACGTCTCTGCATTACTTCCCATTTTAACAGTGTTGTGCAGAAATCTGTTTCCACCTCAAAGAGACCATTACTGGGACATGACCAAAATCTTGATATCCCTTTTAGCTGGCCAGAACTGGTGCATTTCGGATGTTTCTTTCAAACGGCTACATTCCGCTCTTGACTTGATGTAAGCAGTAAATGGTAAATGGTAAATGGTGCATTTATATAGCGCTTTTAATCCAAAGCGCTTTACATAGATTGTGCATTACATTCACCCATTCACACACACATTCATACACCGGTGGCGGAGGAAGCCATGCAAGGCACCAACCTACTCACCGGAGGCAATTAGGGGTTCAGAGTCTTGCCCAAGGACCCTTCGACATTAACTCAGGGGGAGCCCGGATTCGAACTGGGAACCCTTCGGGATTTATACCCTTCGTGCTCTAATACCAGTTTCTCTACACCTGAGCTATGCCGCCCCTTCAGTGGGAAGCAGTGGGATGAACACCACAGGGTCTTACTTGGGAGTGATGGGAGAGGCAGCGTTACGGTTGGTGTAGTTGACCAGAGCATTGAAAGACTGATTCACCCACTGCCAGAACACCACCGCAGGGACTGTCCTACAGAGAGGAGAAAGACAGAGTGTGTAACTGTTAAAACTGTTGCTGAGTTTATATCTGCAGTAGGGATGGCCAAATGGAGAAATTAAGCAAGCTTGTGTCTCAGGCTCAGCATTGTCAGAGAGGCGCAGTACAGACAAATGGTTTGCAGCCCCAACAGGAGCGGAATTGGAGCGGAGGGCGGTCCTTGATCGCTCCAAGCCGTTCTGGCACATTTTAAAACTACAATATTAACTCATACTGTGCCGATCCCGAACTAGTTCGGCTTTATTTCAATCCAATACAATTTTTTTTTTATTAATTCACTTACCCCGAGCTGCTTGTAGAGTCGTGGGTGGTCCTGGCTCGCTAGCCGCTAGCCAGTTAGCCATTCTACTCTGTCCGACGATATATTCCATTAAAAATGGTTTAAAATACATTTTTGAGCTCCCCAATGTTCACCCGATGTTCGGCGCCGCTTTCGATGAGTACACGAGTGTGCCGATCCCGAAGTAGTCCGGCTTTTTTTAATTACATGAATAAAATGATAAGAGGCCTTCTGAAGCCTGGCCTGATTTTTCTAGCTACTAGCCGAAAGCTAGCAACCTCCCGGCCGGCCGTAATTTGCAAACGCAATCGCCAATCTCCGCCTAATCCAATGAAAGACCACATCTTTAAAGGCTTATATCTCTGGATTGTGTGCTCTGGAAGCGGCGCGAGGTTTATTTACGGCGAAATCGCCCAAAAATGATCTTTTAGATGACAAAATGGGAATAGCCATTCTGTTAGCATTTTCATCCGGGACATTTCCATGCCGTGCATGAACGTGAGCACGTGAGGTCCTGGAAGGTTAGGTCCTGGAAGCTAAAGCGCTCGCCTATGAGAGATGCGCTGGCATTCTTTGGCCCCTAGAGGGCGCTGGCACTCAATGAGTTAACGGTCACCATAACCGTTAGTGTTTACCGGTGACCAATTCCTTAACAGTTAACCGGTTAACCATTGGCCATCCCTAATCTGCATCTTTGCCAACAAGAGCGCAAAGAGTTGAGGGTCGTAACCATAATGAAGGTCAGCCCAAAGTAAACAACATTTATCGATTTAGAAGTTATCCCAGCATCAGAATCAGCAGCGCTGCATTGAAGAGACAATGTACAGCAGCAAGCTTGAAACTTGTAGAAAAATGTTTGAAAACATTTCAAAGATTACGCCTATCATCAGAACAAATCGAATAACGCTCTGTAACTCCCAAATATGGTCCTAAATACTGCATTGACGGTAAGCCCCAGAAAGAACACAGTTGTACCGGTAGAACTGCAGCATGAAGCCGGTGATGGCCATGCCTCCGGGGACCTGGAAGGACATGCGACCGATGAGGTTCATGCGGTCTCCTGTGTCTGGGTGGAAGGCAGAGTCGTACAGCTTCTTGGCGTAGTGGAGCTGTTCCTCTGTGGTGCCTGGGGGAACGGAGCCCGCCCTGCACACAACACAACACACACAGGTTTGTATTACAATACAGTACTTGTGAGGACATCAACATTTAAGGACAGCAATTTCATAGCATTTTTTTTAACACATCCACTGCCATTGACTTATATATTATATATACGTCGTTTCCTATCCAGCAGCTCCCTGCCATTGATTTGATGACGAATAGGCCTATATAGGTAATTTCCGTTTTTTCAGTCATCACGGAGGTATGAATGAATTGCCACCGCATGAAGCGTCCCCGGTTGCTATGCAACGCTTAGAACCGGAAGTGACGCAATCCGGAAAAGGTTTCTCTCCATCCGCTCCAATGCTCTCAGATTTAGATAAATCTATTTATCTCTGATTCTTCTCGCAGATTGTGTTTTTTGGTCAACAACTAAAGTAAAGACCGGATGATCGCGGTTAAATCTTTTCTTTTTCAGGTGAAAGAATAAAATATTGATTGGCTATTTCTCTATTTTTCACCGGCTACTTTTCAGTGTCACAGCAGCACTAGCAAACGCAACTAACCTCTGAATGTCCAATCCTCATCCCAACCTGAATATTGTCCTAACTGTAAACATATATCTAAAAGCATTTTCTTTACCATAAACCTTTTTTCTTGTAATACGTAGTAATACACACACACACACACACACACACACACACACACACACACACACACACACACACACACACACACACACACACACACACACACACACACACACACACACACACACACACACACACACACACACACACACACACACACACACAATGAAAGACAATTCACAATTATTACACAATCGCCATATTGCAATTATCTGAGAGAATCGCAATTATTTTGCGTAATCATTTTAATAGGAAGAAGGAAAAAAAATATTATCAGTAATTGCAACTAAAATGTAATGATTGTGAGATTCGTGACAGCCCTAGGCCTGCATGACAAAACCGGTATGTCCTTAATTAAATGGAAGCTACCCTGGAGCAACCACTGAAGAACATCGAAGACACTCAAGGGTGATTCATACCCAACAAGTAGCATGCTAGTGTCACGCACCGAAAATAATGTTGCGCTGCCACACACACATCGAGCTAGTAGATCTGCTGTTGTCTGTTACGACACCAGTACAAACAAATGTAACGGGCCCTCTAGACTCGCACGATGAAAACAGCTGTCAGTAACAGGTGACCCGTGATTAACGCTGGAGGAGATCGCGTTAAGTTGGTCCGTGTGGGATTTGTGTCTGGTGTACCTGCAGCTCTCTACCAGGGCCTTGGCCTCGTCTAGGCGTGAGTCCGGCAGGGCCACTGTTCTCCAGTCAGTGATGTTGGCAAAGTGTTTTAGTCGGCCCATGAACGTGGACTGGTCCCATCGTGGTGCATCAATGTCAAATGAACTCATGGTGGCTCCTTTAATGTCCTTTACAGTCTCAATATGATAATAAAGCTATATAGTGGTCCAGGCCCTGTGTAGGGTAGCCTCTGTTAAGTCCTGCTCAACTGCTATGATCCCCGCCTGAAGAGAGAGAGAGAGAAAAGGAAAAAAGGAAAGTTATGCCATTATTACTTACAAATACAACAAAGCATATGCGGTGTTGGAACTTGTGAAAAGGAAATTCTTTAGGAGAATTGTAATCGCTTTCAATAACTGACGCAAAGTATCAGAATTCTTTGAACAGCATGTCCCCCTCCAGAGACAAACTGAACCAACTAACCCCTCTGATGTCCCTGGCTCACCCCCCATAACCAGTCTAGCCTGGTATTAAGGGCTGATTCAATTTGAATAGATTTTAAACTAGAGAGGCCTAAGGCAGGGGTCTTCAACGTTTTCAGGCCAAGGACCCTGTAGTTGAGAGAGATGAAGCAAGGACCGCCACAACCTTTTCATAGATTCTATATAGTTTCATCGTTTGACAGCACAATCATCAGTGTATTTTGGATTCATGTCAATTTGTGATTTCAAATATTTAACCACTTGAGCCGTCATTAGCTAATAAACTTGACCTTTTACTCTGTACTCAGTCTGCTCTTTTTCCCCTCTACACCAAAGCTCTTTGCCGAAAATAGCCGATCTGCGAGGCGTTGTGAGCTTGTAGATCTGCTATTTTGGCTAAAGTTCTCCGAATATGGACACTAGGGTTCAAGTTGTTAATATAAAAAGGATTGGAAGATTTGGAGGACCCCCTGTAGTAACTCTGAGGAACCCCTAGGGGTCCCGGACCCCCTGTTGAAGACCCCTGGCCTACGGTATTGCACCTTTTAATCCAGTAAGCGAATAGGCATGGTTGCCTAAAGGGCTTACTGACCGACTTGCGTGAGTTGCGTGCTTGAGCAAGTCATTTGCGTGACTTGCGTGCTTGAGCGTGCAGGGCAAGTTGTGATACAATAAACACACAAAGATCCCTGTGAGCCGTCCCACCCGCCCCAAATTCTCAAGGGAGAAATTAGCTTTTCTAATCATTGCCTAACATATCATCTCTACCAGTTTATAGCCCCACGCGGGCTCACAGCTTGATCTTTGAGACCACGGCATTCCCCCCGCTGACTAAATAGCCAGGAAGAAACAACAGCTGGCCTGGCTGGCCTGCAAGCACACTCTGTTAACACATTAGCTGTATCTGTCCAGTCTGTCAATAGCAGCCTTTTTATTGAATCACCTGTAATGGAATTGTAGATTCACTGTTTCTCAACGATAGGTCTGGGGGACTACACCACCAGCGGCCCAAATGTACCCTTACAGCTCTGTAACTAGTCGGAAGCACTAAGGACTTCACAGGGTAGATCGGGGTTCGTTCAAGGTCAGTCTGATATCATCGCTGTCGGGGCAGAAACCTTATATTTTATCTTTGTGTTTTTTTCCCCCCTAATAAATGTCCTACATCATTGTCACTCAAAACAATCAAAAATAGCAAATCCTCAAGCTCAAAACTTAATTTGAATCCTGATAAGTAACAGTTACAGGCCCGTAAGGCTCCATTTGGACCCCTGGTAGGCCCAAAACAATGTACAGCACAATGCACCTTATGTCTAACCTCACGTGCATACTCTGTGACAGCTGGATATGCTATGTGTACTGTGTGTATATATATATATATATATATATATATATATATATATATATATATATTTTTTTTTTTTCTTTTTTTTTTTCTATTTCTCTCTTTGATCTCCAACGCTGCCAGGAATGAGGTCAGCAGGTTCAGTCTACTCTAGACCTAGCCTGAACCTTGGTCTGGCCTGGCCTGGCCTGGCTGATACTGGGTTGGGTGCAGCTGGACTGGATCTAGCTGCTGTGTGTTTACAAAAACCTGGTCAAGGTCTGTGGCGGCATGGGGGGAAACCCTGGACACAAGCCAGCTTCGTAAAATTCCCTTCATAGTGTCAAGATTTGTGATTATTATTATTACCTAATTTATGAATGACTGTGAATGGATGAACATGCTAAAGATTAATGAATGCATTATTGCAGTGTTTCCTCAAAAGGGATTCCAGCCAGGGACTCTGTGGGTTCCTTTAAGTGGGTCTAAATTGATCCTTACAATAAGTCTGTAATGCTGACATTGTACAAATGGAACCAAAATAACCTGTTAGGGGAAATTTTGAAATTTGAAAGTTTGAGAAACACTGCATTATTGGGTTAAAGGGGGTGGATAAGAGGAGTAGTCTAGAGAGGTTAGGTTACACAATTGAGAAGGGGCTGGTTCTTATAATCATGCAGTCCCAAAGCTTGACAAACTGGATCTAGAACACGTGCTCACATCAGTGTAAAGCCAGGAGTAACAGGAGTATTCTGTAGACAGCATGCATATACATGCCCGCCCCTCACCTGACTAACCTAAAACCATAAGTACATGTGTATCTACACAGTATGGAACTGCAAGGGTGGCATGCTGGCACTGGCATCATCATTCATCACCCTCTTGCAGCACAAAACCAGTCCTCGAATCCACTTCCACTCTGATCAATGTGTCAGTCATTCAAATCAGTGGTTCTCATCTGAGTCAGTCAGTCATCTGAGTCAGTCAGTCAGTCATTCAAATCAGTGGTTCTCAAAGTGGGATCCGGGGACCCCCAGGGGTCCTTTGCTTGAGGGAGTTCCAGGGATACCCAGCTAAATGATAGTTAGGAACCAAATGCATTGCATCCATTTGTACACTCTCTGAGTTAAATGAACAATTATTTTACAATAGAAATTGAGGTCCCAGAGATCCCAGCGAAATTCTATTAAATTGGGGTCCTTAGCATATTAAAGGCATGTCAAACTGGGGGGGTCCTTGACATTAGAATGGTTGGGTAATCACTGCTGGAGCCGTACAAATCTTCTCTTATGGGGGTCCCTGGCATATACTTGAATGGGGGCTAACAAGTGTCAACCTGGGGGTCCTTGACGTGAAAAAGTTTGAGAACCAGTCATTTTAAAAATTGCTTGGGTAGTCGACACAAGCAAAGAGTGATGCAACTTGCGAGCCAAGTTACTCGTGGCCGCTGTGCTCCTTCTCTGCAATAATGCAATAATAAAAGGACGAAACACAGGACCTATGGATGTATTAGACAAGCCAGTTGCAGCCGAAACAAAGGAAAGGAACACGTACCTTTTCAGGGACTGCTGGACCAGTAAACAAGGAAGATAAATAAGGCTGTCAAGTGATATCACATTTGGCCGTCCGTGTGGCACTGCCTCGCGTCACCACCAGTGTTGCCAGATCTTGGGGAGAGAAACAAGCAACAAAAATGAAAACGAAGACATATGGTACAGCAGTAGATCAGTGTTTCTCATTGATTGATTGATTGATTGATTGATTGATTGATTGAAGAATTTATTAGAAGGTTGCATAGGAAAAAGTTTCATGACAAAAATCACTGGCACACGGTCAACTAAAAGGAGATCCTAGTAAGCTTTCCGGCTTATTTACACAGGAACCACGTATGTATCCGAAAGACGGAACACAGTACTTTACATAGGATATCATCAATAACAAAAGGGAAAACAGCATTAAAAAAGAAGAAAAAAGGGAAATAAAATAAAAAGAAAAGAAAGGGAAGACATTTACAGTGGAAATGTCAAGGTCTCCCGGGCCCTTAACTCTGACAGTTTACAAATTGAACCAAATGAATCCATTAGGGTTCATTCATTGGTTCCATTTGTACAGACTTGTATCATGGGTCAATTTTTAGAGTCTAAATTGACCCATACAAGTATTTAACTCTACAGGTCTAAATGTAAGACCCCTCTAAAATAACCCATAAAGACAGAGTCGCTGGAATCCACTTTCAGAGCCACTGCAGTAGATAGAGGCCACATCAGCAAATGAAAGAGAAAACCAAAACAAGTCCAAAGTCGCGTATAATAAGCAGACATGGCAACACTGGTCATCAGCACCCAAGGAAAGCCAGGTTTCTATTACGAATCAACCAGCGTGATCCGGTACAGCCCTCGTACTGTATCCGGTTATTTGTACGCACACATACATGCTAAATATGTTTCCGTATCCGGTTTAGAGCCTGACCGGATCAGCAACCTGTAAAGTGATTTGACCCGCTCTGAAATACTAGTAGTGTAGTAAGGGGAGGAGCTGCTGTCCAATCACAAGCCAGGGCAGCTCTACTGTTGTCCAATCAGAGGCCAGGGCAGCGCCAGCTTCGTAGGACGGTGTCGCTTGCCAAAAATAACAGATCTGTTCTGTTCTGTTATGCCATGGTGGTAACACTGACATTTAACATCAGAAGATATATAAATCGGCAAAGTAAAAAGAAAAAAAAAAAAAAAAAAAAAACTTTATTTTTAATTCTGAGGATGGAGGCGTATCATTTTCAAAGAAACAAAAATAGAAGAAAATAAAATCAGTTAAGTCTGTGAATGTTGAGAGAGAGCAAGCACACACAAATATATCCCACCTCTTTTCCACCTGTAATCGTGTGATTTGACAATAACGTTGATAATAAAGCTGATTGAGCATTTCTAATTTCCAATAGGCCTACTACTTTTACTTCTACTCCACTAAATCTCAGAGGCAAATATTGTACTTTTACTCAACCACATGTATTTAGTTACTTTGCAGATATAAATCATAATATTATAAAACATAGCCTACATATTATAACCCTATTTTATACCGTGGCTATTTGAAACAAACATTTAGTAGACCTACTTTTACTTTTGGCACTTTTAGTACATTTTGACATTGCCATCACTTTCATACTTTTACTCAAGTAGACCTACATTTTGAATTCCGGACTTTTATTTGTAGAATTTGTAACCCTATAACCCTAAATTTCAGTATTGATACTTTTGCTTTTAGTAAATAAATAGGCCTACTTTTTCCACAACTGACAAAATGTCTCATCGAATTCATGAATCACAAAAACATTCATTCATTCAGTAAAGTAACCAATTCCGGTGTAATAATCTGGTAATAACTACTCTCTGTGTGTGTGTGTGTGTGTGTGTGTGTGTGTGTGTGTGTGTGTGTGTGTGTGTGTGTGTGTGTGTGTGTGTGTGTGTGTGTGTGTGTGTGTGTGCGCGCGCGCGCGCGCGGTGTGTGCGTAGTGCGTCATCCCCCCTGGTTACCGTCGGCGGCGTCTTGGGGAGAGATAAAGCAACAAGATGGTGAGTTTCCATTTAAACAAGAAAATGACACAGTTAGCCACCGTTTAAACAATTACAAATCAACTGTAAACCTGCGATTGTTACGCACCGTTTGACCCTCTTGATGTAGACAACCGTAACTATACCTCCACCACGATCCGAGGCTTTTGTTTTGTGTGAAAAGAAAAATCAAAGATCCGTGGTGTGTAGGCTGCAGCAAAAAGCCTGTTGCCTCGTCCAGTTACCACGGGAGATTAGCCTAGCACGTTAGCAACCAGCTATGTTTAGCTACTGCTGTATTATAAGCTAGTTCTCCACGTTAGAAATAAACCCGCGAGGCTAGTCTTCATCAGAGCAGGAGATGATGGGCAATTTGGGCATGGGTATAATTTAGGTACTTTAGTCTTTTCTGGTCTGTTCTTCTGTTGTTCTTACGTTATGCTGGTGCACATCAAGTAACAGAGTAGCTGTGCAATGCATCCTCCTCCAAGTCAAAAGAGGAGGCTGGGAAATAAATGCACTTTGCACTGCAGGCTATATGTGCAAGGGTCCAAGTGGAAAACCACCTTTTATTATAGGTCTGTATTGTAACTCTTGAGGGTGTATGTTTTTGGTTCCATTTGAACAACCTATGCATTAATACTGAGGATTATTTTGCAGTGGATATAATTATGTCGATGGGGGTGGGGGGCGGTCCATCTCCCCAGACATGATGGCAAACTGTATCAAATGGGGGTCCGGAATCACAATCAACTACATTGACAGGTACACAGGTGTAAAGAAATGGGTGAAATTAGTTTTTTTGTGTGCGCGCAAGCTCCTTCAGTCCATCTTCCTTTTGTTATCTTCAGAAAGGGAAAAGAAAAGAAGAGGGAAGGAGAGCAACATTATCTCAAGAGAAATCATGGCCTAATCTGTATATCAAACTGTTGGTGCTTGAAATTAAAATAGGTCGAGAAACACTGCTGTAGCTACATGAGATGGGAGCTACTTGGTGGGATAGATGGATGGATAGATGGGTGGGATGCCATTCTAATGGTGGCTGACTAGCTACAATGCCCTCCCTGTTTGCCACCGGCGGCTACCATCACATGGGGCGTTTGGAGTGTGTGTGCTGTGTGCTCACCACTCTCCACTCTCCACTCTCTCTCTCTCCTTGCTGTGTTGCAGGGCCTGCTGTCGATACTGCGCAAACTGAAGAGCACCCCGGACCAGGAGGTCAGGATCTTACTACTGGGCCTGGACAACGGAGGAAAGACCACCCTGCTCAAACAGCTAGCGTCCGAGGACATCAGCCACATCACCCCCACACAGGTACGCTGAGTAGTAGAGGAACACACATCTGCTAGTTACACTGTTTCCCAAACACTGGGTCGCGGGACCCCGTTTGTGGGTCACAGGCCATATTGTATGGGTCACGCCTCATTTAACCCATTTAGGCCTAGGATTATTGACTGCTTTAACTATTGAAAAATAGCAGATATACAAGCTCACAGCACGGCACCAAATTTCAATTTAAAAAATAAATAGCAGATCTACAAGCTCGCAGCGTGGCACTCGGTGCCGCGCTGTGAGCTTAGTGTGTGAAAATAATGATACACACACTAATAAACTAAACTAACACACTAATAAAATAATGATACACAATAATGTGTACCCGTTCTGTTAAAACAAACACATCTAAGACATTCCATAAATAAAACTGCATACTCCAGCAATACCGATTCCAGCATTTGAGGTGGTATTGGCAGCTTTTCCGATACCGCTATTGGTATCAGAACAACTCTAAGCTGTTGTGTCCGTCTGCATGTTTGCAGGGCTTCAACATAAAGAGCGTCCAGTCTCAGGGCTTCAAGCTGAACGTGTGGGACATCGGAGGCCAGAGGAAGATCAGGCCCTACTGGAGGAACTACTTTGAGAACACGGATGTGCTGGTGGGTTGGACAATTAAGCGAAAATATATCAAAACCTGTATTTAGAACTAACTAGACTGCACTCTATCGAGGTGCCTACTTGCTCCTAGTGCACTTGTGGCCATATATGGCCTACTTGTGCGCCAGCAGAGTGTGCAAGTACTACTTTCGGTGCTGTCTGTTAGTATGTGGGTCGTCAAGTTGGCACTCTGTCAAGTTGCCAAAGGTGTGATTTCTTTTGACTAAATCGTTTAGACTGAATGATGATTAATCACAGCCTTGTTCATTGTACAATGGTGGGGAACAAAAAAAAGTAAAATAGACAATCTACAAGATCACAATCGTTGAATTGCCTAAGTATGAAATAGAGTTAAAGTGGATAAACTAATTGTGTTGCTATATATTATTAACTAATTTGGCTGGGGATCCCCTGGAACCCCCTCAAAGACCACTGGGTGTCCCCAGACCCCACTTTGAGAACCACTTCCATTTCTTGGCACTTGGCATTTCTCTTTCCTTGACCTTGTGCTCTACTTGATAGTTAAACTGTGCAGCTCTGTGTGGTTATTTCTTTGAGTCATTTATTTCTTTTGTTTGACCACAAAATGTTGAGAATTACAATCTTTCAATTCTCAGCGTATTTGCTCACATTCAGTTATGCCTTATGTTTCAGATTTATGTCATCGACAGCGCAGACAGGAAAAGGTTTGAGGAAACAGGGCAGGTAATTATCACACTCTTTTTTTGTACTTTATCATACGTTCATGTACAGGAAAATTAGTGAATACGATTGTTGAGTTATGTGTGGGTGTGACATACAGATGCGGGACATGCGTACGTACAGACAAAGCCAGATGTTGAAGCGGTTAACACAGCTCAAAAATGGTATCGGTACATCTCTAAGTACAGTCATCCGAACCTGTGTGTGTGTGTGTGCTCCAGGAGCTTGCTGAGCTGCTGGATGAGGAGAAGCTGAGTGGGGTTCCGGTGCTGATCTTCGCCAACAAGCAGGACCTGTTGACGGCGGCCCCGGCCTCGGAGATCGCAGAGGGCCTCAACCTGCACACCATCCGGGACCGCGTCTGGCAGATCCAGTCCTGCTCCGCCCTCACTGGGGAGGGCATTCAGGTGAGAGGCGTCTATTAGCCAGTGTGGTTCTCAAAGTGTGGTCCGGCAGTCCCTTGAAGGTGTTGAATGGGGGCACAGTGCCGCAGTCGATAGTGCTGTCGCCTCACAGCTAGAAGGTCCCGGGTTCAATTCTCACCGGGGAATGCTGTGGCCACTGGGGGCGTGTTCTCTCCTCTGCATCATCAGTGCCCATACCCTAGGTGGGGTTTGGCGAAAGGGCCTCTCTTTGTGGAGTTTGCATGTTCTCGATGTGTCCCCTTGGGTAGGTACCCTCACAAAAAAAACATGCAGTAATCCTGGTATGGAGGGGAAAAGGAACTGGTTGGAATAACTTGTTCTTCCTACGCGCTACGTCCTACCAGGGAAACTCCCCCTGTCAGGTGATAAGAAGCGGCGTGCTCACTCCTCATGCACTGAAGGAAGCATGAGTTCAGTTCTGGGCTCTCCCCAGGTTGGCAGAGGGAGAGTAGCGCCCAGGATTACAGCTTAGGCAATTGGCAGAATTTGGCACAGGGTGAAAAATGGGTTACAAAAAATGAGGGGGATCCTTGACATGAAAAGGTTTGAGAACCACTGGTCTATACACACATGCACGCGCACACACCTTTTTCTTTTTATTTAATTTGATTTATTTGACATTTAAGGTTTAAAAGAAAACACATCACACCTTATTCCCTCAACAAAGCGGTCCGTTTAAACACAGCCTTTCTATGGGTCCGCTCTTGTATACCTGTGGGGGAGCGTTCCCTGATTTTGCTTAGCAAAATTTAGGAAACATCTTAAAGAGCGGAGCCATTAACGCCACGTTTAACTGTATTCCATTTGTTTGCAATAAATGGTTAACTTTTACATGTACATACATTCACAGGGTCAACATTATTACATCATTTTGATTATCACACTTTAGTCCATTTCAAATATTCGTGGAGTCATTTACTTTGACGTGAGTGTCAGTGTTCGCGACTGAAATATTGGTGTATATATATTGCCTAGGCCTAGTTGTGGTTCTCAATAGTCCTGGTGTGCTCTGCTTTTCAACGCCAATGCTTTCTCTTTCCCTTTTCCATTTCAGGAGGGAATGAACTGGGTCTGCAAGAGTGTCAACGCAAAGAAAAAGTAGCCCCGCCTCCAGTCTACATTATATCACTGTTCTGGGGGAGCAGCCGTAACACACACACACACTCACACACAACACAAACAACGCACACACCCTCCTGACCTTCGGTGAAATGGGATATACTACCTGTGAATGTATGCACACTACTAATACTACATGGACTTGAAGAGAGTTTTTAACCCCCCCTCCCGCCTGCCGCCCCTCCTCGCATCAGCAGAGTTCGCTAATCTCAACACGACCTCCTCGTCTGTCCGGGACACTGGGGACAGCGGTCGGCTCTTCAAAGGGAAAGTCACTCCGCGGGGGGCGGGGTTTGTCATTTGCGTTCCTTTGCCGGGGGAGAACCGCTCCAGTTTTCCCATCGGTTAAACCTCGTCGGAAAACCTCAAACATTCCTCTTTTAACCGCTGTCCTTCATTACGCCTGATCTGCGTTTGGTTCCGTTCACCGCCCCGCAACTAAGTATACATCACCCTTTAGACTAGAACAGTGGCTTTCAACCAGTGGTCCTTGAGGAAGTTCCAGGTGGTCCCCAGCTACATGATGGAGAGTTGGTAACCAAATGGACCCCTATCATCTTTAACTCTAGAGACTAGTGTAAAATGAAACCAAATGCGCCAGTCAAGAGTTCAATTATTGTTTAACACCTGCATTACTTAATCTAAAAGAGGTCTACACAATTAGAGAATGAAGAAGAATTGTTATTTTGATTAACCTGTTATCTCTCCTATTGGTACCAACATCAAGACAGCATGGAATCGTGGACAAAATCCACAATCCAACTGATATCCAACAAAATATTCTAGGTTTTTGGGTCTGAGAGGCTAAATTTCATCAAATGGTGGTCCGTGGCTCCAATGCTGATGTGAAAAGGGTTGAAAACCACTGGATTAGAACACCACCACCACCACCCCGCCTGTCCTCTTTGAATCCCTTTTTTACTATGCTGTCCCGGTAACCAACTGTACCCCCTTTTCTGTCTGTTACCCTCCTTCTTTCTCATCTGTCGTCGTTCACACAGGTTGACATGTTGTGTTTTGTTTTGGGTTTTGTTTTGTACTGTATCATTCCACGATGGCTGTAAGCGCTTTCCTTGCTATGGCTCTGTTTTTGAAGTGAGGTCTATTTTTGTAATTCTTTATTTATGGTGAAGTAGAGTTTAGAGCGCTTCCAAACAACAGCAACAAGTGGCATGGTGTGTGTGCGTGTGTGTGCGTGCATGCGTGCGTGCGTGTCTGTGTGCGTGAGGTTTCTAGGTAATGGGTCTTCAACAGGGGGTCCGGGACGCCTAGAGGTTCCTCAGAGTTACCGCAGGGGGGCTGCCAAGTCTTTGTGTGATAGGAACCTTTTTTTCCTACATTTTTTGTATCGACTACTTGAACTCTAGCATCCCTATTCTGGGAGGAACATTTGCAGAAAATAGCACCTCTACAAGCTCACAATGAATCGCGCTGTGACAACTTGTGAGCTTGTAGATCTGCTATTTTCGTCAAAAAGGTTTGGTGTAGAAGGAAAAAGTGGCAGAGCGAGTACTGGGCCAAATCAAATTAATCATATATTGAGGGTTTAAGTGATAAAATGTCTGAAAATACATGAATCCAACATGAATAGAATAAATAATGTGTAAATAAACAAACAAACAACAAATGAATTTACACAACACTGATGATAGTGCTGTCAAACAAGGCTATGTCTAATCTATGAAAAGGTTTAATCCGCAACACAATGTTATACAATATTTATACAAAATTCCTCTCTCTCTCTGAGTAAAAGGGTACTTGGCCTGGAACTCGTTGAAGACCCCTGATCTAGGATGTTGGCGGAATATATGTTGCTCCATCTTCCCCTGTAAAAGAATGATACATGTTAATATGTATAAAAAAGGGAACATTATGAAATGAAATGGTTAAGAGACACTACATTTCTATTGTATTAACTGTAAATATGTTGGCCCTATGTTTGTATGTTACATTATGTGCACGTTATAGAGTATCTTGTTACCCGGGCTGTACACTGTAGTCTATAATGTTTTGCATATCTAATATAGGCTGGCAGATTTTTAACAAATATATATGTGGATGATGCAATGGCATTGGTTCTTCTTGTTTTGTTTTTTTGCTTCACGGAGGTACTGAGGGAATTTGCCCGCAGATGTTTCCTTTTGATATTCTCAAATGTATTCCGTCCAAGCATTAAAGGTACGTGAATAAAACGTTTATGAGAAATAAAATGGCTTCCCAAAGAAGATTATTTAACCACTTATTAGCCGGATGGAACATTGACGATCTACAAGCATCCGGTATCCGGTATGGGTTCCATCACATTTGGAACTGTTTCAGGTTTTTCACACTGAGCTGGTATGTGGACTTCACGTCTGTGATGCGATTACGATACCTGTAGTGTAGTGTCTTTAACCCATTAAAGGAGTAGTTCACCTCCAAAATGACTTTTTTTTAAAATGACTTTTTTAACTCGAAGTTTTGCATCATTTCGGGGGTCCTTGACATGAAAAGGTTTGAGAACCATTGACAGAAACATATGTTTGTTTGTTTTTTCAGAAAACTGTTAGGATTTAGAAGACATTTTTAGAAATGGCCTAACGGAGGGAACAGTTAAGGAAACCGGAATAGTTAAAGGGATATTCCACTTTCAAAAAAACTTTTTGTCATTGTATGGTCTAATCAGGCTTGTATGAACACCCTGAACAGTTTTTAATTTTCTTCATTCAGTATTTATATATTTGATGTAAATGTTACCAGGCCCTCCAGGCCAAGGGCCTCTCCCCACACACACTCATTGTAACTTCAAACTCCATTTTAACCATGATAGATTCATTAAAAACACCCATTATTTTTTCTGCTGACTCATACTACCCTCCTAATACGTGAGCAGGCCATGTTTTTTCCATAACGTTTTTCATGTATTTGTTATATATTTTTATTGCATTTAATTGTTTCCATTTTCCCAAAGAATTATTAAAAATACATGAAAAACGTTATGGAAAAAACACGGCCTGCTCACGTATTAGGAGGGTAGTATGAGTCACCAGAAAAAATAATGGGTGTTTTTAATGAATCTATCATGGTTAAAATGGAGTTTGAAGTTACAATGAGTGTGTGTGGGGAGAGGCCCTGGGGCCTGGGCCTGCCGGAGGGCCAGATAACATTTACATCAAATATATAAATACTGAATGAAGCAAATTAAAAACTGTTCAGGGTGTTCACACAAGCCTGATTAGACCATACAATGACAAAAAGTTTTTTTGAAAGTGGAATATCCCTTTAATATCCTAAAGGATCCCAACCCTGCTGCTCAACGCCTCGCATGATGCACTATTTTCGCATTTAGATTTGTATTCTCTATTATTTTAGATCCCCCCCACACACCCTGACACACACACACACACACACACACACACACACACACACACACACACACACACACACACACACACACACACACACACACACACACACACACACACACACACACACACACACACACACACAGGTGGGGTCAGCTGCTGGTGACAGGGACAAAGCCAGCCTGGAGGTGTCACTGTGGGAGATGACGGACCTGTGCTTGAGGGGGAGTGGCTTTAAGGCATGCCTGTAGCAATCTGGCTAGCCATCAGCCTTTTCCTCTCACCAGAGAGTCTGTTCTTGAGAGATTATGCCTGTAGTAACTAAACACGTACTTGAGTACGATGTGAGGTACTTTTACTTAACTTGATTATTTCCATTTAATATTATATATATATATATATATATATATTTTTTTTTTTATACTTCTACTCTACACCAGTGTTTCTCAACCTTTTTTCTGCATGGGCACACTTTTCATGTCCCAAGAATCCATGGGCACACCAACATAATACGGGGGTGTAACTGTAAATATCGTCACTGTCGGGAAGAAACCTTGTATCTCCCAAGTTTCAAATGTGTACTTTTCTTCGCAAAGTAAAGCCCTGCTTCATCATACAAGGCTGTCGCACAACAGTAGTGAAAACAGCAGATCTACAAGCACACAACGCCTCGCACCGTGAGGCGTTGTGTGCTTGTAGATCGGCTGTTTTCACTAGTTTAAATCATTTTTAAAATGATAAATACAATACTGGCTTTCAAGCAGTTTCAAGGGGCACACTTGACCCTTCTCAGGGGCACACCAAAGGTCCCCAGGCACAGTGGTTGAGAAAAACTGCTCCACACTACTATAAGTGTGTTCATGTATAATGCTCTGTGTGTGTGTGTGTGTGTGTGTGTGTGTGTGTGTGTGTGTGTGTGTGTGTGTGTGTGTGTGTGCGTGCGTGCGTGCGTGCGTGCGTGCGTGCGTGCGTGCGTGCGTCTAATTCAAGGATGGGGTGTGATTGATTCGGAGGGCCTCTATGAATCTAAGATGGCCTCTCTTCTCTTACAAAGATTGTCATTGTCCAGACGTCCTCTCTGCACTCAGAATGAACATTGTTCCTCGCTTAGTTGCTGCCGAGAGTTCGCAGTGAATTTCTGACAAGGCATTACGGAAAATGTGATGTCGGCGGAGTGAATCACACTTTAGAAACACAAAGGCAGTTTATGGATTATTGCTTTGAGGACAATGAAAGCATTAGAGGGAGGGGGGGGGGGGGCACATTGCCTTGCAATGAACTCTAAAGAGACAATTTTCCTTTGGTTATAGTGTCTTTAATCTGCCCAAAGCTCTGAAGGAGAGAACACACAGTTCTGCGGTCGTTTTATCAGTGAATACCCCCCACCCCTCCAAACCCACACATGACACGCACACAGAGTGTGTTTGAAGGAGCCAGACTGCAGTGTGTGTGTGTGTGTGTGTGTGTGTGTGTGTGTGTGTGTGTGTGCGTGCGTGCGTGCGTGCGTGCGTGCGTGCGTGCGTGCGTGCGTTCGTGCGCACGCGCATGAGATTCATATCACAGACGTAGGCAACAGGATAACTACTTCTCTCATGGACCAGACAGCTGTTTAGCAGCTGTGTGCACAAGTGTGATAAAGAATGTGTGTGTGTGTGTGTGTGTGTGTGTGTGTGTGTGTGTGTGTGTGTGTGTGTGTGTGTGTGTGTGTGTGTGTGCGTGTGTGTGTGTGTATGCGTGTGCGTGAGTGTACTTTGTATTACTATACTTGTGAGGGCCAAATGTGTGTGTGAGAGAGAGAGAGACACACAAAACAAAGTTATTTAATTTATGCTGCACCTCTCTGACACCCCACTTCTTGGCTGCTTGTCTCAGCTCCGCAGAGCTTTGCTGACGTGATTGAGGCCACGCATCATATCACGTCTCTCCCACCATCTCTCCAGACGGGAAGGGAGAGGGGAGCCATATGACCGGGGACCCATATGTACAAAAAAGAATAGTGAATATACCGTAGCTGATCTACAAGCTCACAATGCATATATATATATATATATATATACAGTATATATACAGTATATATATATATATATATATATATATATATATATTTTTTTTTGTGTGTAATAATCAAACAAACAACTTAAATTGAGAGGCTGCAGTGTCAATCTCTCCCCATGGCAACCTACAGTACCCTCACCACTGAGCTGTTCCCCTATATACCCTGCAGACCCCACCCTTCCACTTCTAAATCAACCAACCACAGTACAACTGCAATCCACCCAAAACACTCCCCATATTCTGATCTCCACTTTCACCAGACACCCCTCAATCAGATGATGATTTTTAGGCACCAGTTAGCTCCTTTCGGAATCTCTCCCTCCTCTATGCAGCTCCGAGATGAGGAAGCTCCACCGTTCCCGAACACTTCTTACCTTTTGTGAACATCCTATCCAAAAAGTAAAGGTCCCATACCAATCTCTCAGGTGTTTACTTCTCAAGCGTGGAAGAAAATCGAAGCAGCGTGTTGAAATAAAGAGTTCATTTTGTCAGCCGGTGCCATGTTTTTTAGACATTCCGGAAGTTGCAGCCGCATTACTACCACCTCTGGTCAGATGGTATTAACACAACTAAAGAGTGGGGAAAATAATGCACCAGCTGACAAAATGAGAGATTTAAACTCTTTATTTCAACACGCTGCTTAGATGTTCTTCCACGCTTGAGAAGTAAACACCTGAGAGACCGGTATAGGACCTTTACTTTTTGCATAGGATGTTCACGAAAGGTAAGAAGTGTTCGGGAATGGCGGAGCTTCCCCGCAACCGAATGATTGTGGATGACATTTGTGAGGAACCTCACCTCGGAGCTGCATAGCGGAGGGAGAGGTTCCGAAAGGAGCTAGGCACCAGTCAGTCACCAACTACACAACTAGGCCTCAACAGCCCACTCCCCCACAACAGCACCTTCCTGTACAGATAGACACAAACATAATTAGAGAGATTCCAGTCAAAACATAATGTGCACCTTCTGTGGGACAAACACAACATACATTTCAATTATGAATGTGTACGGCAGATAGAGAACATTTGTCTGTAAAAAGCTGACGGAGGGCTTTGACCGCAAAGGGCGTTAAGGTGAAATTTTCGGAGTTGTCTGAGAGCAAAACCAAATCTTTCATTGATTCTATTTAATCGACAAATGAACAAAGGAGTCTATACTTTACAATCTATACTATACAGATGTGGTCATATTGACTACAGCTTATAATGGCCATATCACATATTGTACTCTCCAGGCCCTCAATATATTACATTTAAATATTAGGATATACTGTATATATTTATTACATTAATGTTTTATCTATAAAATCTTTACTATACAAGCCCGCAAGAACACGCACAACGACAAATATCATCCCTACACGGTCTGAGGCCTGCTGGGTATAGCGGAAAACAACAACACTTGTAACATGAGGGGAACACACACACACACACACACACACACACACACACACACACACACACACACACACACACACACACACACACACACAGAGTCTCAGCTCTTGTTGAATGACAACTCTTCTGGTTCCTCCTCTGCTTCATCCTGTTTTCTCCCACAGGCCCCCCTCCTCCCCCACCCCACCCCCTCATGTTCTCACTGAGCATGTTTCTATCAAACACTGTGGTGCAGCCTTTCCATTGCTGTGTTGATGATGAACCCACGTGTGTGTGTGTGTGTGTGTGTGTGTGTGTGTGTGTGTGTGTGTGTGTGTACGTATCATCATCTTTGTCAGATGGAAACCAAAACAGTTACTTTTTTCAGGATTGAAATTCAAAACAATTTAAATTTAAATAAGGAGATAAGAGGTTTCTTCCCAACAGCAACGATATACTGTGTGTGTGTGTGTGTGAATGTGTATACACACACACACACACACACACACAGAGAGAGAGAGAGGTTGAAATCTCTAAAAGGGCCTTTTCAACGCATCCCGCTGCGACGCAATGTGTTGTGAGCTTGGAGGTCGGCTATTTTCGGTGCTTGATACCACACTGAACAAGTCAATACTGGAAATGTGGTGTAACGGCATGGATTTCTACACAGAGAGCATTTCTTTCAACATAGTAAAAACTGCATTAATGGTCTGGAGAGGGCACTTTTTACAGACGGGTAAAAGGGCAGGGTCTCAAGCCCTCTTTGATGTCTATGTGTGCACGTGTCGTGCCTGTATATATATATATACGGAAAAACTTTGTGATGGGGAGATGCATTGTGGGTGCGGTACAGTCAGTGCGAGGGTTGTTCATTTGTAGACTAAATCCTGATTCAAAGCCTACTCGTGCGCCGGTGTCACGCCTTGTGAGCTTGTAGATCTGATGTTTTAGGCGGGCGACACGGCGCCAAGCAATCGTTAAAGTATATGCTGGGTGGTGCACGTCCGCAATCTACTGTAGGGCAGTGGTGTAAAGTAACTAAGTACATTTACTCAAGTAACATACTTAAGTACAATTGCCTTTTACTTTACCGGAGTATTTCAAATGTTCAGTACTTTTACTTCTGCTCCACTACATCTCAGAGGCAAATATTATACCTTTACTCCACTACAGTTAGTTGAAAGGTTTAGTCACTATCTACAAGCTCAGCTAGTAGATCTGCAATTTTCAAAAGAAACTTGTGAAATGGGACATTCTGCATAATGAGTACGTTCTACTTTTGGTACATTAAGTGCATTTTGATACCAATACTTTTGTACTTTTACTCAAGTTAATTTGTGATTCTGGACTTTTACTTTGAACAGAGTATTTCTACATTAAGTAAAACATGAGACTACCTTTTCAACCTCTGCTGTTGGGGGGGTGGAGATCCTCTGGCTGACATACAAACAGATCAAATCACCTGGGATGTTGTTGGATTCCACATTCTGCAGATAACAGGGGAAAACACATAACACAATGTACAAGCACTGTTCATTTCATTGACTAAAACTATGACAATCTTTCCCCCTGTCGATTACCTGTTTTCACTGATGAAAACTAATTAAAAACAAAATAAAAGCTAAGGTATGATGACAAAATACTGTAGTTACAATGTTGTCAACAAACAGAAACTAGACTAAAATGTTAGGGAGGGACTAGAGAAGAGATCCAGTAGAACTAAGTCATTTTAACTTTTAAGCTTAGTTGCACCCTGAAAATAGCCGATCTACTCAGTACTCACGTCGCATGGCGAGCTTGTAAATCGTCTATTTTCGGTATAGTAAGTATAAGTACAGAATATATCAGGGTTTAAAACACCATCACGGCCCGCCAAATAAACTTTTGACTACATCCTTTTTATTATTTTATATTATATATTTTTATCCCACGTTCGGGAATCGAAAACCTTTGACTAAATCAGCTGTAGATTTGGTGGACTAAAATCTCTTATTTAGTCAAATAGAACAAGACTAAAACTAGAACATTTCATATTATATAAATATGACTCAAACTGAATGAAATTCTATTCATAAGACTAGGACTAAAACTACATTTGCTGTCAAAATTAACACTGTGTACATGTGAGAAGTGTGTGAGAACAAGCGATTTCGGACACAAAGTAAACCAAACAGAACAGATTAGTTTAAATGTATCTATTTATTTGGAACCCTCATCCAAATGACATGTCCAATCCATCTCATTATTTTTTCCTTTTTTTGTCGTCTTTTTTTTCCTCTCCATTTCACAAAATATTTACAAAAAAAGATACTTCCGTATTTTTCCCGTTTTCTTTTCTTTTTTTAAGTTTTTGCGACTGTTGTTGCAACAACCCATTAGTTAAGGATGATAGCCATTGTCTACATCAAGCAGTCCAGTCTTGTCTTTAGAAAAGGTTCATGAAAAAAGGTCATCTCCGCCCTCCTTTTGATACAGTTTTAAAACTCCACGGTTGTTTTTCCTTTTCCCCCCCGCCCCACACCCCCTTGTCTTTCGTTCTTTTTGACGTGGTTTTGTTTCTCGTACTGCTTTAGTAGAAAACTCTTCCCCGCATGCTTACAGCTGCAAACCAGGAAGCCATGGGGAGCTAGTGTGCTTTGTCAAGAGGAAGTGACATCGTTGCCCTGCAGGAAGTAGCATCGTCAATCCTCCGGATGCTTGCGTTGATTCGTTTGGTCTGTCTGTCTGTCCGTCCGTCCGTCCGTCCGGTCTTCTTCTTCTTCTCTTATTCCCGTCTCCGCGAGTCAAAGAGTCGTCTCAAGACTAGACCATTTAGGCCTAGGATTATTGACTGCTTTAACTATTGAAAAATAGCAGATATACAAGCTCACAGCTACGAGCTTGTAGATCTGCTATTTTTGAAAAATCGCGGCACTCTGTGCCGCGCTGCAATCGCGGCACTTGGTGCCGCGCTGTGAGCTTGTATATCTGCTATTTTTCAACAGTTAAAGCAGTCAATAATTCTAGGCCTAAATGGGTTTAAACCATGGGACCAAACTGATGTAATAAGTAACACAAAAATGCAATAATAACTACTGAATGGGAAACAGTCTCTCTCAGACAGAGGATTGTAAGTCCGGTGGCGAAGCCTGACAGTGAGCAGGAAACAGAGGGGGGGGGTGGGGGGATCACATCCCCCCACCCCCCTCTAGAAGGCGTGATTCCTAAACCCACCAGGCTTGAGTTAAGACCCGCCTCGCGGAAACGCGAGGACTTCCAGGAGTGGCTGAAATCCCTGCCTGACACATGGATATGGGATGGAGGGTGGATAAAGTCAGAGGCATGATGAAGACTTGTACTTGAGAAAAGCCTGCATTTGCACAATGCACAGCTATTAATTTCTCACTACAGTGCTCAAAATAAACTGTGCTAAAAAAAAAAACTTGAAACTGACTTAATTGTACCTACTGTGCTTAATAAAGGGAAAACTTTGTAACTTTGTCTTTGCTAAAGAGAAAAACGTACTGAGAAAGCTATTAATTTGTCACTACTGTGCTCAAAATAAAAACTCTTACAAAATTGTTATGGTTTGGATTTATGCTGCATGTATTATTGTAATGGATCAGTAGGTAGTAGGTAGCCTACTTTGCACTTGAGCGAGCAGCACTAACGTTCATGGGCACTTTCATATTAAGATTATCGAGAGGAGGCGGGTCTTAACTCAATCCTGGTGGGTTTAGGAATCACGCCTCTAGAAGGGGTGCGCTGGGAACAGGAAGTAGGTTCCCAAAACTCTTTTGATTTCAAGGACCCCCTCATAACTAACTCTGAGCGGGTGCAAATGGAACCAAATGGACCCTTTGCTCTTAGAGTTACAGACCTGTAAGGGTCCCTTTGGAACTCCCCGAGGTTCCCCCAGAATCCATTTTGAGCGAACCACTCGTACGTCCCTTCTGTGAAGTTGGACCTCTGTTAGTCCAGGCATAACCAAGGCACCCCCCTCCCCCCCGCTTCACCCCCCAAGTGCATTGTGGGTGCTCCGCACGGCGGGGAAGAACATGGAAGAGCGATTTTGTGTCGAAGCCGTACGATACCTCCCTGAACTCGTCAACAAAAAGAAAAGAAAGAATAAAATAAAATAAACGGGGCCCACAAGTGCAGCGACTAAAATTAAGCGGCTCCAGAAGGACTTCTGTCCTCTTTTTTTAAAAGGATCTTTATCGGACGAAGACTTTACTGGTCCGACGGGGCAGAAGGAAGAAAAACAAAACAACATAATAATAATAATAACGGTAATAATAATAACATAAGGCAATCAACCTCAGTATAGTCAGGAAGGGCCGACAACAGGAAAATCTCAGACAGTGACTAAAACACAGGGGGTGGGGGGGACTAATCCCCCCACCCCCTCAGCGCCCCCTCCCCCCTTTTACGGGAAAAGCATTCACACACATAAGAATACATTTTATGCGTTTTACATTTTTTCAGATCTTTTAAAAAGTGTTCTTGGTTTTCTATTAGTCCGTTCTCTCCTGCTTTTCTTCTATAAATAAAATCAAGGTGGTCTCGTCCTCTCTTGTACTCGGCCCCTCCCCCACCCCTGGGACTCTGGGAGTCTACGCCAGGTGTGAGCCAGAGCCAAACGGAACCCACGCTTTATAATGTATAATACACCTCATGATTCACCCATGACAAATAAAAACAAATTAATAAAACTAAACAAAAAGGGAAATAAAACACAGAAAGATCGACCCTGCCCCCGAAAGAGTGTACATGTTCTACATCTGTTTGTGTGTATATAAACATTGGTTTAAGTGTGTGTGGTGTGTGTAGGTGTAGTAATTGGAAGGGTGTTTGGGTGTATTGACCTTGTAGATGCTTGTAGATGGGTTATTTTGAGCCAAATGTTTGCGCCGAATGTTTGCCTATTAAGACAGGGACGCTAGGGTTCATGTGGTTCTAATATTAGTGTCTGTTTCTATCTACTGTAAGTATGTGTGTGATTGTGTGTGTGTGCGTACTTGTATTACTATACTCGTGAGGGCCATATGTCCCCACAATTTGTGAAATAGACTAGTTCTGAGGACTATTTTGTTAGGCTTACAATCGTAAGGAAGAGATTCAGGTTGGGTTTAGGATTATGCATTTAGAGGTTAAGTTTGGGATTTAGGATTATGCCTGATTTATACCAGCATGGTGCGCCGAAAACAGCCGATCCACAACCTTGTACATCTGCTACTTTTTGGCTTTAGAATCACAGTTAAAAATGTAAAAAAACAAACAAAAAATAAAAATGGCAGTCATAGAACCGGCGACCTAAAAGTATAGTAATACAAGCGTGTCTGTGTGTGTGTGTGTGTGTGTGTGTGTGTGTGTGTGTGTGTGTGTGCGTGTGTGTGTGTGCGTGTGCGTGTGCGTGCGCGCTTCCAGCGTGTCGCTGCTCATGTTAACTGGTGACGTAGTGCTTTGCCGAGGGCTGCCCGTACAGCCCGTAGAAGTCCGCGTGTCTGTGCGTCTGCGAGGCGTCGATCCAGTCGCGCACCGCCAGGCCCTGCATGGAGCCCGAGGAGCCCAGGCCCGGCGGCGGGGGCGGCGGGTAGTCCTGGGCGCTCACCCAGGGGAAGGAGCCCGCCGAGCGCGGGTAGGGCGGGTGGGGGCCGCGGTGGGCGCCCGACACCGAGGGCACGCCGGAGCAGTAGCAGTTGTCCATGGTGCACACCAGGATCTTGCGGCCGCCGTACTGCGGCGGCAGCACGGCCTGCTGGGAGGCGGCGGCGTGCGCGGAGGAGGAGGAGCCCCCGGGCGGTGGGGGCGGGAAGTGGGAGGAGCCGAACACAGAGGAGGAGGAGCCCGAGTGGTGGTTGCCGGCGCCGCCCACCGCCGCACCGCCGGCGCTCTCGCCGATGTGCGAGGGCCCGCAGGGGCCGCCCAGCGGGTTCTGCTGGTTGGCGGACGACGACGACGACGACGAGTGGCCCTCGCCGGAGGACGAGGAGCCTCCGGAGCCCAGGTAGGAGGGCTGCTTGGAGGACGAGGAGGAGGAAGACGAGGAGTCTTTGAAGGCGGCCGCCGCGGTCTTGCCCCCCGCGCCGCCGCCGCTCCCCACGCCGCTGCCACCGCCATCCGGGAAGGCGGTGGAGTGCTTCCGCTTCTCGCCGGCCGAGCCGGAGCTCTGACTGCCGCTGGGGTAGGCTGGGAGAACCTGGAGGAAGCTGGAGGGAGGGGTGAGGGGAGCTGAGAGAGAGAGAGAGAGAAAGAGAGTGTTAATACCTGGAATAGAGTAACGAAGTCATGACGTCGCTCGTTCATCCCCCGGTTTGCGAAAGTAATTTCTCTATGGAGAATAACATTGAGTCATCTTAAAATCGTCTCATATAAGCATTGTGGTCCAAAAATAAACAAACGGTCTCCGCGATATTGTCGGGGAGGTGGCTCTGTATGGCTTATGATAGTCAGTCACTAATATTTGATACAGTCTGTTTCTGGTGAAAATTTAACTACCGGTAATTCGGTGACAGTAACATTAGCGTTTTCATCAGTAGATTCTTCAAATCCATATGAATCAAACCGCTGAGATCATTTGTTTGTGTTTGGAACACAGTTCTTATATGACGCGATAAGAAAAAAGTCTATGGGAATCCAGAATGGGGGAGAGCAACAGGTTCTCACCCCTAATGCTTCATACAACCGACGCGATCTTAAATACCGAATGCTTCTCACCATAGACGCGGACGGATTGCCTAATGTCTCAAGGGTTAGACGCATTGGGTGGTCTAAGAAGAAAGAAAAAAAAGTAGTTCCTGATGCGGGATTCGATACCGCTCTGAAGGCTTCTTGGTTTACCAGCCACCCGTCGCTACCGTTCACGCCACTATAAACAGCCGCGTTACCGAATTACGTGCCGTTATGGACAGAATAGTAAATCTTGACCAGGGGACTGCTTCCGCCTCCGAATGTGGCTCAAAGAAGGGACTACGTTATCATTCATCAAGATAAAAACACAAAAAAAAAGGAACTTCCCAGTCACTCTGGTTAGCTCAGTCGGTAGAGCATGGAGATACAAATCCAGGGACCGGGGTTCGATTCCCCGTGACGGCCGTCAGTGAAAAATATTCCAGTAAACACATGTCGGCGCATGCGTACTAAGACTCTGTCTCGTCTAAAAACTCTCCGTCCCCGTCGCACCCTAGACGCAATAGTCACTCCCAAAACTTCACAGGGGTGAAGCAAAGGAAAGCAAAGACACGGCGTCGGGAGGGTGAAGCAAAGGCAGTGAGAATGGGTTGGGGAGAGGCAAAAAACTGGAACCAGGTAGGATGTGTAAATGACGTCAAACTTGGCAACTCTATGCCTAACACGTTCCCACACATGTTAACTGGTTACAACCAATTACCATGGTAACCAATAGCCCCCACGCTACCGTGGCTGGGAGTGAGGTGAATTAGTTTCCCATGATGCCTCGCAAAATACTACATCCGGCAGCCACTGAATTGTATATTCATCCTGGCTGCAGAAGAATAGATATATCTCTGCTTCTTTTCCCATATCGCGCGTAGGGATGGGACGATATGAAAATTGAAAATCACGATTATTGTGACAAAAGAAATCGCGATTTATGATATTATCGGAGCTTGTAGATCGGCTATTTTTTGGCAAAGACATTTGATAGAGAGTGAAAAAAAGACTGTATCAAGTATGTATAATATAGTACCTTTTACCAATAGAGGATTTAAGTGGTGCCGGATATGCAGCTCGGCAAATAAAAGGTGAATTGATCCCAGTGCATGACGGAGGACGATATCACAATAAATTAAATCTCCACGATACGATTATCGTGAGTGTTTTTTATCACGATAAACGATAATATTGTGTATCGACCCATCCCTAATCACGCGTTTGGTTGAAGCGGCGTTCTCTATGGACCATAACTTACACACGGATCATCGCGGTTGTATTTTTCTTCTCTGCGCTAAAGAAAAGACGTTGGTCGACCGTGAATGGGAACCCGTGCGCACACAATGAACACACGCTGCGTGCACAGAGCCCCCGAAAATCTGGTTAAATACAATAGGAAAAAGCCTTGGCAGTAATCTAGATTAGTTATGGCAAAACTAAGGCAGTCAAAGTGTTAAGGGAGAAAAGCAGAGATGTGGGTTAACCACTTAAACCCTCTATTCTTAGCGAAAAGGGACCCAGAGTTGGGTCTGTATTTGGACTGTTTTTTTCCCCCCTCTGCACCAAAACTCGCCACCCAAAATAAAACTGCTAGGGATACATCGCCACTGTCGGGCAGAAACCTCAAAGTTTCAAATTTGCACTTGCGTTTTTTTTTTCCTGGCTCATAATATAAGACTATTGCGCAAGACTAGTGAAAATAGCAGATCTGCTTGTAGATTGGCTATTTTCACTAGTTTTAAATACTTTTTTTTTTTTTACCCAACAACGATGATATATAAAGTGATGGCGGCGGTCACGGTGGCCAGGATGTTTGGGCTACTCTCTCCTTACCTTCCAGTGTCCTCCTCAGGCTCTTCTCTCTCTTGGAGAGCTCAGACAGGAACAGCTTGGAGTTGAGACTCCCCACTTTGTAAGGGGGGAGCGCACTGCCCACACACGCCTGGGACCTGCAGCCAAGACACACACACAACTACCAGTTACAGACAGACAAGTCAGTAAGTCACGTGCCGCTTAGCCCAGAGGTTCTCAACCTTTTCAGGCCGCGACCCCCAAAGAGTTGAGGAATTACATTTTGTGTAACATGGTTCTAAAATTGCGAGGCGTTGTGAGCATGTAGATCTGCTATTTTCACAATTTCTGCCTCTAATATTTGAGAATTTGTCATTTTAGAGGTATTAAAAAGTCCTTAAATTGTCACTTTAGAAATGTGCTTATACCCTCCATACACTTAAACTTTATGTTGGTTTGTTTACTTTTGAGTGAGAAAACAGTGTTTCACATTAAGCTAATCATCTGGGGACCCCAAAAAATTATTTGGGGACCCCCCTGGGTTGAGAACCACTGGCTTAAGGCTATTTTTAGCCTAGTGTGAGAGGCCATTTTTGAGGATGTATTGTAAATAAACATTGGTGGGCATCAAACTGGATATGTTAGCAAAGCCACACCCAGCATGGAGCTGGATGAAGGTTTAAAAAGGGATAGTTTCACCCCCCCCCAATATATCTATTTTCCTATCAATTACTCACGCCATTCCACTGCTGCGGTAGGAGCCGAATCAATGCGTTTATAGATTGGTTATTTTCGGTGCGCGACATCCGCATGCAACAAAGTGGAAATCAGACTTAAAGCTGCAATCCACAAGTTTTTGTGTGTGTGTGAATAAAACGTTATTTTACAACAGGCAAATGACAACTTCTGCCATTTATTATTTAAGTACTGCACCAGATATAGACAACGATAACACAATCACAAAAACAATATCTGCTTTTATACAATTATATGGAAATGACTTAAAATGATAAAAGTTCTAAAAAAATGAAAAGGCAGGGTTAGGGTTAGGGAAGAAGCTGCGAGTTGTACTGACAACTATCGACTATACTTCAATCAATCACGATGCCAGGTACAGTATAATAAATGCCTATAATTGTACATGGCAAAAACATTCAAAACCAGCTACGTATATTTGCAATGCTCTGGAAGCCATTTTCTTTTTTACTGTTAAATTATGAAATTAAATGCACACTGATGACATTAAGTGTCCATGTATTTGTGGAGCGGAGCAGTCAAGCAGCACCACTCCTGAAAACGTGAAAGGTGTTGAGGGCAGGGCGGATTTCATTGTTCAAACTCAATTTCTAATGCCAAATTATAGTGCATAGGTGCAGTTTTTCCACATTAGCTGAAATTAAGACCGGGAAAGCATCTGTGTCACGTAACCACTTTAACCATTATTTCTTATACTTTGGCTATTCAAAATAGCAGATATACAAGCTCATAGCCCGGCACCGTGTGCCGCGCTATGACCTTGTAGATCTGCTATTTTTGAAGAAGAAAAAAATGTCAACATTTGTGCAAATCTTTAAAGTGAATAAAGTCTTTGCTTCTGGTGGGTCCCTGGAACAAATTATTTTGAGATGGGGGTCCCCGCGGTCAAATACATATAATTCTAGGGGTCCTTGGCATTAAAAACTTTGAGCACCACAGATAAAGAAACATAATTTTTTTCAGAAAACCATTAGGATTTAGAAGCAATTTTTAGGTATTTTTCAGGTCTTAATGGGTTAAGATGCCCTCTCTTTGACCTGTCTGAGTTAGGGTCTCTCAAAGTGGCTGCCGTGACGTCCAGTGGTGCCGCAGGATATCAATATCACTTCAGTTTAACCAGAGCCTCTCTACTTAGTAAAACAGACCCCATTTGCACTGGACTTTGTGCGAGCTACAGTTCTGCACCAATCCAAATATCCTCGCCAAAAATAGCTGATCAAGGTAATTGACAAGATCGTCTGTGTTTGGCGAATGTTCCTCCCCAGAATAGGGATGCTTGGGTCCAATTTGATAAATGTCAAGTTATTTTCAATTCGTCCTAATGTAAATGGATATTCTCTCAGGTTTTCCTCGTGACATACTGTATCTTAGCGGGAATTATTTACATATTTGTGTTGTAAGGCGCTGTAAAGTAACAATGTAATTCAGGGGTGCCGTGGATGGAAAAAAGGCGGGTGGTTGGGAGTTTTTGTTTTCTGTTAGTTTGGCTTTTCCTAACTTCACTGTGCATTTGTTTGAACCTCTATTAGGTAAATAGTCACGTGTATTTAGTCTATAAATATTAGTGCCGTTATAGAGCATGTGTACAGTATATATATCTTGTAAAGTTATTATGGGAGTGTCACAGTGCCCTTCACTGTAGAGGTGCCGCTAGAGTCCTGAGCTATATATACCAGGTGGAAAAAGGATGCAGGTTGTCAGAGAGAGGCGCAGCCGCAGAACGTTGCTGTTGAGATCTGCTGTTACCTGGGACAGTGGTTCCAGGTAACATGTTTTCATGTCAAGAACTGCCAACATTGACCAGCTCAGTCAGTGGCCTTGTGGTTAGAGTGTCTGCCCTGAGATTGGGAGGTCCGGGTCCAACGCTCAGCCTGGTCATAACAAAGGCTATAAAAATGGGACCCAGTGCCTCCCTGCTTGACACTCAGCATCAAGGGTAGGTCCATGCGTCATACTAGCGTCATGTCCTGGAAATGTACTTGTATATAAAGCCGACTCACGCTACAGAAACAGAACACAGGCTAATGCCGTATGGGCCACATTGCTCGACAAGGCTTCCTTACTTATTTATGTATTTATGTATGTTTATTTAAGTCTAAATACTGTACTACACCAGAGCCTAATACATACTACACCAGAACTGATTTGGGGTGTTTGGTGCCTCCGAGATGTCGTGACCAACCAAACTAGTTTGGCTACTAGTTCCGCATCGTTTCTGCATACAGCCCAGCTTCAAGATCATTCTGTCAGCAGAGTGAAAAGCAGCGATAGTGTGGAGGAGACACGAGCAGACTTTACAGGAAGCACAAAAACAGCTCTGAAATATCTCTCTTGTGACCATTCATAGACACAACCTATCGCTGGAAAGGGCAAAACCCGTCACACATTTCTCACAGTGCATCGTGATATCCACAGTGCTGCTATGTAGCGCGAGGCTTGAGCGAGTCGCCACCAACAACGGCCCTGTGGTGGGCGAGTCCTGGCTTCACGGAAATGTTCTGTGGCAGCATGAAATGCAATTCGTCTGTCTTTGGTTGTGGGAGCCCTGAAACGAAGTCACTACGGTTGTTCTGGTGGACTATGCAGCTACCATAGGTTTACCTTATTCTTTTTACATTTACTATACATCTACAATTGCACAGAATCTGTGTGTGTGTGTATCTGTCATGCAGGGGGGCATGTGTGTTTATCGCATCATGTACTCCACCTCGAAACCTTCCATTTTACATGAAATCTTATGGATTGCAGCTTTAACCCACTGCTTCTCGACGTCAGGTCCGGGGGCCCACAAGACCCCTACCCAGCTTTATCACTTTTTGAGCACTGCTAACCGCTCCTACTTTACGTGTCCCTATGTCCGTATATGAGCACAAGACTAATGTCACACGTCATAGAAAGTACACAGAGACCGACATCACCACAGTTGATGTCAAGGACAGAACGGCCCATACAAGGAGATATGCAGGTGTGTCGCGAATTTTGAGCGATGCCAACCGCTTCCTACAGTACATCTAGCTTTGTGTGTCCCTATGCCCCTATGTTCCTAGTACGAGATGTCGCCATGTCTGTAGCGCGAGACTAACGTCCACACGAGACTAACGTCATAGAAAGTACGCAGAAACCGACATCACCACAGCTGAAGTCACGCCATACATGTGTCGTGTTTGATACCATGCGAAGTGAGCACCGCTCTCTTTGCACCAATGCAATTCTTTATTTTGTAATGATTTTTTACTGCTTTTCTGCCTTTATTGCAGGTGCCCCACACATGTGTGTCTCTGACAGGGTGTATAAATGGACCCCTGACATCAAAAAAGAGGGTCCTTGAAGTGCAAAAAGGTTGAGAATCACTGCTTCAACCTTAAACACCATCTCTGACTGATCCTTCCTGCCATGCATGCTGGGAATTGTAGAGCAGAACCGATCCGTTTTAAGTGTTACCAAATATCTCTCTCTCTCTCTCTCTCTCTCTTTGGAACATACAGTACATAGTTTAACTCCTGAACAAAAAACAAAACAAACAAACCTCAGAAATTCTTGGGCCGCAATCAGACATACGCGTGAGACATCTTCTCCGTATCGTTGAGAATGAGGGGGGGAGGGGGGAAGTCCAATGCATTTTCTATCTAAGTCACGTGGTTTCACGTCGTTGCCGTGTCTCTTGCTCAACCGAAGGCTGTCTTTTGGCCAAGAGACACGGCAATGACAAAAAACCATGTGACCTTCATTGACAATGAATTGGATCTCCCCTCCCCCCTCATTCTCATAAGATACGGACACGATAGCTGTCGCAACTGTCTGTAGGTAAAAATGTTTGGGAACCACTGCTAATAAAAGTATTCAATCGATCCATCCATCTCTCTCTCTGACCTGTCCATGAGGATCCTGACGGGCTTGGTGTTCTTCATGAAGCTCAGCTCCTCGGCCTTGCTGAAGGCCGTCTGCACGGAGCTCAGCAGCTTGTGGGCCTCGTGGCGCTGCTCGCCCAGCGCCAGCACCTGCAGGGCGTTCTCCTGGCAGAAGCGCGACTGGGCGCGCTCCAGCACCTCCAGCGTCTTGCCCAGGTCCTCCTCCAGCAGCTGGTGCATCCGCTGGTACTGCAGGCGCACCTCCTCCTTCAGCTCGCACACCCGGTCCTGTGGCACGCACACACAACACGCGTGTGTAAATAAGTTAACAATATTGTATAGACATTAAGTAGCTTCAAGAAATAACAGACCCAGACCGAGGCAGTTGTAACTTGTAAATAACACATTTTCAAGAAAGTATCAAACCCTGATTGATTTCTCAGATGTAATCTTCTCAAGCGTAGCACAACTGTTAATTTCTGAGAACCATCTTGCAATGAGGACAGGAGAGTCAGACTTCCAAGTTATTGCAATACATCTTCCTAGCAATCCAAGTGCCACCTCGATAGATTTTATTTTGTGTTTTCTTAGATTTGCACTGATGGTAGTGAAATTGCCTACGAGGCAAAGTTCAGAGTCTAGTGGAAATTCTAGGGGTCCTTGACATTAAAAACTTTGAGCACCACAGATAAAGAAACAGTTTTCCGAAAACCATTAGGATTTAGAATTCACTTTTAGGTATTTTTCAGGTCATAACGGGTTTAAGTGCAAGCTCATAATGTCCTACTATGTTTTAGTAGGACATTTTCAGGCCCTTTCAGGCTGTGACCCCCTAAAATAATCATATTTGAACTGGGGACCCTGACAAGCACTAGGAACTGTAGGAGTTGAGGCATTACATTTCGTTTGACTCTGTTCTGTTCCACTCGATTAATATTGTGAAAGTTTGACAATAGCCGATCTAGGAGCTCGATCAAGGCCTCGCGGTGCGAGGCGTTGTGTGCTTGTTGATCTGCTATTTTCACTAGTCTTGCACTGTCTTCACTAGTCGTGCAACAGTCTTCAATGATGAAGCAGGGCTTTACTTTACGGGAAAAAATGAAAACATTTGGAGATACGAGGTTTCTACCCGACAGTGACGATATACGAAAAGGAGCATGACTGTATATGCAGAATGTAAATCTCAGTGTTCATTTAACTCTGAGGGAGTAAAAATGGAACCTCTGAGATTCATTTGGTTCCATTCCGTACGCCCTCAGAGGAGCATGACTGTCTGTACCGTGCAGAACTCTCAAGGAAATTTAACATGATGTGAATATTAAAATGAACTCAAATGTATTATACTGGTTATAGTTGTGAGTTTTACAACATTTGCTCTGGGATCTGCATATAATCCTCAGTATTTACAATTCAATGACGTCCGTTGAAACAGGGTGTCAGTAAGATCTCTTTCCTGCCACTCAGTAAGACACCAACACCTTTTGCATTCAGAGCGTCTGTAAATGTACTGTTCCCTTTGTCTTCTTATGTTGTGGGTGGGGGTTTAACATAACCCTATGATTCTTTAATGAAGACTTGTTGTGATCATATTCTGTCTGGTCATGTGATCACCTTACCCCCCCTTCTTTGACACGTGCCATCTTTCACCCCACCTCTCACCTGTGAGTGTATAAATGTTTTGTGTTGGCAGCAAGTCTAGGAGCCAGTCTGATGTTTGCCCCATTGTGGCACATGCTGGTTTCACTATATCCGGATATTTTTAATGTCATTTATACTTCAAGAATCTGAGTTGTTGTCTGTCTCATTATTATTTGCAATGTCTAATCCACTTTCCTCCAGAAATTGCTACCACACAACGTACCTCCACCACACACTTGTCCGAGTCCAGTTTGCAGAGCTGTTCCTCGATGTCCTGAACCCGCTCCTCCACCCGCTCCTGCTGCCTCAACAGGCTTTGCTGCCAGACGAGAAAATAGGAGAAGAAAAAAGAAGAAAGAAGAGACAAACACAAAGAGATTAAGACAGGGGTCTTCAATGTTTTCAGGTCAAGGACCCCTTAGTTGAGACAGAGATGAAGCAGGGACCCCCACAACCTTTCATAGATTCCATATACAGTAGTTTAATCGTTTGACAGCACAATCATCATTGTAGGTAGAGTGGCCGGATGGGGACCGCGAGGTTCCCAGTTCGATCCCGGGGCTCCCCCCGAGTTAGTGACGAAGTGTCCTTGAGCAAGACACTGAACCTCTTTGCCCTCGTTGTATGAATATGTGTGTGTGATTGGGTGAATGTAATGCACAATCTATGTAAAGCGCTATGGATAAAAAGCACTATATAAATGCATCATTTACCATTATATCATTTACAAAGCCAGTCTACCATTCATTCTCAATTATTCTAACATAGCCCGAACTCCGAATCTTCTGTGTTTACACAAAAACGCTAATAAACAGCTCAGTTTTTGGGAAAGACGGGCTTCCTTACTGTCTGCATGCTAATGGTCAATGCCTATGTGCAAGTACAGATCAATTGCTCAACCCACTGAGGAGAAAAATGCAGATTAGACATACTGGCGGACGGACTAAAGGTTTCCTTAACATATACTGTAGTAGAATAGGATAGGATGGAATGGAAGCCAGCGACATGATGAACATACAAAGCAACGCCCAACGTTTGTAGCTGCAACAAAATCTACAAAACCACAGTCCAAGTTGAGCTGGCTTCAACTGCAGCTACAAAACCACTGTGTTGTTAGACCATTTTCGACTCATCTTCCCTCTTCACACAATCCCTGCATGTAATGGACAGAAACTAATTATGTTCTTTGAAAGCCCAGGCTTTATATTTTCCTTTTATATTTTTGTAGCCTGACGCACGCATTGCTTGGCGTCAACGATTGTGTCGACCAACACTTCGACAGCGACTCTGCGACGAGACACACTGCGTCGCTTTGTAGCCATGTATCTTTTGTTAGCTGCCAGTGTGGACGTAGCATTAAGAGCCAGGGAACCAAGCTAATTCAGTCTCTGTCCAAACCAACACACAATCCTGGCGGGCCGACGGAGGGAGGGGTGGGGTGGCTGCCATAGCAACCAAATGCTATTTTGTGTTTGCATGAGTGAGAGAGAAATAATGGGGTTGGGGGGGGGGGGGATAGATAAATGGGCAAGAAGAAGAAGAGACAGAAAAAGCAGTATCTCTGGACTACCAGAACACCGGATGGCTGCTCAAACATTTTAAAGTCAAAAGGACCCCCAAATTGACCTCCCCCAGAAAGATTTGCTATTTATATCGAATAGCCAAAGTACCAATAGCATCAACTGATTGTGATGCTTGATTTAGCTGGGGACCACCTGGAACCCCCTCAAGGAGAACCAATGCCCCGCAGAAGAACTATTCCTTCCCCAGCATTCCACACATCTAATCACCCCCCCACCCCCCCCCCCACCAGTCCCACCCAGCCACCGATCGTTTCTCTCCACTCTCTAATAATATGCACATGTATTCACACATAAACACACACACACACACACACACACACACACACACACACACACACACACACACACACACACACACACACACACACACACACACACACACACACACACACACACACACACACACACACAGGGTCTGATCTTGTGAGTCATAGCAGTGTTGTGACAACAGCGCTCGTTAATAAGCGGGACAGTGACAGCAGAGTGAAGCGTGCTCGCCTGCCTGGCGGGTCCTCGTGGTGTGTGCCACGTCACACTGAACCACTACCATGCTCTCTGTGTCTCCTAGAGCAGTGCTTCTCAAACCTTTTCATGCCGAAGACCCCCAAATTGATACTTATTACCCCGCGGACCCCCCATTTGAAAAGATATGCCAGGGACCCCCATAAGAGAAGATTTTTACGGCTCCAGCAGTGATTCCCGACCCCCGGTTTGACATGCGTTAGGCTACTGACCCCCATTTAATGCCATTTCTATCTCTATCTCCCAATTTATATTGTACAATCAATGTTATTTTAACTATAACAGTGTACAAATGGAACCAAATGGACCCATCAGAGTCCATTTGGCTCAATTTGTACACTCTGAGTTACAGACCCAATAAGGGTCAATTTGGTTCCTAACTATCATTTAGCTGGGGACCCCCTGGAGACCCGGACCCCACTTTGAGAATCAATGTCCTAGACCTAAAGCAGTTGTTCTCAAATTGGGGTACGTGTACCCCTAGGGGTACACAGAGGTACTACAGGGGGTACGTGAGAGAAAGTGGAAAAAGGACACAGTTTAGAGTAAATGGGCTCAGGATACTCTAATTTCAAGTCTTTCACTCCTTTTCTTATTTATGATTTTATATTCTTCGATATATTCTTCAAGAGGTGGGTTATCGTCCATTCATATCAGCGGGTGGATACCCGTCTAGGATTCAACTTTTCAGGATTCAACTTCAAAAGTATTTGTCTTTGAAGTACTTGAATATTCAAAGCTACTTTTGAATGACACTGTAGTATGGCAAAGTAGCGCATTAATCAACCAAAAGAATTGTAAAATATGGAGACATGAGGTTTCTGCCTGACAGCAACGATATGCTAGATATACAGTAGCTTTCTAAGCAACACGTTGTATTCGGGTAAAGGAGGTACTTTGATCCAGAAATCAGGAAAAGGGGGTACTGAAGCCATAAATGTTTGAGAAGGTCATCAAGGTCCATTATTTATTGGGCATTTGAGCCACGGACCACCATTTGATGAGATTTAGCTTCTCAGACACCAAGACTTAGGCCTAGGCCAGACGGAGCTGGATATTTCATATCCCGGTTTTTCAGATATCCACATAGAAAAATATCTAGGTCCACACGACAAAGATATCCCCAGACCTTCACTAGGGGGACAAGCGCACTGCGCACACAAACAGTAAAGTCTTCAGAGATATCCGGGTTCCATGTCTACACAGATCCAGTGAATTGGATATTTCTGTCTCCACTTATTTATCCGGTTTCAAAAATATCCAGCTTCGCGCCCCCCCAAATATACAGCTTTGTGTGCCTGCAAGCCCCAACCGTACAAAAAAATGTCTAGCAAATGTCTAGCTTCAGAAATATCCAGCTCGTTCTAATCTCTTAGAAGATTTTGTCCACAATTCCATGACGTAAAAATTATATTTTAAATCACTCATGATTCTCCGCCGAGACGGCGTTGGTTCAGCGACGGCGGCGCGAGACGTTTGGTACGAACGCCAACCTCTGATCCACACGAAGCGTGTCAAAACCCTTCCGACGCAAAGATATGAAGAAGAATAAATAATAAGTCACCAGGGGGCTTGGTGGTGGTGAGTGTGGGATTAGAGCCGAGGCAGAGGGAAGGGCTGAGTGGGGCCACTAATGGGAACGTTACACAGCCTGTAGTCTTCTCAGTCATTAGTCCTACAGGTCAACGCCCCCTGGATCATGTGCACGTGTGGACACACGCACGCATGCACGTTTGTGTCACTATACTTGTGAGGACATGATCAGCATTTTAGGCAGGGGCGTCAATTGGGTATGGCAGTCCAGGGGGCAAAATAAAAGTTGTTAAATTACAGTAAAATAACTACAAATGCAAAATTGAACAAAATGGTCACTATTCTCCACACTCGTATTCTCCCCATCTTGACAACATGGTATATTCCCAGGTTCCGCAGGTCAGCTGCACAGGTGCAATGCATTATTGTTAATTGTGGCACGTTTACTAACATGCCAAGTTTAGCTGCACTTGAATAACCGTTCCAGGCTGCCATATCCAGCCCAAGAAACCGTAGAAACGGGGGGGGGGGGGAATAGAATACTTCTTAAAATAAATGTATCATGCCGCTTGCTAAGGTATGGCAACATGACTGGTGTCTTGCAGGCGCGACACCAGTCATGTTGCCACACCTTAGCTTTTTCTGAACTGACGCCACTGATTTTAGGACGCTGATTTTAGCAATGGCATTTTTATTAAGCCGACACCGATGCCCAATGAAGTATAAATCATGCATAACTCCAAGCTCTAAATGTCTAATCCTCCTAACCGCATCTGTGTCACATGTTTAGATTTGAACCATTATTTTATGCTTTGGATATTCAAAGATCTTGAAAGTTTGTGCAAATCCTTGAATATACAGTATATATTTTCAAAGCAAACTTTTGTAAATTAAATCTCCGCTTCTGGGGGGTCCCTGGAACGGGGTCATTTTGGGGGTCCTTGCATGAAAATGTTTGAGAACCACTGATGATAGAAACATGAGTTTTTCAAAAACCTTAGAAGGATTTTGTAGTCATTTAAAGAATCGGGTCAATACATTCAAAGACAAATCAAGACAAACTGTCATGATTTTTGTACAAAAATAGCAGATCTACAAGCTCGTAGCACGCTGTGAGCTTGAATATCTGCTTTTTTTCAATAGCTAAAGTTTAAAATAGTGGTTAAATCGGTTAAAATCCAACGCAACACAGATCTAAAGGGGTTAACCATAAAACAACCATTTCTCTATTCGTGAAGACCCGGAAAATTGTCCTTGCGGTGTCTGTTTCTGTTTGTACTTGTGGGGACATTTGGCCCTCACAAGTATAGTAATACAAGCACACACACACACACACACACACACACACACACACACACACACACACACACACACACACACACACACACACACACACACACACACACACACACACACACACACACACACACACACACACACACACAGTTGGCATGGCTGGATCCAGGACTGTGACCTGGTTGCGCTGATTGAATTAGGCTCAGTCTAGAGGGCGGCTGCGGAAGAAAAAGATTGTTGGTGGAGAGACGTTGGTCGGTCGCTCGGTTGCTTCCTGGGAAGGTGGGGGTGGGGACCGAGCCAGCGGCCAGGCAGGGGTACCTTTTAGGGGGGAGTGGCAGCCGATTGTAAAGGAGAGGGGGGAGGGATCTACTTTAGCTGTCATTTCAACACATTGTCTTTTCCGTCAGGAGCACCAGAGCAGGAGAGCGGAGGGGAGGAGGGACCCGGAGGGAAGGTCAGTCCCAGCCTGGAGTGGAAAGGAGTGAGAGGGCTTGGCTGGCAGATGATAGTGGTGAGAGGGTTTTAGTAGGGCTAACAGACAAGTGAATAAAGCACTAGGGATGGGATGATAAGCGATATTATCGTGATAAAAAACACTCACGATAATCGTCATATAGTCCTCCGTCATGCACTGGGATCAATTCACCTTTTATTTGCCAAGCTGGTACCATTTAAATCCTCTATTGGTAAAACATACTTATAATATACGTATTTGATACACTCTTTTTTTCACTGTCTACCAAATCTCTTTGCCAAAAAAATAGCCGATCTACAAGCCCACAACGTGCCACGTTGTGAGCTTGTAGATCGATATTTTTTATCGTTATCGCGCCCAGTGGGAAAGGGCCTTAATCGGGATTTTCATTTCGTCCCAACCCTATAAAGCACGCACATCCAGGAATGGGGCCACATGGAAATGTCTCTATTATTATAATTGTGTCCAAAACGATTGTGATTAACAATATTATCGTGATAATCAAAGTCTTAAACCCAGTTAACCCCAGTGTCCATATTCTGGAGGAAACATTAGCCCCAAAGATTGCAGATCTTCAAGCTTTCAACGCACTGTGAGCTTGTAGATCTGCTATTTTTAGCGCAGACATGTGGACGGGAAAAAAGCAGTCCGGGTCCAGAGTATGACTAAAGACAATTTCACGACAAAGTGATTATTGGGAGTGTTTTTTAATCATGATAAACGATAATAACCAGTGCATACACTGAATGTAGGGCAATTTCTTTTTCTTTTTTTTTTTACCCAGGTGACGTTTTGGGCCTGGTAGCTTTTAGTAGGGCTGTCACGAATCACGATCATTAACTTTTACAGTTGACAATTTAATTGTTATACACAATTGCATACATACATACATAATTGCGATTCATGACGTAATTGCGGGCTTTGAACTTTAGAACATATTATTAAAAATGACATTCCTGTTTGCCTTTTTAGGCTTCGTAAACGAAGATTGCACAAGGCTGTATATACTTAACACATTAACTGCCTTTTCAAAATGGCCCCCAAGTTCCTCACTGCCACGTTCCTAAATTTCTAGTGCACGGATCAATTTTTAGTGCACGGATCGTGCACGCCCATGCCTAGATCATGCACCATATGTGTAGTACTTTTTCACAGCTTTTAAACAAAAGAATCCGTTTGGAAATCCGTTCAGGCATTCATGAGATAGAAGCCTTCAAAGTCAAACAAAACAAACAAACATGGCTGCCATTTTGAAAGATACATGTGTTTGTTATGGGGCTAAACATGCAATTTCGCGATTGCGATCATTTTTGGAAATTTTTCAAAATGGCTGCCAACTCGGGAAACTCTGGCCATGGCAGCCTGGGACTACTGTAATAACTCGGGAAACTCGGGCCTTGGCAGTCAATTGTAACATTTATTTAAAATAAAATAAAAAAATAAGAAGAAAATGATTCTAATGCTTCTATGCAAAACAATTGCAACTAGAAAGGTGCAATTCTGGGAAACTGCAAGTGTGGTTGCACTGACGCGAAGTAGCCAGGAATCCACTGGGAGCTGAATTCCGTCTCACTACTTATATTATATATTGTGTGATGTCATGTGAAGCATGACAACAGTGACAACAGTGTGTGAAGCAAGACCAAAAGCTTCACTTTTACGTTTGTGAAAACGTTTACAAAAAGCAGGTTCAAAAGACTCGGACCGAATATATTAGTGTGTTGCCTATAGCCACCACACTAATTATGAGAAATAAATTGTGATCAGGCCGTTATGTAATACTGACAGGCCCTAGGGTTTAGCAGGGTGAATATGGAGCAAGCTTACACCATAACTTTTTGCCTGATGTTTTTACCTCATTCTCCTTGATATTTGCCTTGATGTCCAGTGGTGGAAAAAGTACTCAAATGTTTTATTAAAAGTATCAATACTGCAATGTGGAACTACTCCGCTACAAGTAAAAGTCCTGTATTAAAAATGTAAAAGCAAATGCACTTAAAGCCATACTGTGTAAGATGCCCAACTAGTGGTCATTAGCCCTATAGCAAACCGCGGTCGCGTTCGCGTCTTTCGCCCGTTTTTCGTACCTTCACACCCCCGCGTCTGCCTCCACCTTGCTGAGATCTATCTTTTAAGGGGTCCCTTGTTCCTGTGCGTTCAGTAATTCCAGAGATACGGACTCCTTCACCCTGCCTGGTAGGCGAAATTACCTAGAGAAGGGATGGTACAAACGGGCGACAACAAATATGGCTGCCATAGCGACCCCACTTCAAGATGCGCTGTGATTGGCCGGGAGTTGTATAACCCTCGCTGTGATTGGCCGGTAGTGTGATGACGCAATTTTGGCGCGAGATCCGGTCCACGGCAAGGATCTCAGTTTACATATAGAGAAGGCTTTACAGGCTGAAATTCACGGCGCGGATCTTCTAAAACTTTTGTGATTTAATAGTTAGGAGAATTTTAAGATTTGTTTTATAAAAAAAGTTACATAGTACAACTTTAAAGTACCAAAAGCAAAAGTACTTATTATGCAGAATGTCCTGTTTCAACTTTTCAGATGTAATGTATGAGATTTATTTGAAAATAGCAGATTTACAAGCTCACAATTTAGTTTGTTTGTTTATTTTTATCTTGGTCATTTCAGAAAAATACAAATAACGTGTTGCATTGCGACGCATTGTATTCTTGTAGATCGGCTATTTTCAAATGGTGAAAGTATATACAGTAGGTCTGAAGTGGTTAACGTATGTTTTGTAATAATAATCAAAATCTACTAAGTAACTAGTAACTAAAATGTTCAAATAAATGTAATGGAGTAAAAGTACAATGTTTGGATACAACCCAGATATTAGTGGAGTGGAAATAAATGTATTGGAAATACTCAAGAAAAGTACAAATACCACAAGCTTGTACAGTACTTAAGTAAATGTACTTAGTTACTTTACACCACTGTTGATGTCCAACACCTGGCCTAAAATACAAGCACAAGATGTGCACAGCACCATCTCCTCCGTGAACCATGTCAGACACAGACCGTTCTGTAACAACACGGGAATAGGAATGCAAAGTATTTATAGGCAAACACGCCTATAAATTAAGACCCAAAGATTACCTATACCGTATGTATATGGCCCTTCCCCGGCCCGAAGGAAGTTATAAATTACACATGAGCTGAGTCACACACACAGCCCTGTCAGGAAATACACCCTAAACTCGTCCGAGTTGACACCCAAAACGGGGCGTTGGGCGTGACAAATGAGTCAGTGCTGAAGAGACTCATGGTTTCCCTGCTGACTAAAAACACGGTCCCAGCCCACCTACCCTAGAAACACACCCACTCGTAAACAACACATCCGCTCCAACCGCCCTACATGCATTTCTATAGAATAGGGCACTAAAACATTTTTTAGTGCTGTATCGTTAATAATAAAATATACGGTATACCAGTAAGACTCCCTAATCGGGAGATAAGCGACCGTAGGTGGCTTATCTCCACAAATAGGGCAAAAATTTGTTTTTCCAAAATCTTCCTGATCCATGTTGATGACATGAGTGTAGACATGCTGTGTAGTGATATTCGTGATTTTAGGGCAAAAACTGTAGGAGCAGTGTCCAAAAATGTGTTTTAAAAATCGGCCTGAAGGTGGCGCTAGAATAGGGCCATGTGAGAAATGAGGGGTGGGGTCTCCGCGTTGCCTTGGCGGACGAATAGGTACCGGCCCCGGCTCTCCCGGACGCTCCTAAGCCGAGTTACGGCATTTTATGTGCGCTGCAGTGGCAGGGGGTCCTCCACTGGGGGCGCCACCACTTTTGCATCCGTTCTGGAGCACCAGGAGTGGGTGGTCCCCGGGAATTCCCCGTGAGCAGCCCCGTTGGGGTGGTTATTTGGTCATTTTTGCACATTTGGTCATTTTCTACATCTGGGGGTCCCCCAGGTCCCTGGGACTCAGGGGGTCCTTGGAGGTTGTAGTTTGGCAGGCAAGGAGTGTGTGTGTGTAAAATCTGGCATGGATCGGGTCAATGGGTGCGGAGATATAAGCAGGGAAAAAGTGTGACGTGTGACGTGTGAGCACATTTGGTCATTTTTTACATCTGGGGGTCCCCCAGGGACCTGGGGGTCCCTGGGGCTCTGGGGGTCCTTGGAGGTTGTAGTTAGGCAGTCAAGGAGTGTGTGTGCAAAATTTGGCATGGATGGGGGCAACGGTTGTGGAGATATGAGCAGGGCAAAAGTGTGACGGACTCACTCACTCACTGACAGACAGACAGACAGACAGACAGACAGCCCGTGGAGGTTTTGGTAGTAAATGCGACCTACGGTCGCAATAATATATCAGGATCAAACTGTTCCATGCCAACAACAATCCCCAAATATAGCCATAGCCTCTGGGCTATGGCTATATGTTTTTTTTTTTGACATGTATAACGACAAAATGTGACATAGTTCTGTTTACACAATGCTGTACCCCCTCCAACTGTATACTTTTCCCGTTTTAACTTTTATTATTGTTATTATATTTTGATGACACTTGCTTTGGGAATGTAAACATGCCAATAAAAGCTCATTTGAATTGAAAATGTTGAAATGAAATGGCTTAAAAATAAAAAACTAATACTAATATTTTCTATTAACTATTTTCATGAATGAAATTCTGGGAATATTGCAAGTGTGGTTGCTGTGATGTGAGTCCACGAGGAATCCACTGGGAAAAGAATTGCGTTTTACCATTTATATCAGTGGTTGTATATCGTCACTGTCGGGCAGAAACCTTGTATCTCCATGCTTCAAATGTGTACGTTTTTTTTCGCAAAGTAAAGCCCTGCTTCATCACACAAGGCCTTCGCACAAAAGCAGTGAAAACAGCAGATCGGCTGTTTTCACTAGTTTAGTTAACGACCGGTTTTGGACATACAGGGTTTACACCCGACGACGACGATATTGTGGTGTCGAGTGAAGCATGACCAAAAGCTTTACTTTTCTGTTGTGCAGCTGCCCGACCCGGCAAGCCGCCCAAACCAGATAACATCCCTCAGAAAGTTGACAAAACACAGGTTGACTTTGCTGGGAAAATACATCTCGGACCAAATACAATAGTGTGTTGCCTATGGCAACCACAGTAATTAACAGTGATGACTCCAGGCCGAAAGTGGTTAAAACGGCACAATAATATTACGAATTTAATTTAATTAAAAACAAAAAAACAACATTCCTCCTCCTTTCCAATTGGCCGCCCTGGTGTCCCCTGGGTGTCCCCTTGGGGGGTGTGGACCCCACTTTGAAAACCTGTGGCGTACATCACTAAATACAAAAATGTATCAGAATAATAATATACAGTAGAAATAAAACGCCTATGGAAACCATAGAGTCTAGTGACGGATCACTTTAATTTCACCGCACTAGAGCCCTCCGTCACCGCGGCTCATAGCCCCCCCCACCCCTTCTCATGACCGGCGATCCCAAGCAAGGATGCACCTGTGCTGGGGAGATAAGGCCGGGCTGAGAGCCTCTCATTGTTTCGCCCTCCACTACATTGTTTGTCATTCCAGCAGATGAGAATGGGCTGGAATGGATCACAATTGGAAATGTATAGACTCGAAGATAGACTCGCAGTCACACACACACACACACACACACACACACACACACACACACACACACACACACACACACACACACACACACACACACACACACACACACACACACACACACACACACACACACACACACACACACACACACACACACACACACACACACACACACACACACACACACACACACACAAATTTGCTTTGGGTCGCACACTGCTGGAGGGCGTTTCAATGTGGTTTCAAAGGTCTACCCTTAACGGTGTGTTTATCTGCAACCAGCTAATGGCATTAAAACATTTCCTTTGTTGTGCGTTTGTCTTCTTTAGAATGTGCAATAATGACCACTCACCGACTTGGATAATGCTGTTTTTTTGCATACACTGACCCACGAGGGGCCCCGTCCTTTTGCATGTTAAAATGGTCTTAAATCACTCTCCTGATCATTCATTCATTGACAGCAAGAAACCGAAACTACTGACTCGTTTTTGTCACCAAGCCTGTTTCAATGCACAGATTGTTGTTTCGATAGTGTTCATACTGATGCTAGGTCCTTGGTTTAAAATGTACAATTTAGGCATTTAGCGGACGCTCTTAAAGGACAACTTTGTTTTGATTGTAATTAGAGAAAAGAAAAGATGAGTGTTAAAATGATTTCATTTACGGTACTGTTTTCTATCGTTTTAGCAAGTCAAAGTGGCTAAATATGTCTTTTTAGACACAACAAGCCAACAATTTCTTTATTACTATTTACAGTAACACTACTCGCCCCCATAAGTCACATCTGCCCATGAAAGATTACGGTGCATCTTGGGAATGGGCTTGTGTCTAAAAAGACATATTTAGCCACTTGTACGCATGCCCCCACCCACTAAAATCAAAATAATTAAAATCGCTAAAACGATAGAAAGCAGTAAATGAAAACATTTTAACACTCATCTTTTCTTTTCTCTAATTACATTCTAAAATATGAACCCTTGTTGAGCAACATACAATAAGCAAGGTAATACATCAACATCAATACATCAAATGCATAGAAATAATAATCTAAGAAAAAACGTAGGTAGACCAAGCACCTATTCAGTAAAAAGCTTATATAAAATGCTATCTAAATTACATGTATGGTCATTGAGGGTAGGCAAGTGCTACGGTAAGTGCTGTGGGCTAAGGTGGCGTTTGAAGAGGTGAGTTTGAAGAGTTGAGTTTGAAGAGGTGAGTTTGAAGAGGTGAGTTTGAAGAGGTGAGTCTTCAGACGGCGGCTGAACTAGGGATTGAGTCTGCCGTTCTAAGTGCAACAGGGAGTTTATTCCACAGTTTGGGGCCCAGGAGGGAGAAGAATCCTGTTTTTTTGTTTTGTTTTTTTAAACCTGGATGCACTACACTGTCTATCTGTGTGTGATTACCTTGCTTATTGTAAATCACTCTGGATAAGAGTGTCTGCTAAATGGCTAAATTGCTATTGTAGTTACGACTCTGATTGGGCTCTGATGGAACAAGATGGGACGGGAGTATATGAGTTCATTTCCTTCATGGATGTAAAATATGTGTGTGTGTGTGTGTGTGTGTGTGTGTGTGTGTGTGTGTGTGTGTGTGTGCGCGCGCGCACGTGCGTGCGTGCGACGTGCGTGCGTGCGCATGCGTGCGCGCGAGGGTGTGACTGTGCGTGCTCGCGTGTCGTGTCGTCCTTACTCTGATGTCGTTGCGTCTCAGCTCCACGTCGGTGACGGCGTGCCCGTGGCTGGGGTGGCAGCGGGCGAAGCAGCAGTACTGGCACACGGCGGTCTGCTCGGCCTCGCAGTGGTACAGCCGGTACTCGTCGTGCTGTGGGCAGGTCCACGCCTTCACCGCCTCCGCCTCCACCAGCAGGTGGCCCAGCGCCGAGCACGGCTGCTGCAGGTGCGTCTGGACGTGGGACTGGCAGCACGGCGCGTTGCAGCGCAGGCACACCTATGAGGGGGAGGGGGGGTAGGGGGGGTTGGCACGATGGTTGGAAATAGTTGCAATTAACAATTTCATTTTTTTTTTGGGGGGGGGGGGGGGGGGCATTGAACAGTGGAACATATTCATTGAAATTACATTTCTAGTTTGGCTTTTAGGGTTCGTGAACAAACTTGCACATGGGCAGGTGTGACAAATTAGCCTGTGTAAAGTATCTTGAGATAACCTGTTATGAATAGACACTAATAAAATTGAATTGAATTGAAAATAACAAATGTTGAGAATGAGTAGTTGACTGATCAATTGACTGATCAATTACGCCTTGAATTAATGGAGATTTATTTGTTTTTGTCGCATTCATCAAGTCGCCGCCGACTTGAGGAGTCAAACTATTGGTGACAAAAGCAAAAAAATCTGTGAATTCAAGGATTCATGGGGTGTGCAATTGATAAGAAATAAGTCCTTTTTTTGGGAACTACTCCAACAATTACACAAAATATGAGGTGATTTGTGGGGGCACACCTTGACGGCGGGCAGTGGCGGGCCGCGGCGGCACAGGATGCACTGCGGCGGCGGCACGGCCGCCTTCTCCACGCTCAGCGCGTTGTACTTCTCCACGATGTTGGACAGCTTGTGGTTCTTCTCCAGGCTGGGCTTCTGCGAGTACGCGTGGTTGCACTCGGGGCAGCGGGCCAACGACTGCTCCTTGGCCCAGGCCTCGCTGATGCAGCCCCGGCAGAAGTTGTGCTTGCACGGCAGCTGGATGGGCTCGGAGAAGACGTGCAGGCAGATGGGGCAGATCAGCTCCTCCTCGAAACAGTTCCTCCAGGTCTCAGCCATCTCGGAGGCCATCATCGTGGTCGCCGGGGCGGCTGGCATGCACCAGCGTCCGGTCTTCGAAGGGGGGTTTTAGTTTAGTTTAACGGACCTCTGGGTCCCTGGTTGGTTATAGGCCTATACCTATTCGTTCCAAACACTGGGAACTATCAAAGCCTATAACCAGGAAGTGCTCTGACAGCAGAGTGAGCAAGATTGGAAGAAAAGAAAAACAAATAAAATAAAACTGAACTGTCAGTCTGTCACAATCCCCCCGACACAAAAAAGAAAACCCAAACCCTCAAGTCTATGAATACCAGGTCCAGGTGAGACTGACTGACTCCCGTGACAGTATTGCTGCTGCTTATTGCTGCGACATGAAGGCAAATTCCAGTGGATGACCAGGGAAGGCCTCGGGCGACGATGACAACACCTTTTGTGATTACAACACAAAGTAGGGGCTGACGTTACGCAGATTTACCGTAAATGGTGCTTTCATTTCCTCTACAGCACATGCAAGGGGGCACTGCCTGCTGTGTGTGTATGTGTAAGTACCTATACAGGCCTACTAGAAGCAGCTGTGGCCTTGCTTTACTAGCTTACATTCTTGTCAGCTACAGGTAAACGATGGAACGCAAACAAGCCATGGGAACAAGGTTTTAGTATCTACAGGTCTGCTCATGTGAACACTATACTGTACATGGGTGACAATGGTGAATCAATCTCTGGGTAGCAAATGAGAGACACTTGATCCTCTCTCTCTCTCTCTCTCTCTCTCTCTCTCTCTGTCCGTCTGTCTGTGCAGGCCTTTTAACTTAAGGTTAATGAGCCTGAATTCCACATAGGTTTATGATTGATTCAGAATCAGAGAGAAGGAATGAAGCAAACAAAAAAGAAAAGGGGAAAAGAAACAACACTGCGTTTCCTGGCTGCCTTCAAATCCACACCCTTGAATGCTTATTTATAGAGATCTTTAACCTGAATCGATGTTATCAGTACCTCAAGGTTGCATTTTTATGCAGTGACCATATAATGCAGCCTTTACAACGCTTGTGTCGGTTTGAACCAATAAATAAAAAATACTATTTGGGACAAATCCTTCGCTATAAGAAATTCGATTTACAGCGTCAAAAAGCTATATTTGGCAGGTCGGGGCTAAAATAACATGGAAAAAACACTATTGTACAGATCAGATCCGCATGACAAGTATCTTCAGCCCTTCAATGAATGTCTTTGACACAACAGCGACGTGATGCTAGTGATAATAACAACGATAATACTGCATGTATTGTCATTAGATGAAGAGATCGACTAATGTGGCACAGCGGCGATCCTCGCATATCTGTACACACAAGGCCTCTGCTCTTTTCTCTCTCTCAATAGTCGGGCTTCCCCCCCTGCTCGACAAATAATGGCCTGTTTTATGATGATCGCACTAAAAAAATGAAATCACACCCGGGCCACAGTTTCATCTCGAGGCCCGTGCACTGCATAGTTAATCGTTTAATAGCCGAATCCAGTTCTTCATGCGCACAAAACAAAGGCTTTTTAGAATCCACTGGAATGTTGGCCGCTGCTTTGCTGCCAGATATACAGAGAGAAGCCTTTTTGCTTTCTCAATTTTCCTTTCAATTCAGAGGAGCTCTAATGCAATGGCCTGAGAAAACGTACGTTTACATTGCCCAAAGCAAGTGTCAAAATATAATAAAAAACGGTTGAAAATGGGGAACATATAATACAGTTTGTCAGTTTCTCACCGACACATCTGATCTGTTAAGGTCTCCGAAAAACAAAATATAATCTATTCCAACGTACGGCGCCCCCTTCTAGCTCCTTTCGCCGTGAACATAGACGTTTATTGTCACTTTTTCGGCCGACAACGTTTATTTATCTACTTGTTCCCCTTCGAAGCTTGATTTATTTAAATCGTGTAATTATCTCAGACGTCACCTCTCCATTTTTCGACCCGGAGCAGCAGCAGCAGCAGGCAGGTATAAATAAATAAAATAAAACCCTCCTATAGATCGAGGTTTATTTTCTAACAATGCGGTCCATCACCGACATACATGGTCATTATTATTTATAACAGCCATTATTATGATATATAATTGATATATACATACAAAAAAATATAATACCCCCTCCGATCTTAAAGGGGCCGTCGCCTATATTCCGTCCTTGTTAGGGGTATAGCTGTCATCAGCCATCTTGCAAATCCTCATTTAGAAGAAGAGGAAAAAAAGGGGGTTTTAATTCCCATAAACGCCTCCGATCACAGCTGACCTACACGGGAACACCAACGGGGGAAGAAGGAAAAAAAATCCCAACATTGTATTTAAAAAAGAAAGAAAAAACACGCCTTTTCGTTTATTCTAGGTCCATTTAGGTTTGTATTATTAATAAACCTTTTTAGTCGCAGCTGCTGTTGCGTTGCGATCTCTGCTCTAGTCGTTAGTATGTCCGAGGCGAGGCGCTCTCTCCTTCGATAGAACATAAATCCAAACACGCCTTTGAATAATTATTAGTGTTTTTTCTCTCCCTCTCTCTCTCTTTTCGTAGTCAGTCTTGTGGGGAGAGGAGGAATGCAGGCAGGCTGGACTAGAGAGGCTCTCTGCTCTCTGCTGGAACATCAGCAGCTCCCCCCACCTTCCGGATCACGTGACCTGTCACACAACCGATGTGTGTCACTTTTTTCTCCTTTCTCCTCCCCCCCTATCAAAGTATTTGTAACTTCCTGCTGCTGCTGCTGCTGCTGCTGCTTTTTGCTAGTGGGCTGCATGCCTGGCCCTGGGCTGACAAATAATAATATCGAAACCGATATTTAGAAGCAATAATGTTGCTTAATAATTTGATGAAGGAAGAAAAACGAATTTCAACCACTGTTTTTTTGCACCTGTATAAACCTATGATGTGACAAAGATGTGTGTGTGTGTGTGTGTGTGTGTGTGTGTGTGTGTGTGTGTATCATCAAATAATTTACCAAAAATAGAATTAAAAATGAAAGATCAGATTAGCCACTTAACCATATTCGAATCACATTATAGGCCTACTAGTAAGACGCCTCAGGACGACAAGCGACCTCGCCCTCACAGTGATGTGGACATCAGGGATCTCCATATATGGGCATAAAAGGGATTTGTACCCCCTGGCATCACAGGGATCTCAAACAGGGCATCATTAATATTGATAACATCAGGGAACTCAATATATGGGCATAAAAGGGATTCTGTTAGAGTGGCAAACCCATTCTGGTAGAGTGGTTCCCCTGGCGGCGAGGTTGCGCCACAGTGATGTGGACATCAGGGATCTCCATATATGGGCATAAAAGTGATTTGTTCCCCTGGCATCACAGGGAACTCTCTAACAGGGCATCATTATGACATCAGAGAACTCCATGTTAGTGTGACATCACAGTGAAGCCAGAGTGTGATGTCAGAGCAGCAAACCCATTCTGTTAGAGTGGTTCCCCTGACATCACAGTGACATCAGAGCATGATGACATCATGATGACACATTTTTACACGTACACGTAGCACACGGAGACAAGCTGTGACGTTTCTCATGGTAAACTGCTACCTTCAGTCGCAATTATAGCAAAAATAGTAAAAAAAAAAAGTAAAAATAGCAGATCTACAAGCTCACAATGCATTGCAGAGCTTGTATCATCTATTTTCCGCAAAGAGGTTTGATGTAGAGGGAAAAAAGAGCACACCAAGTATTGAGTGTTTAAATGTCTTAAAATGCATGTGAACAAAAAACAACAACAACGTCAAACAAGTCTCTGAAAAAGTGTAATCTGCAACAATTTAATACAATATGTGGTGGGGGGTCCCCGTGGTGGGGGTCCCCCGTTTCATTTCTCTCTGAAGACATTGAAGACCCCTGCCCTACACCACCGAAAAGATGGTATTCCAAATGATAAATGTATGAATGGTTATAGTGCTACCCTGAACCCCCACCCGTTTATAGGACGTGATTAGTGGAGCTGCCTCTGTTGTTGTGATAGTGGACATCTCTGAAGTTTTGGATGTAGTTTGAAAGGTACATGGGTATCTCTGCGTACGGTCGCGGCGTAGTCGTGTATCTTGTACACCAGGCCCATTGCAAGATATTGTACTCTGTCAACTACCCTGAGCCATTCCACCCTTTCAAAACGATCAGGGTCAAAATGAGTCCTATAAGCAGTAGCCTAACCAGTTTATTTTTGGATGATTGGAGCCTTGTTTTTAAGGCCTTTGCGGCGCTACCGTACCATACATAGACTACATAGTCATAGAGGGGTTATAACAAGATGAAAGTGTTTGAAAATGTTTGGGAACCATTGACCTAAAGCTACTTAATATAGGCCTACCTGTTTATTATTATGATTACTTGCACCAGCAGAGCACTCATGTGATGAGTGCTGTAGAAAATGTTTGGGAACCATTGACCTAAGCTACTTAATATAGGCCTACCTGTTTATTATTATGATTACTTGCACCAGCAGAGCACTCATGTGATGAGTGCTGTATGTGGGTGGCTGAAAGTACAGAGGCAGAGGCTTTAGCCAATGAGGGAGCAGCGTTCTCGGCGACGTCACCAACAAGTGTCGACGACGCGTATAACCACCAACAAACAAGTGTCGTAACTCATAACCAATGAGGTCACTCAACCTCATTTCGTCACCACCAACCAACAAGTGTCGTCACATACAAGTGTCGTCACATGTGATGTGACGACACTTGTTGGTTGGTGGTGACGCCACAGAGCACAGAGTTCATCACCCTACTTGTGCAGGCAAGGAGTGTGTGTGTAAAATCTGGCATGGATCGGGTCAACGGGTGCGGAGATATAAGCAGGGAAAAAGTGTGACGTGTGAGCACATTTGGTCATTTTTTACATCTGGGGGTCCCCCAGGGACCTGGGGGTCCCTGGGGCTCCGGGGGTCCTTGGAGGTTGTAGTTTGGCAGTCAAGGAGTGTGTGTGCAAAATTTGGCATGGATGGGGGCAACGGTTGTGGAGATATGAGCAGGGCAAAAGTGTGACGGACGGACTGACTCACTCACTCACCCACGGACAGCCGGTGGAGGTTTTGGTAGTAAATGCGACCTACGGTCGCAACAAAACATATATAGGCCTATACAACAGTGTCACAAAAATGTATAGATAGCAGGAGACACTTTTCGATATGCGCATATAATAATAATAAAGCTATGATTTTGAGGCATAAAAGTACCCTATGCAGTATGCCACCCTATGCAGTATGTAGTGGAGAGATTGGGGAGAATAAGCATGGTCACTACTGGTGACTGATTTGCTGCTGCAATAATATACTAATAAAAAAAACCAAAGAATATGACCTGTGGAATTACATTAAAACATCAAAATGAAACCAAAACACACGCAAACATTTTTAAAAATCACGTTCCTGCCTAGCTCTGGTACGGGACGTCTCTTCTAGCTACTGGCTCCATTTAGGAATTCTCCACACAAAAGCCAGAAAGGTATGTAACTATAACGAAAGAACTCCGACGAATTTCACGGATCCAAACAAATGTCCGTGAGCCGCTGCTTGTCTACTTTTCACCACGGCTCACACGCGCAACGTGTCCTCTACAGAAATGAACTTTTTGACGTAGTTAAAAGAAGAAGCGTATTCCCCAAATGAAATCTCCATTGCAACGGCATCAAAGATGGCCGACAGCCGTGTTTGTTTACCAAGCGTCACATAACGTCATCAAAGTGCGTCATCATCGACTTCGACATGTTTGGCTAAAAGCTGGAGGTGAACTGAACACTTTACACAAACGAACCCTTATATTGACCATTTTTATCAGGTCGTACACACTACAGAGTACAGAGAGACCTGTCCGGGGGGATTGTTCATCTTTTTGTTTCATCAAACACAGGTGGTTTCCTGCATTTGTGGACTGTTTGAACTGTTTCACTTCCTTGGGTTTTCTCTATGTAGTCGCACAGCATAGATGGTATAATTAAATATTGATTGAATACTTTATTATAAGTTTGCATAGGAGTACAGAACTGTACAGTTAGTTCACTGATACAAGTCAACTAAAAGGATAACAACCGCAAGAAAGCTGTTTGCATTGGAGTGCCTTTGAACTCAATTCATACAAGTAGCTTCACAATGGCAGCTAAAAATCAGAAAGCCTTCCAGTTTGTGGTCGTGGGAGGCGGCATCGCAGGTGTAACGTGCGTTGAGCAGCTGTTGTCCCGGTTCCCGTCTGCCGGCGTGGCTTTGGTCACGGCAGCGCCTCAGATCAAGACGGTGCAGAACTTCAAGCAGGTGTCCAAGATGCTGGAGCAGTTTGACGTCGCCGAACGGCCCTCCAGTGTTCTGGAGGAGAAGTATCCCAACCTGACTGTCATCCAGTCCACTGTCGCAGCCCTCCACGCACGGAAACACACGCTGCGGACCGCGGATGGGCTGGAGGTGAGTTACGAGAAACTGTGCATCTGCAGCGGGGCCAGACCAAAGCTCCTGGCCAAGGACAACCCTTTTGTGCTGGGAATACGAGACACGGACAGTGCCCTGGAGTTTCAGAAGCGCTTGTCCAAGGCAAAGAGGATTGTTGTCGTTGGCAATGGTGGGATCGCCTTGGAGCTGGTGTACGAGGTGCAGGGCTGTGAGGTGGTGTGGGCTGTGAAAGATAAAGCCATCGGGAACACCTTCTTTGATGCCGGAGCTGCACGGTTCCTGATCCCCTCCCTGGAGGCAGACAGACCAGAGGGAGGCACAGCTACCTGCAAGAGGGTCCGTTACACCGTAGAGCAGGCCAGGCCTGGACCCTCGCACCCTGCAGAGCCTGGCAGTGCTCTGGGGCCAGACTGGCATGAATGCATCACGCTCAGAGGAGAAGAACAGAAGGACGCTCACAGAGTGTCAGTGGAGTATGAATGCGAAGTGGACAAGATCTACACCCGTGAGGAGCTGGACGCGCCCGTATCCGAGGCAGGATCCTGGCCGCTTCACGTCCGGCTGACCAATGGGAAGACCATCGGCTGCGACTTCATCGTCAGCGCCACCGGTGTGGTGCCAAACACAGAGCCGTTTCTACAAGGCAATAACTTTGCGCTGGCGCACGACGGTGGCTTGCGTGTGGACGACCACATGACGACGTCAGAAGCGGATGTCTATGCAGCAGGTGACTCGTGCAGCGCGTGCTGGGAGCACAGCCCGCTGTGGCAGCAGATGCGCCTGTGGACACAGGCCCGTCAGATGGGCTGGTACGCGGGCCGCTGCATGGCGGCACACGTCCTGTCAGAGCCGATAGAGCTGGACTTCTGCTTTGAGCTCTTCGCGCACATCACCAGGTTCTTCAGCTATAAGGTTGTGCTGCTGGGGAAGTTCAATGGCCAGGGGCTGGGGCTCAATCAAGAGCTGCTGGTGCGTTTCACCGAAGGCCAGGAGTACGTCAAGGTGGTTCTCAGCGAGGGCAGGATGGTGGGGGCAGTGCTCATTGGCGAGACGGACCTGGAGGAGACGTTTGAGAACCTGATCCTCAATCAGATGGACCTGACGCCCTACGGAGACGAGCTGCTCAACCCCAACATCGATATAGAGGACTACTTTGACTGACTTCCAGCAGTGGTGGAAGAAGTACTCTGATTTTTGAGCGGTGCTAACCACTCCTACGTCTGGCTTTGTGTGTAGGTCCCTATGTCCGCATGAGCACACAAGACTAATGTCATAGAAAGTACGCAGAGACCGACATCACCACAGCTGATGTCACGGACAGAACGGCCCATACAAGGAGATATGCACGTGTGTCATGTCCATGATGAGTAAAAAGAAAAATCACACCTGTGCGAAGTGAGTGAGGTGCGAATCTTCTTTTTACTTAAAGCTATACTGTGTAAGTTGCTCAACTTGTGGTCAGTAGCTCTATAGCAAACCTCGGTCACGTCCGCGTCTTTCGTCCGTTTTTCGGTTCTCACACCCCCGCGTCTGCCTCCACCTCGCCGAGATCTATCTTTTGAGGGGTCCCTGGTTCCTGTGCGTTCAGCCATTCCGGAGATACACTCCTTCACCCTTGCTTCAACGTGCACCCGAGTATAGAGAAACACGGGAGACTACAAATATGGCCGCCCTAGCGACCCCACTCCAAGATGCGCTGTGATTGGCCGGCAGTGTATAACCCTCGCTGTGATTGGCCGGTAGTATGATGACGTCATTTTGCCGCGAAATTCTCCCCCCCTCAAGGCTCATAGAAAACATATAAAGAGAAGGCTTTTGAAGCTGAAAATAACGGAGTGGGGGTTCTAAAACTTTAGCGATTTAACAGTTAGGACCATTTTAAGATTTGTTTTATAAAAAAAGTTACATGGTATAACTTTAAAATCACGTCACCCATTTTCAACCTTATCTTTATCCACCTGTTTCCGCAAGAATTTACTGTAGAATTATGTGTGGGACACTTCCGGATAACAGCAGACATACAAGCTCTTGTCGCGTCGCAGATGCAAACGTTGTGAGCTTGTAGTTCACACTCAGCTGCGACGCCGGGACTGCACGATGGGACGTTGGAAACTTGTGGATATAATTGGGCTCATTTTAAGATGGCACCATTTCTGTCTACTCACTCAGTCTCATTGGCGGGCTGTGGACAGTTCAGATGGGGATTCCAAGCTAGTAGATTCTACAGCCTCTCTCTTTCTGGACAGTTACTGTATCATGCTGAAATAGAAGCCATAGCATATTAATAGATAAAATAAAATCAGTTTAAAATCTTGTTTGAAATGACCAAACCTGCAGTTTTCTGAACTGTCCTCAGTCCTCCTTTCTTCTTCTTTCGTGTATCATCATCCTTGATGATTGGTTGACGACATTTTATTTCACAAGATTTCTTGTTACTTTGGGGAGGCCATGGGGCTGGCTGTCGTCTTCTCCCCCTTGCTGACGTTGGCTTAGGCAGGGTTTGAACCACTCACCTTCCGCACAAAGGGCATATGCACTAACCACTACACCAACGTCACGCCCCAGTCCTCCTTTGAGACAGATTGATTAGACAGAAATGGTGCCATCTTATGAGTATTCCAATTATATGAAGAGATTTGGCCCACTTCACCCATTTTCAACTGAATCGAATTGTAACTTCCACACATCAGTTATTGTTTGAGTGTGATTTGTGATGCAATTAGGGATGTAGGACAGCTCAGAGCACCACTCCTACGTCTGGCTTGTGGTAAAAGGCATTAAAACAACTAGACTGCACTCTGCTGAGATGCCAACTTGTGTCTTGTGCACTCGTGGCCATATATGGCCTACTAAGCTTTTGTCATTCTATGCTGCTGTATTTCATAGGCAGGTTATGTATTCGTTTTAATTTATTTCTATACTATCGCGCTGAAATCATTGAAATATCCAAAGCATACAGATGTTTTACAGCAAAGCCCATTAAAGATTTGTAACTGAGAAGAAATATGTGTATTTACTGTAGGTTGGAAACTAAATATCTTTTTCACCTTTACATCTCAATGTGGTTGGTTAAGGGGAATTGTGGGTACAGGAGAGATTCAGTAAACCATCCATCGAACCACCAGGTTGGATTTGCTTTGCTTAAGGCTTAAGAAATGGTGCAAAGCACATAGCAAGACGCATGCATGCACGCACACACACACGCGTGCACACAAACACACACGCACACACACACACACACACAGGGTTCATTCTGAAACTGTCACAGTATATCAATTAAATTTGGGAAACTGGCATCAATATCACAGTTGCCTACATGTTGAACATTCAGTGTATGTTGTGTTTCTCTTTGTTGACCAATGGGAATTTGTCAACTCACTGATTATTTGAAATCTACAAATCTGTAAAATGTCCCACGTGTAATGATTCTCACGCGCAATTATGCAAAGATCAACCTATTGCATACAGTATACTGAAAATAAAGTGACTCCAATGTGGAGCTCTTCAGCCCTGTCCGCCCCCATTATAACCGAGGCATTTTCACTCGCTGGTAAGTAGACTAAATCACGTCTTTCCCCCCCTTTTAATAATGTTGTCTACCTTGGAGAGGCCCGTGAATGAGTTAAAAGCGGGAAAATGACGCGATTTAGTCTACTTACCAGCGAGTGAAAATGCCTCGGTTATAATGGGGGCGGACGGGGCTGAAGAGCAGCAAAGGCTCGCTAAGAATGAGAACAGGCTCCATGCGACGCCACTTCCGGTCTGCGGCGAGATCAAAGCATGTCACCACTCTGCTTACACTACTCTGGTAAGGACAAGCTATGACATTTCTCATGGTATACTGCGACCTTCGGTTGCATTAAAACATACATATGTGAATTGCATGGAGGTACTTCCTTGATCTACTGGCAGCAGACAAGAAATGTGGCCTGCATGATCGGTCCTGTGGTTTGTGAACGAAGCCCTGGACACCTTAAAAATACCGTATTCACCATGGAACAAAGCATAAAGCAGATTAGTGACACAGTTTTGGTGGACTTAAGACTGCACTGAGCGAGCCGCACTATTCAAGCTAATACACTTTAACCTAGCTACAGTATGACTCCATTTGACCTAAAAGCATGTAACTATGGAGTAACAACTCTACTTCGTCACAAAATGTGGAAACCTCATTCATGCCATCTAATCTGCTCTTTGAATCTAACTGGGACAAAGAGCCATGATGCCAAGAGAGGAAACAGACTCTTATTTGGCAATCGCTGCAAGATGGCATTGCAGTAGGCTAGTGCCACTGCCATTTTCAAGCAAACGTTTTCATCCCCTATACTTCCCCATACTAACAGTTGTCAGGTTATAAATCCTCATTCCTCCAGACCTTTGTACTTTAGCTTTTTTTACGTTTGGGATTAGTTTTAGTGAACTTTATTACAATAGAAATTATACTGTATCTGACTGTATATTATAATAGTGTAACCTTTATTTTAAATTACTTGCTTTTTACAGACATTTTGACAGAACAACAACATATATGTTAGTTTAAAAGCCACTCCCTGGAGTCCCTGCACCCAGCAATGACCCAACGAGATTTTGGATGTGTCGAGTACAAAATACCTTTGTGCCTATATTTTGTGAAGTGGCTGATCTGTATAATTTACTTGGCTTGGCTTTAGATGACCTGAGGAATGAATCGAGATAAGATTTAATTAACCCTTTAATTACCATTACAGTGGCTGTCTTGTAATTGGAAGGTTCAGGTCAAGATACAAAATTAGGAACACAGTTGCACAATTTACAAAATGTTAGTTAAAGTAGGGGTAAAAGTTCCTTATTATGCTCTGAGTACCAAGCTGTATCCTAAAGATTATAGGGTACAGCTTGGTACTCGGAGCATAATAAGGAATGATGCCAACAATAGATACCAGGCCAGGCCTATGCCATGGCTCAGAACATACAGTATAAGGCAGAAAGAAGGTGAACAACATAGGAGAAAGGCACTATATAAATGAAGTCCATATGAAATCAATATAAATGCATGGCGTGTTATATGTATAAATAAGAATAGAATAGACTGAAATATTAGAAACTATAGCTGGATCTGTAAACTTAAATGATTAGTCACCTGTTCCAGTGTCCATATTAATGAGAAGAATTGTAGCTGCTGCGTAGCAATGAGTCAGGGCAGGACCTTTTTTGGGGGGAAGCAATTGGAGGAACAATGAAAAATAGGAAGACTAATGAGAAGTACAGCAGGTTTGATCATTACAGCAGTATGGATCAAACTGATCATTAAATATGTGTCCCTAACACAGTGGTGCTCAAAGTGGGGTCTGTGGACCCCCAATGGTCCTTGAGAGGGTTCCAGGGGGTCCCCAGCTAAATTAATTATAGCATGTAGCATGCCCAAATATGGAGTCCAGGCCAGTCTATGACATCAGTTACTATGAGGTCATGTTGATGACATCAGGGTACTCCATATATGGGGATTTGTGGTTTTATAGATATTCTTTTGGAGAACCACTGATCCGACGAGGCACGGCGCTTGCTCCCTCATGTTGTCGGCAACGATTTTGAGTTCTGCCGGTCGGACGGTTCTTGACATACATGAACTACACAGAGATTTCATATACTTATAATAGGATTGTTTTACCTCAGTATATCACACATCATATGTTATGATTACAAAAAAATCTAATGTATCTGTATCAAATCAATTGTATGAATATGAACTGAGCTGAACTAAAGAAGAGAATAGGCTATGGTGGCCATCGGAAACCTGACATGCTTCTACATAACAGGACATTCAATGCGTAAAAAACCCTCACACACACACACTAATGTTCTTATATAACCACATGGGACCTGTAATGTGGGAGGAATCATTGATACTCCACATGGGATTTAGACATCCTCATAGAATGACACATCAGTACATTATTACAGTAACCCTATATGTGTATGTGTATGTGTACTGCATGTACGCTGTACTGAGAACAATAATGTACCCAAGACTAGGGTCATGTTTCCCCACCCACACAGGTCACCGTGCTCACACAGAACATAGAAAAGAAAAAAAGTCCTTTACTCCAGTGAGGAAAGAACCCACAGGGGTTCCCCAGTTAAATGATGTATAGTTAGGAAACAACAGGTCTGTAACTCAGAGAGTGTACAAATGGAACCAAATATTTGGTTCCATTTGTACATTCTCAGAGTTAAATTATCACTGAGGATTGTACAGTTGTTTACTGGGGTCCGAGAGATACAACGTGTATCAACTGGGGGCTTGTGTGCCCTAATGCATATCAAACTGGAGAAGACCTTGAAATTGGTGGAGAAACACTGACATATACAAAGTTCATAGAATTGATCAAGTCAATTCCTGACCTTTCTTTATGCGAGTGTGGCAAGCCCCTCCGTGAGGCAGGGCATCACAATACAAGTTGATAATCTAACCGTTCCTTCTGTAAAAGGCGTAAACAATTTAGGGTTCCTTCAGTAAACATCTGGTATCTGTATAGCACACTTCATACACGGTCAACTCCTTGTAGATCTTCTATGTTTTGGAAAACAAATACATCCAGGGATTAATTTCTCTTTTTCTAAATTTCTAAATGTGTTATATATCTGATTACATCCAAGTGGTAAAAGCCATGTACATCACTATGAAGTGAATTCAAGTGATCTAAGCAGCAGTGGAAGTAACCAAGTACATTTACTAATGTACATTTACTAATGCGCACGTACGCATACGCACGCGCGCACACACACACAGTGTGGTTAAAGAGATACATACTGTAGAGATAGATAGAGGTAACGGATCTCAGGTCATCAGGCACTTTGTGCCTTGCCGAGCCTTGAGGCTCATAGGGCAGGAGCCTATCTCCTGTTTCTGTAGCATGAGGCAGCTTGATGTACAGATAAAGTGTCCTGCACCAAACGATGCCCACATACATACACCAAGATACACCACAAACAAAAATGCAGAAGAAAAACGTATTGATTGTCCATGTACACCTGGACATAACGCTAGTATCTCACAGGGACTAACTTACCCACAATCCAACCCTTGATGCTGAGTGCCAAGCAGGGAGGCACTGGGTCAGAGTCTTTGGTATGTCTCGGCCAAGGATCGAACACCAAACTCCCAGAGTCAGGGCAGACACTCAAACCACAAGGCCACTGAGCTGGTGTTCCAGAGAGTAGGAGTGTTTATTCAGCAGGTGATTTGAGAGGCCTGATTGATTATTTTGGAGAGTGGTTCTCAAACTTGTTCAAGTCAAGGACCACCAAATTGATATGCAATTTGACAGTTTTACCACGTTTGTTTTGAAATAGCCCTGGGGGTCCCCATACCCTACCTCGAGAGCCATATAAGTAATGAGCAGGTCAGAGATGTATTCAGGAGCTAAATTATTAAGAGCCTCAAGTACATTCTTTAATTCAGTATGAAGGAGTGGTGGAAAGTAACTAAGAACATTTACTTTTTTTTTTTAGTTTGAGGTACTTAGTATTACTTAGTACTTAGGTACTTTATTTGAATATTTCCATGTTTTGATAGTTTATACTTCTACTCCGCTACATCTCAGAGGCATTTATTGTACCTTTACTCAAATACAATTATTTGAAAGCTTTAGTGTGGTATTGCTATTGGGTACTTCCTCAGGAATACAGGAAAGGTCGACCTAAAACAAAGTCGACCCAAACTCGTTTCCCAACGGGTCTGTGGCCTTAAACTAGATGCAGAATAGACCGAAATCTAATCTTTGCTTCTGGGGGCCCCTGGAATATATACAAAATATTTTGCGATAAAGGTCCATCCGTGGCACAAAATATTTTGAGATGGGGGTCCGTGGCCAAAAACACATTTTGGGGGTCCTTAACCTGCACATTCTAAAAATATCTTTCCTGAAAAAACTTATGTTGCTATCATTGTTTCTCAAACTTTGTCATGTCAAGGACCCCCAGAATGATATGTATTTGGCCACGGACCCCCATCGCAACATATTTTGTTCCAGGGACCCCCAGAAGCAAAGATTTGATTTTGGTCTATTCTGCATCTAGCTTAAGACGAGTTTAGGTCGACCTTTCCTGCTACCCTTCCTCAGTAGAGCAGAAATGTGTTCAGCTGTTCTTGTTCCATCTAGCTGCAGCATTTTGCATGAGCTAGACTCCAATCTGAGGTAGAACAGATGCTTCAGTAAATGCGGAATACTTAAATTAACATGCACAACAGCGACTCCTTGTGGACACCTGGGCTGATAGCACAAGGCCAGAAGTTGACTCAACATTTCTCCTATTGTGCCAGGCCAAGTGCACAACTGCCATGCATGCAGTTCAATGTTAACGTGTGCCTATTAATAGTCATGAAATGTAATGCTTGGACTTTTTGCGACACTACAGTGGCAATGAGAGATTTATTTAGTTTTGGGCCTTTTTCTGCCTTTATTGATAGTATAGCCTACCCTACAGCATATAGACAGGAAATGCCTAAATTGTAATTGTACAGTAACTGTAAATGGGGAGAGAGAGACATGCTCAATCCCTGACTGAATTGAGTACAACAAAAGGACCCCAATGTAAACAAGACATTGTGCTTTCTTGGGTTTAAATCCAATTAGTAGACCTTGTATCTCTGAACTGTATACATACTGTCCTGTGCTCTGCTTTTCCTATGCAAACTTCTAATAAAGTATTCAAGCAATCAATCAATGCAGCAAAGGTTGTCGGGATCGGGACTCGAACCCGCGGCACGCTGTCAGGCCACAATGGAGCCTAAGGGCGAGGAGCTGAATTACTGGGCTACCGTTTCTTTTCTGAAAACAACAGCTCTACAGTACAAATTTACATTGTTTCGTTAAACCAATGAAATCTGTGTAAATGGACCGAAATAAATGAACTAACTAACTAACTGCACAGTTGTGGGCTTGTAGAACGGCTATTTTCGCTGTACGACACAATGTAGTAAAACAAATAGGGCTTAAAACTCCTGTATACTACCAGTACAATCAGGTTTATCAAGCCAGGAAAAAGACAATCAAGCGCTAATACCCTGCCCCTCCATCTGTATCTGATGTAAATTATGTGTATTATCTCAAACTATTTGTCAATTTCTCTAAAGGGGACCACAGTGGAAATAAGTCAATGACTTTTCTCTGTATATTATCCTTGATTGTCTTTTTAACCTTCTGTGTGCTGGCTGAAAGCAATAAAATAAAATAAAATCTCCTGATTCCTTTATTTTCTTCAATAATTTCTTGTTGTGGTGCCATCTTATAATGAGCAATTGTGAGGACCTATTATATGAAATGGGTGAAGCAGTCCTTTAAGTGGTTAGAAACTTTAAGTGGTTCAGATATTCTAGTTTCTTTGGACGCACTACACTGTTCTCTAAGCAAGCACAATTTGGCTATTTACCTTGTTGACTAGACTAGAGTTCATGCTGATTCTATTTATCCTAATCTCTCTTTGGATAAGAGCGTCTGCAAAGTGTCTTAATTGTAAATTATAACTACAGAACGGTTAGCTCAAGTTTAGGCTACTTTCCAAAAACAAATGCTACAAAGCACATGCAGCTGTTCTCTGGTGGTTACTGGAGCTTGTTGTAGATCTGCTATCAAACATATAATTTTCCAAATGTCTGAGTGTCTGTCTGTCTGAAACAGCGTTTCTCCTCAGTGGCTGGAGCAATTGATCTGAAATCGCATCACCATTAGCATATGAACACACCTAACATAACTGTGAAGCCCGTTTGTCACTTTCACAAATCGTATGCTGTATATTAGCATTTTTATGGTGTATCTATATCTATTCTGCATCTAGCATGAGGCTTATCTATTCTGCATCTAGCATGAGGCAACATGTTTAACCAGCTGATGTGTGTGTGTGTGTGTGTGTGTGTGTGTGTGTGTGTGTGTGTGTGTGTGTGTGTGTGTGTGTGTGTGTGTGTGTGTGTGTGTGTGTGTGTGTGTGTGTGTGTGTGCAGGCGGGGGGGGGGGGGGGGGGGGGTTGTCTGGCCCTGTTACAGATGTTGTGCAAAAATCATGCAGATCGGTACACAGTATCTCTGTAGCCATTAAACGAAACGGGTATTTCTTACATTGATGCTCCTACATATTAGCATGTAAGCACCAGTTAAAGTTACTTTCCATCCCTCATATACTGTGTGCACAGTGCACACCCCATAACCCACACACTGCACATATCAGAGCTCATATCTTTGAACGGGTAAGGGCTAGTTTTCACTATAATTTGAAATAGGGCTTAACTGGTTAATTCATAATATACTTTCCAAAAAATCCCTTCCAAAAAAATAACCTCATATGTCCAAAACTGTTACTTTTCAGGACTCGAAAAAATTGCAAAAATAGCAGATTGACAAGATCGAAATGTGGTGGAAATAAGGTGTGAAGCGGCCCGTTTTGGGCTTGATGAGCTTGTCGATCTGCTATTTTCTGCTACTTTGCCATTTCCTGCTCCTTTTGATGCTTTTGTGTGACACATGGTCAAGTAGGGCAGTTAATGAATGAAGAAGAAAGAAAAAACACAAAAGGTTACGGAGATATGAGTTTTTTCTGCCCAACAGCAACGATATGTGAGTTAAATTAGCCTGTGTCTGTCCTCTGGTAGAGCTTGATGACGTTGGTGTCATGGAACCTCTTCCACGTCTTCATCTCCATAATGTAGTCATGGTTCACGTAGAAGACCACTCTGGTCTTCTGCTTCTCCACGTAGTAGTTGGGGTATTTACTGTAGTCCTCCGTCATGAAGCCATATGCGTCCACCTGGCGGAGGGAGAGAGGGAGAGAGAGAACACTTGTGTCATAAACATAGGAATAAATGTGTAACTGGAACACTCACTTTTTTAGGGAATAAGGGTTAGGTATAGTTTTACTGAGGTAATGTTTAGGAATAAGGTTAGGTTTAGGCATAGTTTTACTGAGGTTATGTTTAGGAATAAGGTTAGGTTTAGGTATAGTTTTACTGAGGTAATGTTTAGGAATAAGGTTAGGTTTAGGCATAGTTTTACTGAGGTTATGTTTAGGAATAAGGTTAGGTTTAGGCATACGCTGGGGGAGTTAAAGTGGTTAAGGGCATTCATTGACCGCATATCGTCGCTAGTCGGGTGGAAACATTGTATGTCCAAAACTGTTACTTTTCAGGAAATGTTGCTTTTTAATACTCTTCTTGGTTCAATATTTATTAAATCCAAAGACACACTTTTGCTATGTTTGTGTGACACTGTATGATGAATTAGGTAATTAATTTACTAAAACAAAACAAAAAAAGTAAAAAGCTGAAATACATTCTGCCTGACAGCAACGACATGCAAAAAGAATGTACACACGCAGTAGAGGTATTTATTATCCTACCACGTCACATGTGTGCAAAGCCAGAAATAAAGTGAAGGCCCCATTGGAGGGTCTGACAATAGGCCAGGATGTCCCGTTGAGAAATGACGACTTCAAGAACCTTTGGAGGAACACACATATCACAATCAGTCACAGGTTTGCAGGTGTTAAGATGGGGTTGAAATTATCTTTTTCGTCAAACGCTTTGTAGTATTTTGAAAGGAGAGAAGAAGGAAAAGATATTCAGGTTAAATATAACAAATAAAGAAATATACATAATAATTCATGTATGTGATAGCAGGTATACATGATGTTTAGAACATTAGAATCATATGTGTACATGTTATTTTGGAGGCATTAGCATCATATACATCATAGATGTGTGCATTAACGTGCTGCTATGGATTAGCAGGTGTACAGCTGCACACCCAGATATACACAGTACTACTGTAAGTCATAAATTCATGTACTGTACAACCGTATCAACAGTCATTTTATGGAATGAAAACTAATTTAAAACGAATAAAAAGTGCAGAAAAGGATATTTTCTATTTTAAACAAAATGCCAGGGGGAAATACTATGACCTTTTTCTACATACTGTACATGTTTATATTTATGTTCTATTATCATTAAAATCTTATCCTTTAGTAGTAGTTATTTTTCAACCCCTTTTTCTCCCCAATGTAGTTGGTATGCCAATGAATTAGTCACTGTTGTATCCTACTGACTCGCCTGCCAAAGAGGAGCCGTGGCATCCGCCACTGGGAGGACGTAGAGCCTTCGTCCTAATCCTCCCTAACACCCAACACTCCCTGACAGGTGCCGCCCCCCACCCCCCAGCCTCCCAGCCCGTAGGAATACATGTGTATACTGTGTTAAAGTGGTGAAGGGATTGGACCAATGCAGGCCTTACCTGTTCCGCACATATCTGAGAAAGTCCGGGTGAAGAACATAGAAGCGCTCTTCATCAAACTGGCCAGCGTAGGATGTCCACGGCCTGCCAGGTCAACATACAACACAGTGACATTAACTCCAGCCAAAACATATTTGGGAGTCCTTGACACAAAAAAAAAACACTGAAGTAATAGGTTTGGTACTATGTTTTTTCAGTGTGTTCCTGTTAATCATAATGAAAAGGTAGATGTACCGCATGCCTTTATAAGGGCCGGTAGATACCCTGGTTCTGTTCAGAAGACCTGTGAGCCACTGAAAATCCCGCATCCCTTCAGGAATCAAAACATACTTTATTCCCTGCAAAACAGAACACACAGAGGACAGGCTGCATTGGTAAGACCTGTGAAGGAAGTAAGGAAGAGGCCCAATTTCTTTCCATTATGGCAGCTGTGCATATAGAGCCTGTTTGGCACTGGCTATGTTGATGTGTTGATTATCTGAAGCCTACCAAGCTGAAGATTCTGAACACTTATCTTTCATAATGAGGAATTATTTGTTCCTTGGCACAAAGGAGGAATTAATACCAACAAAAACAAAACAAACTATTATCTCTATTGGTGTTGGCTATCGGCTAAACATCGGTACCGGGCCATAATTGATGAGAGTTGAATAGGGGGTTCATTTTATTTTATTTTTTATTATGCTGCATGGGCAGATACAGGCTTTATGAATAACACAAAGAACCTATCACTGATCTGCAGCTACTCAGCCAGGGGTAAATATAAACGGAATATTGGGTGATTAAATGTCCTTGAGCTTTAGGGGATTACAGTCACATACTGAGGAGGAGTTTGTTCAGCCTCTTCTTAAAGGCGTGATGTGATGTCTCCAACAACCGCAGGGGGAAGGCTGTTCCATGTTGTTATAGCAGAGTGGAGAAAGCTCCTATCAAGGCAGTTGGTGTTTGACTTGAGGATTGTCAGGGCGTGGCCTGGTGGTGCCCTCCGGGTGATTCGACCCGGGATGTGAGCTTTGGGTAGCAGTGCTTTGAGATCCACTGGACAGCTGGGAGAGTGCATCTTATAAAGAACAGTTGTTGCTGCAACTGTTCTACGATGACTCAGCTTACTGATGGCATACTGCTGTAGGGCAAAGTCCTCATCCACCCCAATGATTTTAATGTTTGTAGCTGCCTGAGAGGGGTCTGAGAGGCATTCATCCAGGCTAGGCAGGAATACTCCATAATACTCATGACCTGGGTTTTGTAGATGTTGACTGCCTTTAGTTTAGAACCATTCAAGCTTGTTGGACAGCTTACGCATTGCTCCAAGAAGCTGGTCCACACATGGATCAAAGCAAAATAAAATCACGTGACTGAAAACGTTGACCCCCCCATGCAATAGAGTTAAAACAAGCTCTACATATTTCCAAGCAAGTGAAGAAATCACAGATTAAGGCTTTGCTTTTTGAAATATCCAACACCATTAATAATCTTTGGAAGATGCATCTGAGCATATTGCTAGTTTGACCACTTCAAATGCTCTAATGTTAAAATAAGAACTGAAAAATAATCCATCTATAAGCTCTCAATGTGAGCTTGTAGATGGGTTATTTTCGATGCATTGTGAGCTTGTAGATCTGCTACTTTTGCTGGTTTACTTACCTCGCTGAATCTTGCTGCTGGGCCCTGCCAATCCATAATCCATAATACAATACAAGCTTAAATGAACACTAAAACGAATAAAAACTAAAATAAACTACCGGTAATGGAAATATCCATCCCCATGTCACAGCGTGAGGTAATTACCATTATCTCAAACTAAAATAACTCTTACACTATCAATAGCTGCTTTAAACTCTAAAAATGAAAATTAAACAAAAACATAAATGCAAACAACCTTGGTTTAGGTTTCTGTATACCTCATCATGCGGGACACTGTCGTATCCGTACGGCTTCCACAACCACTGCGACGTGGTGATGGAGTGGGCCGTGTGAACGTACACCGACGTTCTGTTTCCTACGTCCTGCTCGTAGCCTTTGGTCACCGCTCCGTTCATCCTGCCAGAAACAACAAGGCCCCAGTGTTTAGGCTGGGTTTCAGCTAATAGTCAGGAATATTATCAGAATACCTGTCAAAGCTGGGAATAAATTCCTTACCAAACCATTTCTTCACCAATGTGTTTGTAAAGTTGTCTAGTAACATATCTAACAAAGTTTGAAATTCAAAATCCCTAGGAGAATCTTTGACAGCTAGGGTAAGTTTGGGTCTCATTCTCTTACTATACACTATACTATAAAGGAAAACATTACTCCCAAAAAACCTGCTTTAAGTGGGATGTGAGCTGTCTAACTAGGTGTTTTTAATTATTCTGAATCCATTACAAGCATTTGTTTTGCACGAAAAACATTCCTTGGGCTAAATATGGACCCCACGAAACTGTTAAATCGTCATTGACTATAAGGTTCTCAGAACCTAATTCAGGAGGTGGTCCTAACCCTGAATTCGGTATAGGTACCCTGAAAATGGCCGATCTACAAAGCTGTAGCTTGTTTTAGTCTATTGTAGATTTTGTTCAGTTTTTTTTACATGCCACCCCCTTCAGGGTTGGTTCTAGTTATGATGGAAACATAAAAAATAAACATCGCATTCCCAGGTTTTGATCCACCACAGAGGCTGTGGGTTCGAATCCACAACGGTGTATCCGGCTTTGTCGGGCGTCTATACGAACACAATTGGCCTGTGGGAGGGGGAGGGAGGCTGGGTAGGGAGGGTGATATTTGTCACTGCATGTATGTGTTTATATTGGGGTCCTTTTCTACTCAATTCAAGTACTCTATAGCGGTGCAAATTGACAAAGTGCAAATATGTTGCGCAAACATGATTCAATACATAAGGGTTAAATTACAGGTGCAAACAAAGGTAACAGAGGACATTCTCTGTTACACCCTGCATAGTCGAAAAGAGCCATTAGAAAAGTAAACACAAAGCTGCTCTCGACCACTTCCACAGAAAACATATAATTCAGATGGACAGGTCCTGTTTGATCCGTTTCACCTCCTGTTTATCAAGTAATGCAAGATCAAATATGGCCTAAATCCCTGTGTCAATACAACATTGTTTGTCAAAGCCTCTCCCCTAATTGTCAACTTTTTGCCTGGTTGAATTATTTATTTTAAAGGTGGTAGATATAACACAAACTTCTCACCCAGCACTATTCCAGTTGATTGTCATGTCTATGTTTTATTATGTTAAACCACTGTTCAGTCATTGTGCACTTGATTCATTCAAATCTTTTAACGTTTAAGTTCAAACATCAACAGCCCGTTGTACAGCACTGTAAATTGAGGGTACATTTGTGAAACTCTCACTGGATAATATAGCCTACTATCTACAAAAGCTGTTATCATGCTACTATTTCAACAGCACTTCCTCTTCCTCCAATTGATGGTGTGAACTTTCTAGCTTTCCACTTGGCCAATAATTTACTTGTCACCATACTCAAGTACTGTACAATTTTGAGGTAGGCCTACTTTGCTGGAGTATTTCCATTTTTCAGTACTTTTGCCTCTACTCTTACTCCACTACAATTATTTGAAAACTTAAGTTACTAGTTACTTAGATTTTGATTATTACTGACAAAATACTGTCATACACTAACAGCTTCAGCCGCTTCATTTAAACTTTGGCTATTTGAAAATAGCCGATCTACAAGCTCACAATGTGGCGTGATGCGAGGCACTGAACTAGTCTAGCTATTTTCAAAAGATGTTCATGAATTTTAGACATATGATAACTTGTGAAACAGAATATTCTGCATAATGACTTCTTTTACTTTTGGTACTTAACTATATTTTGATGCCTAATATTGCCTATACTTTTATCACCAGACTTGTACTTGTAACAGGGTGTTTCTACATTGCAGTATCGACATTTCCTCCCTCTCTTACCGGAACACAAACTCATGAGCATCTATCTGCTCCCCCATACCAGAACCGTTGAGGATTCCTCCATTGCCCACCACAGCACAGCGCACACAGCCTCCAGGCTCGCTGGCCACGAGCAGTGGTTGCTTTGGCTCTGGGATCAAATCCACGGCCACTTTCACATCTGCACAGAAATCAGGCAACCAAGTTGTGTGTGTTTCACATTAGAATCTTCACTGAAAATGCACAATATACACACACATGCCACTGAGTCTATCTCATGGGGCCCCCTGGGAGTTTGAGAGATTGAGGGGCCCCAGATGGATATATGTGGGGCCCCTCAAAATGTTAAATATAAATAAACAGTATATATCTTTTTATAAGGGCACCAAGACAAATGTTTAAGGGCACTAAAGTAACATGTGACATTACAGTTCCTTTAATGATAATCAGGGTCCATTGTTCTGTTTCAATGTGCTGTTAGCCCAAAGCTGTGACAGACAGCTTTTTCATGAGGGCCCCGCATATTTTATTTAATTTTACTTTTTTAACATCACCACCACCATGTGGGTGATGTTAAAAATTAAATAAAAAATCTCATGAGGCTGTGTGGTGCCCCAGGCGGCTGCCTGGTTTGCTTGCACGGCCCTGCATGCCAGCCATAAAGTTACCTTTATGTATCTTCACACACACACACACACACACACACACACACACACACACACACACACACACACACACACACACACACACACACACACACACACACACACACACACACACACACACACACACACACACACACACACACACACACACACACACACACACACACACACACACACAGACCTACCTTCATATGCGAATTCCATAAACCCAAATGGATTATTAAAGTGGGCCAGCCTGTTCCACTCACTCATGTCGAGGTGTTTTTTGTGCATAAATAAACGTATGTCGGGAATGAAAGACTGCATGAAGCTTGGGTCTGCAGACCGCCGTACAGACTGTGGGCAAGTCTGAAAACACATAAAATGAAAACTCATCAAAATGAAAACGCAGGGTTAGGGTTAGGGGTTAGGGTTGGAGTAACACCTGATTAATTCCTCGAAGAACCACCTTTGTGTGTGTGTGTGTGTGTGTGTGTGTGTGTGTGTGTGTGTGTGTGTGTGTGCAGAGATTGTGCGTGCATGTAGACTATGTGTTGGGGCTGGCAGAAGTGAGGTAGAGGCAATAATTGACACAATTTATCACACACAACCACAATAATAGTCTAGTTATGCTTAACCACTCCCCCGGACAATAGGTATTCATAACGTGCCAAACACGTGGTCTGAGCTGTTATACTCTACCCAGGAAGAGTTGACATTACAAATGTCACAGTATATCCTGCTTACTGTCTGCATGGGTTGGCCGTCCTGCTTGTATATGTCATCGAAGTCCCACTGAGGCAGTTTGTCAAAGTCCTTTCTAAAGAGTATGGGCATGGGAGTCTCCCCGGGGGAGGCGATGGGGGGCTCCTCTGTGGGCATGGGGGTCCCCCTGACAGGAGAGGTGGTGGGGGGCTTCGCGGTGATGGCCTTCAACACCACCACCACATCAGTCTGTGGCCGGGCAGATGAGTCTGCCTTCGTGGAATCAGCGACGGGACTCTTTGTGGTCCTCGATGGGGCGCGAGACGCATCAGGGTCCTTTTCGCTCCAAATGAAAGTGGCAACGATCCAATCTCTGCCACTCTGGATGTGTCTCGGGGTGACGGCCAAGCTCAGTGGGTAACTGCATCAAACAAACAACCAAAAGCAACAAAAAAGTTTTATAATTCAAAGTGGATTCCAAGTCTAAATTGACCCTTACAGGCCTGTAACTCTGACACACATAAGCACAGCTCAAGACCTATTTCTTTACTCTTGCTTTTAGCTGAATGTTTAAATCCCTGTGCTGCTAATTGACGTCCGCACTGTTCTGAAATTGTTCTTCAATGTTTTATGTTTGTATTCCTCTGCTTTATTTTAATCATTTTAATTATTTATTTTTATTCTGTATTTTTTATTTTATTTTACTTTTTCTCTGTTAAGCACTTGTGCTTCATTTTCTGCTCTGTAAAGTGCTTTGAGCTGCATTTCATGTCATGAAAGGTGCTATACAAATAAAGTTTATTATTATTATTATTATTATATACAAATGGAACCAAATGGACCCTGACTGGTCCATTTGGTTCAATTTGTATACTGTCAGAGTTCAGGGGAGACCTTGACATTTGAACCATTGGTATGGTAGGTCCTATACTCCGACTGTCAAGGCTGTCAATGCATATGAGAGTGGGATAAAAATATATAGGATATTACAGACAGACAGAAAGACAGATAGATAGATAGCAGTGGTTCACTGATGTATGACTAAGTTAACATATTAAACAAAACAACTTTTTTTCTACTTGTCCAGCGTATACCTTTAACTCAGAGATGTACAAATCGAACCAATTGAACCTGTATTGGGTCCATTTGCAACTCTATTTCTATCTCTGCTTCCTAACTCATCATAGGTGTCAGTTTGGTTCCTAACTATCAATAGTTTAGCTGGGGGTCCCCTGGGACTCCCTCTAGGGCCCCTAGGGAGGGAGTCCCCAGACCCCACGTTCGAAAGTTGCCACTGGTCTACTCTATACAACACAACACTCTTTCAGCTACTGTACATACCTGAGTATCTTTGACATATATTCCCATGGCAGCACGAAGACCAAAACGCACCACAAGACCAAGAAGAGAAACGGCAGAGTTTTCTGGTAGCGTCCTGACATTCCTGAGGTGCAGGTTTCACTGGCACAGGGAGGGATGTTTGCCCTCAGCTCTTGTGTAGGACAACTAAATCTCGAAGTCCCAGCAGGTCCATTCAACAGCTTGTTCACCACACCTTGTTATTTGGCAGGGAACTTGAGCTGCATGACCAACCAACGCCGTATTGTAATATTACTGGCTGGCAGAGACGTTCACCTTGTGTAACTAAACCCACCCCTTAACTGTAACCTGTATGCTATACATGGAAATCATATGATATATGTATGCCAGTTAAGGCCCATTCCCACTGGGCCAGATAAACAGATAAAAATATATCTGTCTGTCTCCATTCAAGTGGATGGTAAGATACAGATATAACATATCTGTGACAGATATTTTTCACCTGTATCTACTATCCACTTGAATGGAGACAGATCATTTTTATCTGTTTATATGGCCCAGTGGGAATGGGCCTTTATACTGTAGTACACTAGTTCCCAAGCAATGGGTCGCGGACAGATTTTTATGGGTCCCTTATTTTTTGTTTCCTACATTTTGTTTTTAATTATTATTTCAAACATTTTTCAGAATTCCATTAGTAAATAAAATAAAAATCTAAGAAATTCCATAAATTAGACAACAAATGTTTAAGAAGTAGTGAGAATAGCCGATCTACAAGGTCACAACATGGCGCAAAGCGACACGTTGAACTTGTAGATCTGCTGTTTTCACTAGTTTGGGTACCGGGCAAAGATCTAATCTCTCTTTTGGGTCACGGACTAAAAGGTTTGGGAACCACTGCTGTAGTACACCGTGTCCCAAACATTTGTGGATCACAGACTCACAAAAAAAACAAAAAAACATTTTCTTATTCTTTAAAGAAATATATACATTTCAAAATATAAATGATCTTTTAAATAATTATACATTTGCGAACAAACAAACAATACAAAACTAAGAAATTCCATGAATAAAATAATAATAATGAAATGAGTACCACGCAAAGCGCTGATGCTTGTAGATCTTCTATTTTCACTAGTTTGGGTCGCTGGCCAACGTCAAATTTCTCTTTTGGGTCACAGGCTAAAACGTTTGGGAACCACTGCTGTAGTATACCCTTGCTTGTTCACAATTGGTTCTATTTTTATGGATAGCATTATAACCCTCCCTCCTTCCCCTTTTATCTTTATTTTTGTTGCTTTGTTCTCCCTTGTTTATTGCATTTATCTCATGGGTAGAATAAAAGTGTGGTGTAACCTTGCACTAAGAGTATTTCTATATTGCAGTATTGATACTTTTACTAATAAGTAAACACAAGTGAGTACTTTTTTTTACACAATTGGTTCTCTGTGTGATTAAATATCAATAATGTTTACCATGAGAAATGTCACAGCCTGTCCGTGTCCGTGTTGACATACGTGTAGACGTGTACTGTATACACACTGTGGTTCAATGGGTATGTCTGTGGTTCTATGGGTTTGCTGCTCTGACATCATGCTTTGATGTCACTGTGACGTCATTGGAACCACTCTTAGTTAACAGAATGGGTTTGCCGCCCTGACATCACGCTCTGGCTTGATGTCCCTTTCATGCCCATATATGGAGATCGCTGATGACTTCACGAGTCACACTTGCATCACGCTCTGGCTTGATGTCCCTTTTATGCTCATATATGGAGATCGCTGATGTCATCACGAGTCACACTTGCAAATGAATTACGTCCTTGTCCGGTATATGCCCATATATGGAGATCCCTGTCACGATGTCATCAATATTAAGGGCATATCTGGGAATGCCTATATTTGGCAATGCCCATATATAGGCATGTTCTGACATCACATTAATGACTATCATGCAAGGGTCTCAATATATGGGTAACTGGTCCGATATACATCACTGGCCAGATGGCCAAGAATTGGCGGAGACCTCTCCCTTTAGGGCGAGGTTGCATGTCGCCCTGAGGCGTCTTACTAGTTATTCTTACGGCTTGATATTGTTACCGCAGATTCATCATGCAGCTAGGAACTGTTGCCAGACAACCACCTGGGTAAAGAAAGAACTTCCTCAGCTTTGTCTCTTAAAAATGTTATCTAGGTTTTCCCTCTTCAATGATCATGCCTCTAAAGGCCAGAAACTAGATGTTTCTAGTTTCACCATCAAGGCCTGCATGGTGCCAGGCGAGTGATATTTCTTTTAGACACAGAACACTGATGGAGTTATACATATGAATTGTAAAATATGTAAAAAGAATATATAGAAAATAATCACTCCTCATGCACTGAAGGAAGCATGAGCTCAGACTGCTCGGTTCAGGGCCCTCCCCGGGTTGGCAGAGGAAGAGTAGCGCCCAGGATTACAGCTTTGGCCACTGGTTCTCAAACGTTTGTGTTTGCAGTACCCCTTATAATGATTTCTGAAGCCAGTACCCCCTTCACCTGACTAAGGCAAAATTCCAGTTCCAATGCAAATATGTTTAAAATAAAACAGCATAATGGCAAATAACATTTGGTTTCTATTCAATAACAGTTGTTGCGACCGTAGGTCGCATTTACTATCAAACCCTGCACAAAGTGTCAGTCTGTCTGTCAGTCTGTCTGTCACACCTCACACGTCACACTCTTGCCCTGCTCATATCTCCGCAACCGTTGCCCCGATCCATGCCAAATTTTGCACACACACTCCTTACCTGCCAAACTACAACCTCCAAGGACCCCCGGAGCTCCAGGGACCCCCAGGTCCCTGGGGGACCTCCAGATGTAAAAAATGACCAAATGTGCAAAAATGACCAAATGACCACCCCAACGGGGCTGCTCACGGGGAATTCCCGGGGACCACCGACTACTCCTGGTGCTCCAGAACGGATGCAAAAGTGGTGGCGCCCCCAGTGGAGGACCCCCTCCACTGCAGCTCACATAAAATGCCGTAACTCGGGCTAGGAGCGTCCGGGAGAGCCGGGGCCGGTACCTATTCGTCCGTCAAGGCAACGCGGAGACCCCACCCCTCATTTCTCACATGACCCTCTTCTAGCGCCACCATGAGGGCGATTCTTGCAAAACACATTTTTGGACACTGCTCCTACAATTTTTGCCCTAAAATCACGCAAATCGGTACACAGTATGTCTACACTCATCCCATCAACATGAATCTCTCCCATATAGCGCCACCTCCAGGCCGATTTTTAAAAACACATTTTTGGACACTGCTCCTACAGATTTTGCCCTAAAAACACGAAAAGTATGTCTACACTCATGTCATCAACATGGATCAGGAAGATTTTGGCAAAACACATTTTTGCCCTATTTGTGGAGATAAGTGACCTACGGTCGCTTATCTCCCGATTAGGGAGTCTTACTGGTACTAGTCAAGGTATTGATGTAATTTGGTTTAACAATTTACAGATGAGGTGGTTCACACAGGGACTCTCAATGTTTTGTCATTACCCATAACAGTAAAATACATATTCCCATTTCTCCTGTACTCCCTGCAGTCCCCGCATACCCCTAGGGGTACACATACCCCCATTTGAGAAACACTGGCTTAGTCAATTGGCACTGGGTGAAAAATTAGCTACAAAATCGTGAGATAAAGAATTTGGAAGAAAAAAAAGAGAAAAGGGGAAAATAAATCTATAGAATTGAAGCGGATAAATGGGTACATGCTCCTGATTGGATGACATTGTTAAACTGGGGCCACTTGTTATTGAACACTCTTCATAGCTTTGATTACTCAGAATAGCTTTAACTTAAAGGAGTAGTTCACCCCCAAAATGACTTTTTTTTCTATTGATTACTCATGCCATGGAGAGTAGAGTTTAATAATATTTTTTGGTTTTTGTCACATTCCTAAGACAAAAATGTAATTCGAGTAAATTTACCCCCATTGATTCCGGATGGGGACCCGTTTCGAAACGGGTCCCCATCCGGAACGAATGGGGGTAAATTTATTGTTATCACATTTCTGTCTTAGGAATGCAACAAAAAACTAAAAATATTATTGAACTCTAGTCTCCATGGCGTGACTAATCAATAGAACAAAAGTCATTTTGGGGGTGAACTATTCCTTTAACAAAAACAACAAACAATACCTTTTTGTTTTAACCAGTGTTGGCAAGTTGCTTTAAATTAGAAATTAGTTAAGAGTTAGTGACTGCTTTCAAAAATAACTTGGTTACTTTCCTAGTAACTGCATTACAAAAAGTAACTACTTACGTTACTTTTGTGTTACCCAATGGCTTCTTCATCTGCTGAACACTGGGCCAGAAAACACTTCAATGGGGTCAAGAACATTACAGAACACACACACACACACACACCTCAAAACCTAACCAGCAGTACTATACCAAATACCCTGGTAACTTGGCCTTGACCATGCCCTGCCCTAGCTCTGGTCCATAGCGTTAGTGGAGTTCTCCCTAACGCTATGTTCCTCTACCTCCGTATTTCTTGGCAAAACCGGGAAGTCCCGCCGTCTGGTCCGAAATTAACAAACACTGTTTCGCCCCTCACCAAACCAAAGGTATCAGTGGACAGTTGAAAGCTTACTCTACGCAGTCTGAGAGCCCCCCACCACACGGTACTTTGAGAAATTTCAAAGTACCGGGACCCCCGGTAAACTAATAAATTCAGTCGGTAGAAAAAATTGGCTGGGGTCACTTTACATTTATCCTCCAGAATAAAATAATCTAGGAAGTGTAGAGGACTGTAGTAGGTGAAATAGACGTGCTGCTCCAGTGTTGTTGACGTATAGACTTACCACATGCTGTTACAGTAGGAAGAGCAGACAGTCACTCAATGGAACTCTACAGAAAACAATCTTCTGCTGTATCTGTTCTATCAGAAACTGAGTGTAACAGACACTGACCTTGTACACTCCTTCAACTCCCAGCAGGCCTTCGACACCTCCAAGAAGTACCTTTCCGCTCTCAAACACATATGGTCTGAGGTGATGCTGACTCCACGTTTGTCTGAGATCATCTGAGCCCTGTGGATACAGCATACTTCACTAAATTATCTAGGTAGTGTGCTTGTAATTGTACGAACAGCAGTGATAAGCAGCGTTTTTTAGGACCTAATGGAAAATTCTTATCCAATACCGAAAATGAGTGCTGACACATAATTGTATATAACATTAACAAGTGTCAACAAGCTTAAGCTGGACACAGACACACACCTCCCCTTTGCAGTGCTCAATTGGAGTCCGTCTCATTTATCTCCAAAGCCCTTGAATATGATGGAATATGATTAAAGATTACTGTGATTTTGTTAAGATCACATTTGTTATCACAAACACCATACCTGTAACTTTATTTTAATCGATTAATTCCTTAACGATCGATTAATCGACTTTAGATTCATTGTTAGCATCCCTACCTGCGACAGCTCGTCGCTGGCGGCGCGCATGCGAGCCTCCAGGACCCCCGTGCTCTTGGCGTCCAGCTCGTAGTCGAAGTCGCCCGTGTTGTTGTTGCCGTTGTCGTTGCTTCCTTGGGGTGGGCGATAGGGTGATGAATATCATTGAGACGATACAATGTCTCCAGCTCCACGATATGCCTTTTCAGAGATATCGTATATATCGTGATACAATGAGGGAGCCTTATGAAAAAATCCTGCTGAATTGTTAATTACAGAGATTCATTGCAGAATCCATTTAAACCTGCATTTTGGTCGAAATCAGTAGTTCTCAAACTTTAAAACGTCAAGGTCTCCCCTTAACTCATACTTGGTACAAACGAAACCAAATGGACCCTTATGGGTCCATTTGGCAGTATACTGTCAGTTACATACCTGTAAGGATCAATAGACCTCCCAAAAGGAACCCAGAGTCCCCGGACCTCACTTTGAGGACCACTGGTCTAAATGGTCTGTTACTCCTTTTTCTTTGAGTTTTTGTTTCCTTGTACAGTAGGTGGTTGTACTGTAGATTAACTTCATTTTTTTAAACCATAAACTTCAACTTTTACTAACCATAAAAACCAACATGAAAAAGAATCGTGATAAGATTGTGTATCGTGATACCGCTTGGAAAACTATCGTGATATTGTATCTTTCCATATCGCCCACCAGCGTGTTTTTTTTTTTTTAAGTCGTGAAAATGTGTGCAAATCTTTGAATATACTGTATGTATTTTTTAAGCGAACATTTGTAACTCAAATGTAACTAAATATTTTGAGATGTGGGACCATGGCCAAATACATATCATTTTGGGGGTCCTTCAACATCGTTTTTTCAAAAAACCTTAGAAGGATTTGAAATATTCAAAGACTTGGACAAATTCTCACGATTTTTAAAAAATAGCAGATCTACTGAGATGTAGTGGAGTAGAAGTAAAAGTACTGAAAACTGGAAATACTCAAGCAAAGTACAAATACCTCAAAACATATTTAATAAAATTAATTGTGTACAATAACAAAAACAATTTTGTACATCAACATTTATTTATTTATTTTAACAGTTGAGGTCAGTTGAGGAGTTGAGGAGGGAGGTCCCCTGGGACGTCTGGCCAGATGATAGCTGCACACTGCAGCTATCATGGCCGCCACTGGGGCCGCATCACAGAAATTGGTCATAGAAAGGTACAATATCAATTCATTTGAAATACTTACACTTGTACACTAACACTGCAAATACCAGCATGGCCACCACTGAAAGTACAAGCCCGGTACTGAACTTGACCCCGGTGAGCTTGACCCCACGCACTTCTACAGTCTTCACACTAACACTGCAAATACCAGCATGGCCACCACTGAAAGTACAAGCCCGGTACTTAACTTGACCCCGGTGAGCTTGACCCCACGCACTTCTACAGTCTTTCTGTAAAAGGGAAAGATAATATCACCACCTAGTTAATGAACTCTCTCTCTCTCTCTCTGGAGCAGTAGGCTGTAGTACCGTACGTAGTAGGCTGTCCACTGCAGGGAGACACAGGAAGCAGAGAGGAAGACGTTAGGGAGCGATCAACATTCAAACAAGGTTCCCACTCATTTTTACCAATTCATTTCCAAAACATGCATGCTTTGTGACTACAGAGAGGGAAATATTTTTTGTAGACAGTTTTTTGGACTACAGGTAGTTGGATTTTGTAGTGTTATCATGATGGCAGTAACGAGAGAGAGAGAGTGAGAGAGAGAGACTAGGTGGTGATATTATCTTTCCCTTTTACAGGGAGACTGTGGAAGGGGTCAAACTCTCAGGTAGAGCTGTCACAATTATTACATAATCGTCTAATCGTGATTATTTGACATTATCGCAATTATTTTGTCATAATCGTGAATGTTGAAAAATGTCCGAAATAGTGGAAATAGCAGATCTACAAGCTCACAACGCGTCGCGATGCGACGCGTTGTGAGCTTGTAGATCGGCCATTCCCACTATCAAAGTTATTTTTTAAGTATTAAGTTGTCAAAAGTTTTCTTATGGAGGTCCCTGGCACAAAATCCATTTCAAGTAGGGGGTCCACAACCAATACGAATCAATATGGGCACTTGGGCACCCTTGACATGAAAATGTTTGAGAACCACCGACTTAAAGTTACCCTCGCTCGCGGTTCTTACCGGGTGCAAGATCGTTCCCAGTATGATTTCGTTTTTTATGATTTCGCCCTCGAAGATGATCTGGACATCTCTCTGCAGAAGATGGGACTCGGTGAAGAACTTGGCTTCTGCTGCGAACGGCTGCTTGAATATTGGACACTGGGAAAAAAGCAAGCCATGGTCAACAACAACCAGTGTAACCTGAACATTGCTACACAAAACATTAGATGCAATGGATCACTTGCTCATAATCAATATTTTTTTTCCCCAATATAACGAAAGGATGTGAAAGCGTTTAATACAGGGGTCTTCAACAGGGGGTCCGGGACCCCTAGGGGGTCCTCAGAGTTACTACAGGGGGTCCTCCAAATCCTTGTGATAGAAACCTTTTTTTCTCCTTTTTTATATTAACCTCTTGAACCCTTGTGTCCATATTCGGAGAAGTTTAGCCAAAAATAGACGCGTTGTGAGCATGTAGATCGGCCATTCCCACTATCAAAGTTATTTTTTAAGTAGTAAGTTGTCAAAAGTTTTCTTATGGAGGTCCCTGGCACAAAATCCATTTCAAGTAGGGGGTCCACAACCAATACGAATCAATATGGGCACTTGGGCACCCTAGACATGAAAATGTTTGAGAACCACCGACTTAAAGTTACCCTCGCTCGCGGTTCTTACCGGGTGCAAGATCGTTCCCAGTATGATTTCGTTTTTTATGATTTCGCCCTCCAAGATGATCTGGACATCTCTCTGCAGAAGATGGGACTCGGTGAAGAACTTGGCTTCTGCTGCGAACGGCTGCTTGAATATTGGACACTGGGAAAAAAGCAAGCCATGGTCAACAACAACCAGTGTAACCTGAACATTGCTACACAAAACATTAGATGCAATGGATCACTTGCTCATAATCAATATTTTTTTCCCCCAATATAACGAAAGGATGTGAAAGCGTTTAATACAGGGGTCTTCAACAGGGGGTCTGGGACCCCTAGGGGGTCCTCAGAGTTACTACAGGGGGTCCTCCAAATCCTTGTGATAGAAACCTTTTTTTCTCCTTTTTTATATTAACCTCTTGAACCCTTGTGTCCATATTCGGAGAGGTTTAGCCAAAAATAGACGCGTTGTGAGCTTGTAGATCGGCCATTCCCACTATCAAAGTTATTTTTTAAGTAGTAAGTTGTCAAAAGTTTTCTAATGGAGGTCCCTGGCACAAAATCCATTTCAAGTAGGGGGTCCACAACCAATACGAATCAATATGGGCACTTGGGCACCCTTGACATGAAAATGTTTGAGAACCACCGACTTAAAGTTACCCTCGCTCGCGGTTCTTACCGGGTGCAAGATCGTTCCCAGTATGATTTCCTTTTTTATGATTTCGCCCTCCAAGATGATATGGACATCTCTCTGCAGAAGATGGGACTCGGTGAAGAACTTGGCTTCTGCTGCGAACGGCTGTTTGAATATTGGACAGTGGGAAAAAAGCAAGCCATGGTCAACAACAACCAGTGTAACCTGAACATTGCTACACAAAACATTAGATGCAATGGATCACTTGTTCATAATCAATATTTTTTTCCCCCAATATAACGAAAGGATGTGAAAGCGTTTAATACAGGGGTCTTCAACAGGGGGTCCGGGACCCCTAGGGGGTCCTCAGAGTTACTACAGGGGGTCCTCCAAATCCTTGTGATAGAAACCTTTTTTTCTCCTTTTTTATATTAACCTCTTGAACCCTTGTGTCCATATTCGGAGAAGTTTAGCCAAAAATAGACCTACAAGATCTACAAGCTCACAACGCCGAGCTTGTAGATCGGCAGTTTTTGGCAAAGAGGTTTGGTGTAGAGGGGAAAACAGTCACTCTCCCTCGGGGAAAAAGAGCAGACTAAGTACCGAGTGAAGTTTATTAAGTATTGACGGTTCAAGTGGTTAAATATCTGAAATCACAAATTGACATAAATCCAAAATACATGAAAAGCTTGTGGGGGTCCCTGCTCACTTGAGCATTATTTCATACCTCTGCGTACGGAAGCAAGAACATTTGCGATCTACAAGCTCACAACGTGTGTCAGCTTTATTTAGTTAAGTTGCCGTCACTACAAGTATATTGCAGGAGAGGAAGGCACACATGGCCCCGTCTGGGTGTGTGTTAGCAGCGTGTCTTGCGGAGGGACATCGTTCGATATCATCCGTGTTCTCCCCGTCGTGCGTCCGTGCTCGCCTGCTAACCAATGTCAGCATTATGAACATATTTTCTTGTAAACAAGCATAACAATGCTCGACAGGAGAGAGAGAGAAAGGTAGAGAGAAAAGTGGAGAGAGAGAGAGAGAGAGAGAGAGAGAGAGAGAGAGAGAGAGAGGGAGGGAGAGAGCAGACCAGATAAGGCTTTAAACAGCCAAAGAAACTATGTTCTAGGCCAGTGGTCTTCAACGTTCTCAGGCCAGGGACCCCCAAACTGATGGGGAGATGGAGCAGGGACCCCCTACCTCGGGGGTCCCTGCTCCATCCAACATGCATGTACAAGTGGCTGTACCACTTCCATTTATAAACATACCTTAATAACTGAGAACCAATGTCAATACTATCAATCTATCACTAACAATTGCACAATACTCATGTATGCAAGCTATTCAAAAGAGACAGAATCATGTTTTTTGTTATATTTAAAGACAAATTATTATTTTTCTCTCTTTTTAAATAAAAAAAAAGAATATATATATATATATATATTTTTTTTTCGGGGACCCCCTGCAGTGTCCCCGCGGACCCCCTGTTGAAGACCCCTGTTCTAGGCCAATCAGAACACCGGCGTTTGTCCTCAAAATGGCAGGTGTAAAAATGCACCACTACAGCACTGCTGTGAACGTGCACGTGCTCGCAGTGGTGTAAAGTAACTGAGTACATGTAATAAAGTAATGTACTTCAGTACGATTTTGAGGTATTTGAACTTACTTGAGTATTTCCAATTTCCAGTAGCCTACTTTTACTTCTACTCCACTACATCTGAGACAAACACTGTAGGCCTACTTTTACGCCACTGCCACAAATGATACACATTTAAAAGAGTACTTTATACTTTTGGTAGTTTTAAGTACTTCTGCTTGTAGATTGGCCATTTTCAAAAAGACTTAAGTTAACATGGAGACATATAAATATAACATAAAACGTACCTATATTCCTTTTTTTCGATCTCCAAGACCCGTAATTGTGTCGGGTGGTCGACCGTGCCGACTGCGGGTTGAATTCATGTGCCCGCGCTCCCCTCGACGTTGTCGGTTGCTGGGGCATGGCGGCGGCGGACGCTGTGGTTCCACCTCTCACAGTCGGAAACCACCGTCTAAGCTCGGTTTCTTCGTCGAGAACTGCTTGGCTAGAATCTTCCACCGAGTGCGCCGACGACAGGCCAGACAATACGGCAGTTAACACTCGTGGGTTCGTTATAATTTGTCTTATTAAAGAAGACGCGGCCTCTGCACCCAGGTCTCCACCTGCCCGTGATTCCGCCATTGCGCTCTGCTGCAGGGTTCTTAGCAGTATATTGCAAACCACGCCCACCAAAGCTTCTGATTGGCTGAACTCTATTGGCTGAACTCTATTGGCTGAACTCTATTGGCACACTCCGCTCAGCAGTTGTAGGCCTGTTGCTTTTCCAAAAGCTTTTTATTTTTATTTTTATATATTTCTATTCGTTTTTTTTTTTTTACATAAAATACATAAAGACAAAGACATTCACATTCACACACATAGCCTACCACCTGCACATGCCTATTTAAAGTAATATTGATATATATATATGTCATAGTATATTAGAGAAACAGCACATTCGAGACGCGGAGCACTCGTGGTGCGGCACGGGGCGGAGCAAGCGGTCGCCACAACAACGTACTCCAGGCGGTGCGCCGCTCTATTGTCCACGACACTGCGAGCGGCTACCGAAGCCCCCCTGTATCCACGAAGCCCAAACGAGTTACGAGGCCCCCCTGGGTCCACGAAGCCCCAAGCGGCGCGAAGGCCAGCGGACCTTGGTCCTGCTCTTCGCCCCCGAGCGCCGCAGGCGCGAGTGGCCGCGAAGAGCGGGCCAGGGCCGCGCGGCGCTCCGCCGGCCGCGCGAGTTACGAAGCCGTGGTGAATGCAATCGTTATATTTATGCCCAGGCCGTAAGGCCTGGGCAAGCGCACGTTAAACGCCCTGTCCAAGTGACTACAATGGAGCTAATGGCTAGGCTAGGCTAGGCTAGGCTAGGCTAGTAAATAAAGAGTAAACACTTCCGGTCTGCGGCGAGTTCAAAGCGTGACGTAACTCTCTTATATACACTCTGGTGAATGGCAGAGCAGTGGCTGACGTCGCCATCTGGTGGTGATTAGTGTGTGGTGAACGTCAAAACGAGTGCTCCTTGACAACTTTTACTGGTTTCTTGAACATACTGTAACATATATATATATATATATATATATATATATATATATAGGGGGTATAGGGGTCAGCAACCTTTTTGAAATGAAGTGCCATGTTTTTATTTTCTAGATAGTCAGTGTGCCATGTTAATGTACATTTTAATTACAAATATTTGTTACATATTTTGATTGGCAGGACATTGTTATCATTAGACCCAGAGAAATAACGTAGAATGTAGATTGTGTGCAAGATGTAAGTTGCTTTAAAATAGCTAACTTACTTTAATTAACGTTTCAAAATAATAATTACAAACATTTTTGACATTTTGATTGGCAAGACATTGTTATAACGATCATAAGACCCAGAGCAATAACCCAGTAAACCCACCTATAACACAGACTCCCTCTCCAGTCAGAGTTCAGAGTTTTAATGAATGTAGAATTTTGTGCAAGATGTCATTTGCTATAAATGTCCTAACTTCATTTAATTTACCAAGTTTAAAAAAATATTTGTTTTTAAAATAAAAATCATCTCTGTCACACTTCTGCCAGTGATCACCCTCCCCTGTGCCAATGTTGGCACCCGTGCCTAAGGTTGCCTACCCCTGAGCTAAAAACCAGAGGCTGTGGCCGCCCTCAGACTATGAAACAGCCTGCCCTTTCACATTTGAGCTGCTGAGGACATACTACTCTCTGGCCTTTGACCCCTAGAATTAGGCCTATATTAGGCCCACTGTGGTTGAAAATGACACAGCAGTTAATTAATATCATAGCACAGGGGTCCTCAATAGGCGGACCGCGGTCCATGTCCGGACCGCGAGGCACCACCGACCGGACCCAGGACGAATTATAGTAAAAAAAATATATAGTATCGCCACGTTTCGTTTCACTTCATTGCATGCGCTGTGCGTGTGTGTGTGTGTGAGAGAGAGAGAGAGAGAGAGAGAGAACGATATACAGTATACATATATATATATATATATAGATATATATATATAGATATATAGATAGATATATAGATACATATATGTGGTGGAGAGAGTCGCAGCCCCAGCCTGTAGCCTCGAAAGTCTAGTATCTGCCCTCATTCCATAGGGATATCCCTTTGGAGTGATGGTTAAGATATTGGATTTTCACGTAGGAGACCCGGGTTCGAAGCCGGGTGGGGAGGTTCGGATCACCTCCGTTACATTGGTGCCGTGACCCGGATCCGGTAGATATTCCCCATGCAGATGGGTCAATCGGGACCCCTACCCACCAACGGGGTGGCAGGCTATCACCTCAGACTAGAACCCGTACGGTGAGGCCGACTCCAGCCCGTTGACAAGAGAGAGGCCTTGATGTCCCTTTAATCTTTGATGGGGTGGCCAGACGATTAAGGGTTTCCATTCGGGCCTTTTCGATATTGTACAGATTTCACGGGAAATCTGGGGGTGGCTGTTTAAAGACCCTCACTCACCTTCACGTCACATGGCTAGTCGTTAAATCTCCATAAATGGAGATAACCGACGCATCTCACTAAGTCTGACCTCACAAGCCCCATATTTGGGCACGGACAACCTATAACTCCATATATAGAGACATGGCTGCTGACATCAGTGTGATGTCAAACTGCTGACATCAGTGTGACGTCACGCTGCTGACATCAGTATGACATCACACAGACGAGCGCTATATAAAGGGTGATTATCTCTTCCCGGTTTTTATGCCAGCAGAGACACCAGCCAACACGACTCATTAGCCAGCCCAGCTCTCATGGAGAGCCCACAGCCTTCCGTACGAGTCGGGATACCTGGCCTTACAACCCAGATATCTCAAGCATGAGGGTTTTAGTGTGGGGCCTTAAGGGGAGCAAAAGCTAATTTCGTGTAAATGTGTCTTAAAGCGCCAAACTTTAGTGCAAATGTGTCTTAAAGCGCCAAATTTTGCACAGATGTAGCCCAGGGCATGCTCTAATGATTCAGCTAGGGCGCCCGAGTTTGCGACCTTCGGGGTCGCCAGAGTGGTCAAATCAAGTTGGGCTCCCATCGACTTTCTATACAGGAGGAAAATACCCAGAAAAACATTTTTTTTCTGGGTATTTAAGTAGGATGTGAGGGGTCTAACTAGGGATTGTCAATTGTCATGATGCTGAATCCATTGCAAGCATTTGTTTAAACATTCCTTGGGCTACAAATAGCCCTAGAATACGCCCACAAAACTGTGATAAACCATAGAGGAGGAAACGTTGAAAGGATCAGGAGGGTGGGGGCTAGCATGGATTTTCAATGCATGTAAGTCAATGAGGAGTCAGCACAGACTTTGTGGGTAGGGGAGGGGTGGGGAGAGGAGAGACGTACACACACACACACACACACACACACACACACACACACACACACACACACACACACACACACACACACACACACACACACACACACACACACACACACACACACACACACACACACACACACACACACACACACACACACACACACACACACAGTTTAAATGTTTTTAGGAAAATATACACAAAACTTACACACACAAACAGTAAGATCCTTACCTCATGTTGTAATTTTCCATAAATGGAAATGAGCAATACATTTCAAAAGCAAAAACAAGCAGACCGTCTGTCATCTGCTGTCTGCTATAAACTTTATTTGACCAAGTTCAAATACTTCTGAGAAATATACACCCCATGTACTTACTGTAAGAGGAACCAAATGCTGCTTTTCGTAAAACAAAAATAACCAGTACAAGAAAAAAATAAAAATGTGTTTTTATAGCAAGTTTTATTTGCTCATGTTCCAATTACATATTAATAGGTGCAGAGGAAACAGTCTAAAACAGTGGTTCCTAAAACCTTTAGCTCAAGACCCAAAAGACAAATTAGACGTTTGCCCGGGATCTAAACCAATAAAAAAACAGCAGATCTACAAGCTCACAACGCATCGCTTTGTGAGCTCAATATTCTACCTATGAGAGTGGATTCTGCCAATGTATTTCAATCGGAATGGAGCATTTTTTTCTCCAGAAATCCCCAAATGGCAACAAACCGCTCCAAGTCCATTCCCATTGAAAAGCATTGGCAGATTCCGCTCACATTAGGCCTGGGTAGAATAATACAAGTGCGGTGTGACTGTGACCTTACTCAAGTAAATTTCAAATTCCGGTCTTTTGCTTGCAACAGAGTTTTTCTACATTGCAGTATTGATACTTTTACTTAAGTGGTGCTCACTTGGTATCAAACATGACACGTGCATACAGTATCTCCTTGTATGGGCAGTTATGTCCACGACATCAGATGCAGTGATGTCAGTCTCTGTGTACTTTCTATGGCATTGGGACCTACACACAAAGCCAGTCGTAGGAACGGTTAGCCGCTCAAAAAATGTGAGTACTTTTTCCACCATTGCATCCTGAGCCGTGCTAACAGCAATACAAAAAATGGGAAAAGAAGTGTATTTGGCAATGACATAATGATACCAGTGCAACAACAACCAACTGGAGTAAGAAAAAATTGTGAGTGTGCATATACTGTATCTGTTTATAAAAATAAATAGAAAACCTAATGAATGACATTTCACTGTGTGATACAACTATTGGTTATTCTAAAGACAAAAGATTTTAAACAAAATGTAAAACAACCGTAAAATGGTGGTTATTCTGTGGCTCTAACAAGTTTAATAGCAGCCATATTGGATAGAAATTGGGCGTCTTCCTTTTCCTTCACAAGTATTAACAGTGATACTAATGTAATGAAGGCTCTGTTCCATTCTGGTCAAACAGAATCGAGGTGCTGATATTGACAAAATCAGTATTGTGCATGTTGGCTCACTGGAAACTCTGCAGTGGCAAAACAGGGCTCATGATTCTTCGAGGGGGTTCAAAATGGCCCCTTACAGGTGTGCAAACGGGAGTGTACAAATGGAACCAAATGGACCAGTACAATCTCAGAGTTATGAGGGTCATTCAAATTAAAATGTTTGAGAACTACCGTGCTACACTAAATGGAATAGACAAGAGAGCCTTCATTAGCATCATTGGTAACACATGTGAAGGAAGTAAGGAAGATGCCTAATTTCTTTCCTATCAGAAATCCCATCGGTCGGTCATCCTGACACAAACAGCCTTTTGAAACTCCTGTGAACAAAACAGAACAGGAGACATGGAAGAAAGAACTGCTCACCAATTAAAGGGGAATTTCAGACTAGCCGTCTTACAAAATCAATCAGATGTTATGATGTCCATGAACAATCTGTAAACTGTTCTCTTTTTTTCGCGTCTACCACTTGTTAATGGATGGAACAACATCGGATTATCACAAGAAAAGCACTCCTACGAAATTCCCCTTCAACAAAGCAAGAGGGAACTAAACATAATAATAATAATAAAAAAAACTGTACAAGAAACAAATAAAAGGTTTATTTATAAAAACGAAATGACTTCATAACATGTCACCTCCCTAAAATAATGGCTTATTTTTCAGAGAACTGAAACCGAACCAAATATATGTGTCTTAACCATTTCAAATAATACGTTTCTAATAATACTTAGGCCATTATACTACCGGGCTGGGAATAGAGTAGATTTTGACAGGAAAATTATTTAGTTTTAGTCATATTCTTTTGAATATACTTTAATTTCATTTTAGTCATATTTTAATCTTCGTTTTTAGTTCTAGTCTAGTTTTAATCGACTAAATCTACAGTTGATTTAGACTAAAATGTATTTTGGCGGTGCCTTGAGGACGTGATAATGGCTGACTTTACATTTGGTTGTGCTCTGAAAATGGCAGATCTACAAGCTCACTCTTTTTGGCCAAAAAAGAAAATATTTCACCAGAAGAAAACAAAATGTTTAAATTACTCCACTGCGCCCTCTACAGATTTTGTCAATAGAAAGATTCCATGGAATTTATTTTTCCTTCCGGTGAAATATTTTCTTTTCTGGCCAAAAAGTGTATTTTAGACATGTGGTGGGGGGCTCAGAGTGCTCCCACTAGGGAAAGTATGCTTTCAACTCCCTAAAACAATCTTTGTTTTGGTGAGTAGTGAAAGTGTATTTTTACTACAGACGAGAGGCTAGGGCTCAAAAGTCCCATAGCGTTCAGTGCGAGGCGTTGTGAGCTTGTAGATCTTTTTTTTTCTTTTTTGGAAACGTCTTTCTTATTATTTGACAATTTGGCCAATGTTTGACCTGTTTTTACAGTATAGTTTGTTGGTTACTTTAGATGCAGTAATGGTCTTTTTTTCGTAGGTATTAGGTATTAAAAGTCCTTAAATTGTCTCTTTGCTGTCATCTGGGGACCCAGATGACAGCCTTAGATGGAGTAAAGTTTGAGCTGCTGATCCATGTCTCCTTCGGACACCTCACCGAACGTCTCCTGGTTGTCCTTCAGCAGCTGGAAGATGGCCGCCAGCTGCTCCCGTTGAACTCTGGGAAGGAATGAAGCAAACGTCAAATCGATCACGTGTACATTTGATTGATGGTGGCTACATCACATAGGGCTGCAACTATCCATTAAGACCTTAGCATTTATGGTATTCCATCGATTACTTTTTCCAATTAACTCAAATAATCGAGCTGCGCATGTTTTCTTTTTTTATATAACAGTGAAGTGAATCGAAATGAAACAAAACCTTTTATTAATTGGCAAAAATGATTTCACAACGGTCACAACGTGTAGCAAGGTGACACGTTGTGACCTTACTGATTGGATATTGGGAACCTTGTAGATCGGCTATATTCTCTATTCATTGTACATTGAAGTACATAGGGCTTTAAAGGGTCCTTCTAATGCATCAGGGACCATGATTTTTCCATTACATTTTCATTTTATTTTTTACAATGTTTTTCAATGTTTATTTTTATTTGAAAGTGAAGTATCCCTTTAAAGTCACTCCAAGACTCCCAAAATATTGTTATTAAAGTTAATTTTTTCCAACTCAGAACTTACCTTATGTGACCCATGTGATTAAATCATATACTGCATGTAGACACTGCATTGGCCAAAGATGGTACATCAACGTTGCCGCCATATTGGTACAAGAAACCTACCATAACCTTTTCCCCCCTGTTCTAAATCATTAGTTACTAGGTAAGATATGATATTTTGATATGAAAACACATTTTTTTTATTTAAACAAGCATCCTGTATAACTGTCTGGCATTTGTAACAAACCAAACTGCAGTTGAAAATACTGTGAGAGATTGTAATTATGGAGACATCCTGCTTCAATAGACAGACATGCATTAGGAGGGCGGCCAACATGTTTATTATAATGCTGCCAAAATGTGCTGCACTGCACATTACTTTCACTATGGTAGCATTCTATTATACAGATTCATCTAAAGAAAATAGAATATTGTGTAAAAAGGCATTGCCGATGCCATAGCATCCCAAATCATAACTGACTACGGAAACTTTACGTTATAAATCCTTGTTTTGAGTGGTCTCGTGTAATATTGTAATATTTTGAAATATGGACATTTGATTTTCATGAGCTGTATGCCATAAAAAGTCAACATTCTAATAGAAAAAGGTTTGGAATAATTCACCGAATGTGCAATGTATCTAGAGAAGTTTCAAGAAATATATGAAAGTTTCAAGAACATTTACTTTTACACAATATTTGATGGATAGATGGATCTGTACAGTGCATGGATTTCCATTTCTTTTCTCTGTGCTCTCTTAGATTAGAATCACCATAGTTTGGTGGGCCCCCTAGTGGTGGAGTAGAGGAGAAGCCTTGGAGGATTAACAGATCACTACTTGTCTGACCTTCAGCCAGAGAGGTTAAGTACACATGCAGTCCTTGTTTTCAATCAACACCTCCACTCAGCAGGAGAAAACACCGCAATACACTTGAGAAATGGAAATCTAACTCAGAATAATGGCATATAGATAATTGGTTGGAAATGGAAAATCTAAACCAGAATAATGGTTTAGATAATTGGGGTGGGTGGGGAGGGGGTGTTAAAAGCTATATGTTTGGGAGGTGAAAAGCTAGCCTCGCGTAGCCAGACAAATATGCCATTGCAAAGAAATAGTGCACTATGCAAGGCTAGTAAAAATCCTCTCAGATTACTGCGATGGGACTGTATAGACCCATTTCTCAGAGCGGCAGTCATAGCTGCGGTGTCAAGCGGCACTGCAGACATCACACTGGAAAAAGGTCTATACAGTATATGCAGGTCGCTTCCTGGCCACTCTGTGGTGAACATTTACATCAGTGGTTCTCAACCTGGGGGTCCCCAAATTATTTTGGTGGGTCCGCAGATGATTTAGCTTAATGTGAGACATTGTTTTCTCACTCAACATAAACAAACCAACATACAGACTAGTATAAGTGTATGGAGGGTATCTGCACATTTCAAAAGTGAGAATTTAAGGACTTTTAAGACGCTTTTAATAACTCTAAATAACTTTGAAAATAGAAAAATAACTATTCTCCATATTGTAAAATATTAGAGGCAGAAATGGTGAAAATAACCACTGACATAATGGAACAGCTAAAATGCTGTCAGAGCTCATAGGATAAAGTTAGTTATTTTGTTACATAGGCTGGTCTTTCTTGACCACAATGTTAAAAATGTCATTTAGATAGCATGTTATTTCAACAAATGCTATAGGTTCCTGGTTTACCTGTGATCCTAGTTTACTGAGGCACTACAGTACACCGTCTCTCTGCATTTGATGTATGTGTTTGCCCTGATAAAGCCTAATAAATTATAAAGTGTAGTATTGAACAGGTACGCAAATTGGACAGATAAGATTGTCCTGGAATACTCTTTGTTCAGAGGCCAGAAAGTGACACACCCTGGGGGATGATGATGGGGGGGGGGGGGGACAATCGTGACTCATACTTTACCACACATGTGCTACGCTCTCTGCTAGCCAATCAAAAGGCTCACAGAGAGGTAAAGTCTTTGGTGAATTCTATTCTGCAAGGATAAGAGCAGGATATGATTACAATATAACATAATAATATATCAATCTACAGTATTATTAACCATTTTGATCCTGGCATCCCTATTTTGGGCATGTCTTTGTACTGAAATTTCACAAAATATCAGAAATAGCAGATCTACAAGCTTCTCACTTAACAAGCTGTAAGCTTGATTATTTTATTTTTTTGCTGCACAATGCCCTTGTACGACATGGTATAAAACAGGGCAATGGTTGTCAAAGTTGGGTCTGGGGCTGGGCACTCCTAGAGGTCCTTGAAGTAATTCATGGGGGTCCCCAGCTAAATTAGGTGTGAACAACACACCTTTAAGGGAGATTTCAATTCATTTTAGCTCAGACTTACCTTCGTTCCTCCTCCAACTCGTCTTTAGACATCATCGATTGCATCTGTTGGGTTCGCACCGCCCCCGGGGTGTACGGGAATTCTGTGTCTTCTGTGAAAAGATAAAAGCTTTTGATTATGAATCACTGGCTTAGGTTTCAGGACCATTACCCATTAAGACCTGAAGCAGATTCCAAATAGCAAGAATAAAGTAGCAATAAAGTCAAAACCACAAAGAGAAGGCCGCTTTGACATAAAAGTATGTTTTCAGAAGTGATTTTAAAGAAGACACTGATTTTGCATGCCTCAGATCCTAAGGCAGGGCATTCCAAATTCTGGGTGCCCGGACTGCAGAAGCCCGTTCACCCCGGTTAACGAGGCGAAAATTTTAGGAACTACCAGGAGTACTCACCTAGGATGCCCAGGCTCTCTGGGGGTCCGTCGGCCTGGGAGTGAGAGAAAGCACATTTTAGGAGCTCCGTATCAGACAGCCCAATGTATGACCTGTGACCCCTCCCTGACGAGGCCTCGGACTCCGGTGAGTCTACGTTTAAACTAGCTGCAGGCTCGTGGCCGGAGAGTGTAGTTGTGGACTGTTCAACGGTTGATGTGGACTGTTCAACTGTTGATGTGGACTGTTCAACTGTTGATGTGGACTGTTCAACGGTTGATGTGGACTGTTCAACTGTTGATGTGGACTGTTCAACTGTTGCTGTGGACTGTTCAACTGTTGCCGTTCCCAATTCTTCAGCGTGAGAGTCGGGATGTGACTCCTCCTGTCAGAGAATTAAGGGTGAGATAGGGAGGTGTAATGCCATAGTTCTAATTTGATGTCCCATAAACCTATAATGTTAAGTTTAGTTTCTTGTTTTTGCTTGTTATTGACTTCTGTTAGTGCCCCTGATGTCAAAAGCAGGGGTCTCGTGTGTAGCCAGACGCATCACATCTCTGCTTAGGCGCCTACCAATACTACGTCTGGTGACATTTAAATTCCATGTAGGGGCTAGAACAGAGCGAAAATGGCTGGGTTAATCTAGTCCCACTGCTTTGTTTGAGAACCAATCCTGATAACACCCCAATATGAAGGACTGTCCTTAAATCTATGCAGGGCTCCTGCAGCATTGTACTTATTTTTTCTAATATCTGAATTGCGTACACCCATTTCAAGTCCCTATACGTTCAATTTGGATGTGACTCACCAGACGTATTGGTAGGCTGGAGATCTCTGAATGCCTGGCAATGTGAGAGCAGTACCAACTAGAGTTGTTCTGAATACCAGTATTGGAGAAGCGATACTGCCCAAAATGCTGGTATCGGTGAGTATGTCAGTCAAAGTCAATGCCATTCTGATGCAATGTCATTTATCACACGATATGTTATTTACATTTATCAATTATTATTTAGATCACTACAGTTTTATACTCTTACGGAACTATTTACATTATTATTATTTGCGAGTGTACTCTTACAGTGTACAAATGGAACCAATTTGGATTGGATTGGAACCCCCTCAAGGAACCCAGATGGTCCCTGGACTCCATTTTGAGAGCCACTGTCCTAGATTATTTTTAGATTACATAGCGGTATTGGATCAGTACTCTGTATCGACCGATACACAAGTTATCTGTATCGGAATTGGTATCGGGAAGGGAAGAAATTATGTTGGTACATCCCTAGTACCAATCTCCCAAGGTTTCCGATTGCCAAGGTTTGAATGGTGTTTCAATTCAGCCCCTGACCACACGGGTTGCATCAATGCAGTGATTTGATGACAGGGAAAAGGTAAATCAATTTGGTAGCTCAGGTTACATTGTATCTCCTGATGCTGATGTGGCACACGGCAGTGTTGTGGACAGACCTAGGTCACCTCTCCCTGCCACCAGTGGTGGAAAGTAACTAAGTACATTTACTCAAGTACTGTACAATTTTTAGGCATTTTTACTTTCTTCAGTATTTACAATTTAATACTTTTACCCCGACGCCACTACATCTTTAGTTACCAGAGTAAATATTGATTATGATTACAAAACACATTAGCTTATTCAGCCCTATATTTCAGACATTTGAAAATAGTAGATTCATTGTGAGCTTGTAGATATTAAATAGGACATTCTGCACAATGAACTTTAATGCCGATACTTTTGAACTTTCACTCAAGTACATTTTGAATAAAGGACTTAACAGAGTATATCTACATTGCCGTATTGATACTATTACTTAAGTAAAACATGTGAGCACTTCTTGCATCACTGATGACTTGACTCCCCCTGCCCTGCACACCTTCATGGCCCATACTCTCTCATTGTCTTCTCTTGGAAATGGTAGCCAATACCATCTGTATGATGTACAACTAATTTGATTACTGAAATGGACATAAATTACATTGATTGAATGAAGACTTTATTAGAAGTTTGCATAGGAAAAGGTACAGTTTCATGACGGTACAGTTCACTGGTACAAGGTCTACTAAAAGGAGATCCATGAAAAGACTAAGCTTATTTCCACAGGAAACCATTTAAGTGTTGTGAGAAAGGGTAGTCATCATGTATGAGTTATTATCGTAGCATTACAACCTGTAATTCAGCAACTAAAGTAGATCAATGTTAGCCTGGTTAATAAACCAGACTGCATTACACTAGATCAATGTAATACATAGGAGCACAATGGAAACAAGTTCCCAGGACTTTCTTTGTGCCATCCTTTTAGCTCAAATGTATGACTGTAGCTCATCCTACCTCGTGCTGTTTACATTTCTGTAGAAAGCAGTGAATCAACCAAAACCTGGCAGTCAAACCTATATTAAGTAACTGAGTACATTTACTTAAGTAGGCTACTGTAGTCAAGTACAATTTTGAGGTATTTGTACTGTTTACTTCAGTATTTCCAATACTTCTACTCTACTCCATTTATATGTATAGGCTACATATTGTTTGATCCCAATACTTTTGTACTTTTTACTCAAGTAGGCTAGATTTTAAAAATTTGACTTTTACTTGTAACAGAGTATTTCTACATTGCAGTATCGATACTTTAACTTAAGTCAAAACAAAAATGTGAGTACGTTTCCCACCACTGCAGAGTACTTACAGACATTTTGGGATCATCTTTGGATCTAGCTGTGCAGTCTTCCACTGCCTGCTTCTTCTTGCCTGCTGCTGGCGAATGGACAGCAGGTCGATCTAATCCTTCTTTAGCTTTAGTTCCTCTCGTGGAAGAACCACCGATATAACTCTTTGCAAACAACGACGTTGCCACAACGATGGCGAGGAAAGTGAAGATGACGGCTGACAATATAAAAGTTAGATCCATTATTATTGTTTGTTTCGAGTCGACGCAGTGCGCTGTTGACTTCGATCACAGACACAGGGCCTGCAATACAATGCAGCCTTCAAATAACATTACATTACATTACAGTGGCGAGGCAATTAAAAGGTTTCTCCGCTATTCTTCCTGTCTGTTTATCATTCATTCAAACACAGTGCGGGCGGCATCATCATGGACTTTGTCCTCCTGCTGCTATAACAACATCAACACACACGGACAGAAGCAGCATAGCAGTATGCTGAGCATACTGCTGGAAGGCGTGTAGGTCCCATATGCCGGACGGACAGTTGCTCGCGCTGTGATTGGATAGTTGGTCGTCAAGACAAACACATCAATTTATTGTTGCTTTTATTTATTATACATTTTGGCCTCAAAGCGGAATAAAGTCCTGTTAAATGGTATTGTTTGGTTAAAATAAAAAAGCAAAGGTTATTCTGTTTGTTAAAAAGTGTTTGTTTGCCTACTCAGTAACTGGTCTCAGCGCGTTATTGGAAATCACACCACAGCTCCAGGCAAACCCCGCCCACGCTGCTACGCAGCCCTGGAAACCCCGCCCGGAGAATCTATGAGTTTCCATGACAACCAACAAACCAATCACAGCCCGATTGTCCCTTCAGGCCATGGCATCTTGGAATCGGATGGAGGGAGTCATATCCTTAAAGTGCAAGAACACTTTGTCTATGGAGGTTTGCATTGCCATGATGTGAACAAGAAATCAAAAATAATTGCTACATTGATTAGAAATATAATTCAGAATATGTTCATTGACATTGTACAGTGAGTGAACAGCTCTCAAGGATTATTATAGCCCATAAACATCTGTACCTTTTTCTTTTACGAAAAGAAAAATGAGGAAAAATCAACTACTTGATATTTGTATTAGGACTGGATCCAATCTTCAAATTTATAAAATCAACAGGAAGTTATCATTTTTAATTTAACAAACACGCTATCTGTATCTGAATCAGTCAATGGGGCAACTCATACCTCTACCAAAGTGTTCTTGCCCTTTAAGTTTAGACACACCCCTGCAGTCCACCTACTGTGATCCATCTTCACTTAAGTCCAGGGTTTACATGATGACCCACTGCTTTGCAAGGCAGATAATCTCATCAGTGGGCAATCTGCTGGATACTGGTGGGCAAGTGTGTGCACTCAAAAACAAAGATTTAAAGGGCCAGTGCTAGCAGCATATGTTCCTGTAATAAATTAAGACAATGCTTTGAGTCGCTGCATACATATTAGGGTTGGGAACTTTGGATCCTTTAGGTCAGGATGTTAACGAGTCCCTCTTGATGGTCTGATTCCTTAACAGTAGGGTGTCCAAATTACCTTTATAGGTCTGTAACTCTGAGTGTACAAATGAAACCAAATTGACACATACACTTCTAAACCCATGTCTACACCAGACAAAACAAATCAAATAACTGGACATGGCTCGGCAATAATCTAACATTTTTTAATTACCATGTATGAATGCACACATTTATAATGGCTTGCCCAAAATAAAGAAACTGGAATGAACTGGACCCAAAGTCAAACTTTATGTAGCAGAATTCCAAAAGTCATTAGTAAATCCACACAGGCCAAACCTTTACCATAAACAATATTTTATTGGCATTCACACAAAGCTATTAGAGGACATCTTAGGGGGCTCACAGGGGAATGCAATAGTAATACACAGCTTCACTCATTCATTAAGCAGCTGGAACTTGCCCTTTTTCCAACCCTTCACCGAACTAGACTCCACTTCCACAGTGGGCAGAAACCAGCTCAGCAGCGGACAAACCATAGGAAAGACAGTAATGCCTAATTTATGCTTGGTTGAGAGCCACATCGCGCACTGCAAATAGCATATCTACATGCTCACAACACGTCGCACTAGGACATGCTGTGAGCTTGTAGATAAGCTATTTTCTGTGCGCAACCAAGTATAAATCACCTGTGAGGAGGGGGGTTGGGGTGGGAGAGCATTTTGTATAGAACAGTGGTTCTCAAGGTGAGTCCAGGGACCCCTAGGGATCCTTAGAGGGGTTCCCCAGCTAAACGTGTTACCGTGGCTATTGAAAAGTAGCAGATTTACAAGCGCATCACGAAATGTCCAAAGTATTTGGAAAATGTTGAATAATTTAAAAAATGTAACATAAATCTTCTCTTCTAGGGGGGTTCCCTCAACTTCCCTGGCACAAAATCTTTACAGATTGTGGTCGGCGGCCAAATACACATCAATTCAGGGGTCCTTGACATGAAAACATTTGAGAACCACTGGTATAGAACATGGAGGGGGAGGGAGAAGTCACAACACATGAAAGGATGAATGATCTGCCACACCTGTGATTTCTCTTTTTTACAAACCGGCAAACGGCAGCGGAGGGTCGAGCCCCGGAACTGCACCGGGTACTCAGCACCACAACACGCCACACCATCTCACCACCGTACTGCACCGCATCTTAACAGCTAACCAGCATTACTCAACAGCTACACAACTGCGCCTAGTGCACAAAAGATAACAAGAAAGAGGGTTAGAGTCAAAGGGAAAGCAAATTTAACCAGACTTAAAAAGAAAATACAATTTTTTAACTTTAGATAGCTACAAAATAGCTACAATGCCAGATTAATACTCTTTAGAACATTTTGCATTTAGATCACTGTACATTATGCAATATTTATGCAAGGCTGTGTGCACTTCCAAACGTGACTATTTTCTACTATGATAACAATTTTATAAATTCTCATATAACCTTGATACATGAGTGTCAAAACAAGGGATTTAAATATACACAGGGAAAAACTAAATTCAACATGAATTTACTGAGCAGTACAAATGCATATGCAATCAACTGAAAGATGAACAAAAAGGTAGGTAAGCCTTACAAATCCCTTTCAACATGCTCACCCAAACTTACAATAATACCACAGATACAAGCAAGCATACAGAATTAGCTTGTGTACGCAAAATCAAGGAAGCATTTACGTTCTTTTGTTTTTACATTTTAGACCAATTCCAATAACCTTTTTGGTCTGTAATCAGTGGATTTTATGCGGTGTCCATTTTCCAAGTTAGACTCTTCATGACGACCTCTGCAAAGGCTCAAGCATCTGCGATCTGGAAGGAAAGACAAGACAACGAGTTAACTTAAAGCTCAACATCTAGCTGGCTAACCACCTCTTTAGCTGACCTGCATGGTTATATAGAATTACCTCGTTTCATTTGAATAACATACTGAGACTAAGGCCTTTATACGCATACAGGTGGCGGCACACACTGACAATAGCATTTCCACAAGCTCAAAACATGTTGTGCGACAACGTTCAGTTAACTTCTGTGAGCTTGTAGAGCTGCCATTTTCAGCATGTGCGACACTGCGCAATCAAGTATAAATCAGGATTATTAAAGGAACTATTTTTCAGATTGTTGGATTGTCCATCAACTGGAATTACCAACTTCCTAGCAGACGTGGTAATGTAGACTTCACAGTATTATACCTCCCAAACCCTAGCGCTAACAAACTGTACTTTTTTTGTTGTTGTTTAAACCCGGGCATTATTTGGAAAAACAAACCTTGGGTCCACTCCAATCCCCTTTGTGAGAGGCTGGGAGAAAAGCACAGACACAGGCGGGTACAGCGCTCTGTGCGTCTGTGGTCCTGTGGACGTACCTCTCCACACCACCTCATACACCAACTGACAGCCCCGCACCACCGCCATCATGACGACCTGCTTCCATTGCAAACACCGTTGCCTTGGTGACCTGCTCCTTAGCAACTGCCATCGCGCCCAGCAACAGGCAGGTCATCACACACTAACTGCTCTCATACTGCCACACCCCAAACTGCTCCTCTCTTTGCAAACAGGACTCCGCAGCTTGGAGGAAAAGATTCCACATTTAGGTGAACGTTTCGAGTCAAGCAGCCCTCCCCCCACCCCCATAAATGCAATCCCCAGTATGAATAAAAAAATATATATAATCCCTCCCCACCACCCATTCCTTATTTGATAAAGAAAGCAAAGCAATTTGAAAAAGATCCCCATCCGTGTGTGCTCTTAAAAAAAGAAAACAGAGGCTCTCAACTCTAGTCCTTGGGGGTCCCTAGCACTGCTGGTCTTCCAACCTACCAGGAGTTAAATGCATTGACGTGAATGGTGATGTTACTGACCGGGTACCAGATGGACCCGGGCAGCATAGTAAATGCAATTAACAACCTGGTAATAGAAAAAAGCAGTACTATGGCTGCTAGGACTTTAGTCAATAGCCAATGCTCACACTGCACGCATAGACCTTGGATTGTAGGCTACATCAAACCCATCCACAGGAACCCCCATTTGGTACATGTATTAACACAAACTAAACCTCCCTTCTTATCCAAAAGTTGCAGAGTCAGAATTCTGCAGCCTATGTTGCCATCAGTTGTTGAATTTAATGTATCAAGACAGCAGAATACGACTCACTAACTACCATAGAGTACCGAAGTCCTGACGTCACTCGTTCATTCATCCCCTGGGTCGCAGACATTTTTTCTTCTATGAAGAAACACTGGGCCATCTTAAAATCGTCTAATATGAGCATTGGGATCCAAAAATAAACAAACAGTCTCTCCGATATTGTCGGGAGGTGGCTCTGTAGAAGTCATTATAGTCAGTCACTCATATTTGATTAAAAAGTCTATGGGAAAATTGGGAATTCAGAATGGGGGTAAAAAACACGACCCAGGTAGGATGTGTAAATTACGGCAGACTGTCTTCGGTGCTCTATAACAAAACCTGTGTATCACCCGTCTTAAGAGCACTCAAGACCCCACGCTCCCCCTTATACCGTCTCAGCGTGTCCAGGTCAAGGCTCTGCTTCGTTGTCCATTGGGGATTTGGGCCGGCTCTTCGATCTGGACCTGGACTTGGACCCTCTGTTGGAAGGCGGCGTTTGACTCCGGGACTTGGACTTTGACCGGGACCTTGATCTGGAGGGGGACTTGGTTTTGCTCCTCCGGGGGCTCCTGGACTTGGACCTGGAATAGGACCGGGACCTGGAACGGCTGTAGCGGGAACGGCTTCGGGACCGGCTCCTGCTCCTGGAACGACTGCGCCTGCGTCGACGGGGACTTGTCGAACGACTAGTGGGAGAGAGGGGGGAGATAAACATGAACTCCACTACTCATATCAGTCATAAGGATGACGTGTACAATACACCAGACTGAAACAACCTTTCAATCGCTGTTCCTTTGCGTCGCATTTTCATGTCAAGACTCAAGAGCCCCCAATTAACAAATATTAGGTGCCCCTTTTGAAAGGAGTGTGCCAGGAACTACCATTAAGATCATACTTTTGTTGTCACATTAGATTTAAAGGACATCTTCTTAATTATAGATTGTATCGCTAATACCATGTACAGAAGGTATACAGGAGTAAACATCTTTTTATTTACACATTTTCTCATTGGGTTAGCTTCTAGCTCAGTGTGGTGTGAAATAAAGCCCCCGACTCTAGGGGGCTTCATTTCACAACACAAGGAACCCTGGGAGTCCCCAGGCCTCTCTCTCATCAAGATCAGACCCTTGACCATCCCCCACCTCCCCACGTGCAGAGGCATCTCGAGTACTGTACATGATGTTTCCAGTTTTGCAACGGGCACGTGATGCATGTCTCACCACGTGCCCGTACCATAAAACTACTGTACATTTTGCACAAGCCTCACACGCATAAAAAAAAACAAGTTTGAAGTGAGCGGTGGTGCCTGCACGTGTGTGGGGGTGGGGGTGTGTGTGCGTGCGTGCGTGCATGTGTGTGTGTGTGTGTGTGTGTGTGTGTGTGTGTGTGTGTGTTGCTCACAGAGGTGTGTGTGTGTGCGTGTGTGCGTTGCTCACCCAGCTGGAGTGTGTGTGTGTGTGTGTGTGGGGGGGGGGGGGGGGGGGGGGGGGGGTGTGCGTGTGCGTGAGAGAGAGAGAGAGTGTGAGCCATACTTGCTCACTCAGGCCCCAACTGGTTGCAGTTGATGCTCAGGGTAAGCTAGACTCAACAGCACCTCTCTGGTCACCCAGAGGTACTGAGGCTACATACACCTCAGGCTACAGACAGACAGACAGACAGACAGACACACACGGATACACACACGGCCACGCTATGGAGACGGTGTGACCACCGCTCAAAAATGCAGATATATTCAATTACATCTATACTATAATTTTGCGAATGTCTGTCTGTCTGTCTGTCTGTCACAGCGTTTCTCCTCAGTGGCTGGAGCAATTGATCTGAAATCGCATCACAATTAGCATATGAACACACCTAACATAACTGTGAAGCCCGTTTGTCACTTTCACAAATCGTATGCTGTATATTAGCATTTTTATGGTGTATCTGCTATCTATTCTGCATCTAGCTTGAGGCTCATCTATTCTGCATCTAGCATGAGGCAACATGTTTAACCAGCTCTCTCTGTCTGTCTGTCTGTGTGTGTGTGTGTGTGTGTGTGTGTGTGTGTGTGTGTGTGTGTGTGTGTGTGTGTGTGTGTGTGTGTGTGTGTGTGCAGGCAGGCGGGTGTGTGCGTGGGCGGGGGGGGGGGGGGTGTGGGGTAGCCATTAAACGAAACGGGTATTTCTTACATTGATGCTCCTACATATTATCATGCAAGCACCAGTTACAGTTACTTTCCATCCCTCATATACTGTATGCACAGTGCACATCCCATAACCCACACACTGCACATCATTTTGGAGCTCATATCTTTGAACGGGTAAGGGCTAGTTTCATTAAAGTGTCAAATCAAAAGATCCACATGCTTATCGCAGCGACCCCAACGTGGGGTCCAGGGACCAACAGGGGTACAAAAGCACCCGTATGGGTTGTGTAACTTAAGAGTGTTAAAATGGAACCATTCCATTTGTTCACTCTCAAGAGTTAAATATTAATCACTGAGGATTGTACACGATTAGGGGAAGATCAAAGACACTGCTTAAAATAAATGCTGGTTCGTGGCCTAAATGCATCGCGACGCATTGTGAGCTTGTAGATCGGCTATTTTCAAATGATTGTATATTGGGCTGAATGCTTAATGTATGTTTTGTAATATTAAAATACAACGTAAGCAGTAAAGTTATCAAATAAATTTAAGGGAGTAAAAGTAGCTCCTTTCGGAACCCCTCACTCCACTGCTACGCAGCTCCGAGCTGCGTAGCAGTAGAGTAAAAGTACAATATTTGGAATGGATCATCCAAGATATAGCGGAGTAGAAGTACTGGAGATTGCAAATACTCAAGTAAAGAGCAAATACCTAAAAACTGTACTTGATTAGGTACCGTACTCGAGTAAATGTACTTAGTTACTTTACACCACTGTTGCGTATACACAATAAAAACAGTTTGTAATTGATTATATCTGCATTTTTTCGTATTAATTCCTATTACTGTACCTTCTGCTCCTCCGTCCGTAGCCTCCGTACCTCCGTGGCGGCGGCCCGCCGCCCCCCCTGCGGCCCCCGCCGTAGTGGGAGTCCGGCGGGCGGCCGTAGCGCGCCATCTGCACGCGGAGCTCCCTGCCGTCCAGCAGCGCGCCGTCCATGGCGTCCATGGCGTCCTCGGCGTCGCGCTTGTCGTGGAAGCGCACGAAGGCGAAGCCGCGGCTCTCCTTGGTGTAGCGGTCCCGCGGGATGTACACGTCGCCCACCCGCCCGTACTTCTCGAAGACGCGGCGCAGGGTCTCCGGCGAGGTGCGGTACGTCAGGTTGTCCACTTTGAGCGAGGTCATCCCCTCCACGTCGGGCGGAGGCCTTCCGTAGCTCATGGTTTCTGTCCGGGTTCTTCTTCTATCCGACTGTAAACCCGAAATAAAAACAGAAATTCTCGCTCCCTGTTGAAAAAACTAAACTAAACTACGTCTGTGTTGACGTAGTTTTGTTGGTATATTTGCGTTTAATCGTAAGAATTCAGGTGGTTTCGGTGAGAACACGTCGCTTCATGTGATTGTGAAATGGCGGAATGCAGCAACTGCAACAACAACTGTTCCTTTTTGTTTTTCTCCTCCTCCTCCTTCCGCTCTGTTCGGTCGTCTGTCTGAGACCCAGCGCTCCAAGCCACACACTGCCCCGTGTGGCTTGGAGGAGCAAAGCGGACACATGCATTTCTCTCAGGAAAGCCTGGTGAGGCGAGGTTAGACACATGCAGACTCTATTCCAGGGGTCTTCATCAGGGGGTCCGGGACCCCTAGGGGGTCCTCAGAGTTACTACAAGGGGTCCTCCAAATCTTTGTGTGGTATGATCATGTTTTTTACATTAAGCATTTGAACCCTATAGCATCCCTATTCTGTGTGGAAAATAGCCGATCTACAAGCTTGTAGATCTGCTATTTTTGGCAAAGAGGTTTGTAGAGGGAAAGGAAAAGTGGTTAAATGTCTGAAAATACACATTACTCCAACATGATGACAGTGCTATCAAACAAATCTAAGCTGTTATGAACATAACACAATTTTATACAATAGGCCTATGTAGTGAGGGTCACACCAGCTCTCTCTCAGCTATTGGGGTCCTGAAAACGTTGAAGACCCCTGCTCTATTCTCAAACTTTTAAATTCCAAGGTCTTCCCTTGACTCTGACAGTGTACAAATGATTATGGAACCAAATGAACCCGTCAGGGTTTTGATTTATGTATTATTTAAGTGTTGCACAGGAAAAAATTCATGGCAGTACATTTCACTGATACTGATACAAGGTCAACTAAAATGAAACTCAGGTATTAAGGCAATTAGGAAAAGGGTTTATTTGGTTCCATTTGTAAAAAGAAATACAAAAATAAAATAGCAACTACTACAATCACAGTAAATTCACTTATCATCGCTGTCCCATTCAGCTCTGTATGCAAACCGACGTGAAGTCATTACAATGAGAAACTTTCTCCAAATAATAACTTTATTATTATGATCTAAAATAAAAGGTTCAAAATAATGTCTTCTTCAATGACTAACTGTTACATTGATTTGAGAGATGTATTTTGCTCTCCACACAGTGTGCATTCTGCTTTGCAGCCAGTGTGTGGCTCTCGCGCTGCACTGCAGTCGGCTCCGTTCAACAGTGTTGCCATGTCCACCTATTATAAGCAACGTTTGGCTTGTCTTTTCTGTAAAGTTGCCAGAAGGCCTAAAGTTGCGGGTTGCAGTTTTTTGGTCTTGTTTAGGTTAGTTGCTTATTTTGGCTTGCTGGCTACTAAAACAGTCGTTCTCAAACATGTCCATGTCAAGGGCTCCCCAAATTAATGTGTGTTTGTTAGCGGCGACCCCCTTATCTGATGGGGACTGAATATGTTACGAGCTTTTAGATCAGCTATTTTCAGGTGTGTTCTACCGTGATACACAATATACTGTGACCTGTAGCCAAGTGTAGCCATTCAAAAGCAGCCTGTGAGAAAGCATATCTCACAGGAAGAGGGGGCTGGGCTGCAAGAATGTAGACATCAGCCTAGTAGTCTGAGGTGAACTGAAGACTATTGTCTTTATTGAGGTGATAATGGCAGCTCCTGAAGGAATTCACACATTAAACAATAGACCTGCCATGTGCATGTCACTTGCCATGTTAGTGGGAGGGAGGGAATATACCATCGCAAAAAATCTAGAACACACACACACACACACACACACACACACACACACACACACACACACACACACACACACACACACACACACACACACACACACACACCACTGGTTTGAGTTCTCTTTGGTCTTCTTTAAGGCCGGGCTTGTCTTCATAAACCAGGTTGCTTATTCATTTCGCAAAATGTGGCAACACTGCGATTCACTTGTAGCAAGGTCACGTTCAGGAGTAGCATCGACCCCTTGGCCTAGAAGGTCATGTACATGGCGCCTACTCTAAATGCTCTTGTGTTGACGATTTATTGTACGTTATTGTCTTCAAATGCCTTGATGCATTGAAGCCCTCGGGGCTTTTTGTGTTATCCTTTCATAGTTGCATTGTATAATGAAATAGAAATACATTCCTGTATCCCGCACGGCGCACGCACACATACGCACACACACGAAAATTAAATCGTTCTGTTTTTGTGTTTATGAATTTAGCTATTACTATGTTTAGCCTACGTAATAGCTACATTCATAAAATAAATAATGAGCGGTTTCCCTGACAACAAGCAAGTATAGACCACCCAATCACAGCGAGGCAACGGTCAGATCATCCTTCTAGGCTATGGCATTGGCAGGTAAATTCCACCATCTCGTGAGAGCGTGATGGTACTACAACAACAACAACACCACAGATCTACACGATGGTAGCGCAGGGACCCAAGCGTCAGCTTGTAGATCTGCGCTTTTTGAGGGGACGAGCGACACCGTCGTACCGCGGAGCGTAAACGCGGCTTTAGAGGACCTTCCAGTGGTGTAAAGTAACTACATTTACTCAAGTACTGTAGCTTTTCTTTTTTTTCCCTTTTTTTTTTTTTTTTTTTACTTTACAGGAGTATTTACAGTGTCCTGTATTTTTACTTCTACTCCACTACATCTCTGAATCGGATCCAAATAGCCTATTGAATCCACTAGGCCTACATTTATTTTAAAACTTTAGCTAGGCCTACTAGTTAATTTGTAGTTTTAGATTATTATTACAAAACATATTCAACCATATAGGCTACATTTCGGCTATTTCGAAAATAGCCGATCTACTATTTCCAGATTATTTTTGATATAGGTCTAAATTTGAAAGTTATGAAATGGGACTGCATAATGAGTAGGCCTACTTTTGGTTAAGCACATTTTGATACCAATAGGCACATTTAGGCTATTCACTCAATTGAACTTGTACTTGTAACAGAGCACTTATAACATTGCAGTATGAGTATCGATACTTTAACTTGAGTATAAAGAAAATGAGAGTATATATATTTATTTATTTATTTATTTCCACCAATGGGAGCTTCGATGGGAGGACTCACTGCAGCAAAACCCTGCTCGGTCCATCAGGGATTTATGCCTGACGTCAGGACCAGGGGGGAGCGATAGAAACCAACTGACAGCAGCAGCATCCCCAAACTGGACGTTAAAGATGCCGCCGATCGGCGTATTATCCTTCTGTGTCACTTTACTAGATAACAGCAAAGCATAATAAATAATACATCATCTGATCTGTTCTATTTGTTGCATCGGCCGGGCTGGGCACCATCATCATCATCATCATCATCGGTCACGGAGAGAGAGGAGATCACTGTGGTTTCTTGCGTGCCAGACATGCAGGCAGTCGACGCATCATCATGAACGCGCGTCTCAGTAAATTAAACCAGAGACTTTTTCTTTTTGTATCTGCATCAGAACAAGGATCTTATCGATCTGACATGTAACACATTTTTTATATTGTTTTAGAGCAAATTAACGACAAGCTAAATCCGATCGCAATCACGTTCAACAAGAAGAAAAGGGCCTTCATGTGCAGCAACACGAATGGACGAAGTAGGATTATAAATGAAGAATGACATGAGCGACAACAACAGTACCGCCGCTGCGGCGATGAATGTACAGTGTTATGTTCTGTAGGGAATATTCTTCTTCTTGTGCTTTTCTATTGTCATCATTATTAGTGTTATTATTTTCTATTGTCGCTGGAGATGGGCGCTCTGACCAGCAGGCAGAATGTAGGCGTGGAAGAGGTGGATATCCCGTCCAATTCTGTGTACCGTTATCCACCAAAATCTGGTAAGTTAAGTGCACGTGCACGCTAGCGCCCGCGCACGCACGTACGCACGCATGCACACACACACACACACACACACACACACACACACACACACACACACACACACACACGCGCGCGGGCACGCACGCACGCACACACACACACACACACACACACACACACACACACACACACACACACACACACACTGTCACTCACTGAGCAGCATGCAGCAGGTCATGTACATGTTAGTCACTATACTAGTCACACCACCACCTCACACACTGGAGCTTTATTGCAATATACGTGTGCGTGTCAGTCTGCATGTCTAATGGGGAAAATGGCTTTTAAATGACTGGTTCTCAATGTCGTGGTCCGGGGAACCACCAGAGGTGGTAATGGTCCCTTTATATAAGGTCTGTGACTCTGACTCTGAGAGTGTACAGTACACAGATATAGCCTTTAGAAACACAAGAACACAGGAGTGTAAATTGGAGTATGATCACCATCATCATAGTCATCTTCTTCTTCTTCATCATCAGCATAGTGACATCATAGTGATGATGACAGGACATTGTCTGGTGGTGTTGAGGTCGGAGTATCCACCTACCTGTGGGCAGAGAGAGAGAGAGAGAGAGAGAGAGAGAGAGAGAGAGGGGAGAGGGGGGGGGGGCTCCACATTGGCACTGACACAAAAAATAAATAAAAAGATCCTCTTTGTTTATTTTAGCTCAGAGTGTACAAATGGGACCAAAATGGACCAATAAGGCTTTGGTTCTCAAAATGTTGGGTCCCCATCCCCAGCAAAACGTGTTAATAGCCTACACCATCACAATTTTAGACACTTCATGGTACATGCTTTATACATTGGCTATTCAAAATAGCAGATATACGATATACAAGCCGCACTGCGAGCTTGTACATCTGCAAATTTTGAACATTAAAAAACAATCTTCTTGAAAGTATTGGAATTTGCAACACGTTTTTTTCCCCCAATTTTGAGGGCCCCAGGCACAGGGGGTCCGTGACCAAATACACATCAATTTAGGGGTCTTTGACAGATATGAAAAGGTTTCAGATCCACTTTGGCATACTATAAGGCTCATTTGTTGTTCACTCAACACTAAGGGCTTTGACTGTACAGTGAAAGGATAGTTCATATTTACAAGTTACCAGTGGTTTTCAAAGTGGGGTCCAGGAACCCCCAGGCCAGGGGTCCTTGAGGGGGTTCCAGGGGTCCCCAGGAAAATGCGGAACAGTTAACCAGCAGAACCTGGTCTTTGACTCTTTACCATGCCGTACCATGCCATGCTATGCTGTGCCTTGCTCAAAAGCTTAGTGGAGTGAAGTCCTATTAAAGTCCTATTTAGTTTTTTTGAAATGTTGCAAAATCTTGACAAATCTTCTGTTATGGGGGTATATTTTCAGATGGGGGTCCACAGCCAAATACATCTCAATATGGGTGTCCTTGACATGAATATGTTAGAGAACCACTGCATCTTTGCTCCATCTCTGACATTATAGGGCAGTCCAGTGCAGTCCAGTCACTAGGACGATATACTGTGATAGACTGGGTAGAGTCTATACCCCATATAGACTGCCACAACAATACCTGATCATATGTTTCAGCTTGCGTATAGCCATATTAGAGGGCTGGAGGTGTGTTGATGATTTAGTAGGCTAGGTGCTAACAGGTTGATGGACTTTAAGGCTGAAAGCCTGAAACCTTCATTTCTTAGCAAATATTCTATTGATTACTTTATTGATTTATCAGATAGACCAGATGGACACAAACGTGTTGAGTGGTATGTTCAGGTAGAATGTCTATGGACGTTTTTAGAACTTTTTACACAACACACCATCAAGTGTCCGGAACATGTCTAGTTTGTCAACATGTGGATATTTCAAAATAACACATAGATTTCTAATATATCAATAGCAATATTATAAGGGTTCTGTTCTCCCAGAAATAAGGTTAATAATGAATCATATTGCAGAAATGTGATGCTGCTCGCCTTACCCAGAGCCTTGTATTAAAGAGTTCTGCCAATGCGGGGTCAGAAACAGCGCCGGTCACATGATTCATGTAACTCATAATGTCACTTTTCCCTCATAGACTCCAATGCATTCTGTAAACATCCGGTTCGCACTTTGTCACTATTCGCCAATAGATGTGTATGTAGAAGACCTGGCCCCATGAAGTGAACGGGAGTGACGCGACTCTCCATTAGAGGGCTCTGGCGTTGCCTAACCGGAAATACATTTTTGGTTGTGGTGATATCATGATGATTTGGTCTAGTTGAGAAGCGTTAAAAAGGAAGGAATCAATTACCCGTTTAGGTGTTATTTTATATTTTGCACGACACCAACAGTGTCGTGCAAAAACAGTGAAGATAGCAGAATTACTGATACGGACTCCCCTGTGTCAATAGCAATTAGGTTTGACTGGTAGCCTGTCATGCCCAGTGTTGCACTGTCGGTTGGCCCTAACTGCTCTGTCAGCACAGCCATCAATCTGTTTTATGTTTCTTCGAAGAGTGTGTCTGAGATGGGATGGGATGCGTCCTTAATGGACCTTTTCACGGATGAGTAAATGCAGCTGTAGGTAATAATAACATCATCTCTGGGTGTGTTTCATTCGGATGTTTTTGTGTGGTGGCATGGGCAGCTCCCGGACAGGTCACTTCATGTTAGTGCACAAAAGCACCTAAAGGAAACACACTCGCCAGTTGCCATCAATGATAATAATACCTTTCAGGTGCCACTCCCATTACCCTGTTGACTTGTGGTGTCAACAGTTGTCATTAGTCTTGGTGTCGTCAAAGAAAGTCAAATATACACAAGTAAGACACCCTAAGGCCGAGAAGCAATTGGTTAAACAGCGTGTTAAAGCCTAGCCTCGCGTAGCCAGGCTTACTCATCTGCGAAGAGAGAAGCCTGGTCAAGACCATAGGCTGAAACGGTGCTACTTCCGCCGGGAGAATTTCACCGGATGTTATTGTTTTTTCATATTCCCCGCTGGCGAAAAAAACTGTTCTACTTTTCCCGACCCATCGGTTGTGCTCGTAATAAACAATATCCAAATAAAAACATGGATTCTGACAAAGGACACCTATTAAAAGCGAGTTAAGAGCTACAATCTTTATGTAAACGGACTGCAATGCATAACTTCCGTTAACCGCAGCACTTCCGCCACTTCCGGTGTCTGTAGGTTCATGCCGTTTTCACCGGCTATTCTGACCAGGGTGGTTAAAGCCTGTGAACAGCCTGTGAAAGCCACAGCCATTCAGCAACGTGCCACAGACCCATTTGAGTGAGCGTTACACCAAATGTGTTACTTACAACTTTTTGTGACCTGCCTTCATGGATGGAATGGGAGGGAGGAACTGAAGTCGATAGGTAACGAAATGTTGTGTATTAGCGTGACACACGGACGGACAGACGAACACGAGCTGGACGTTTTCATAATTATATCATCCTTATTATCAGATTTGATTCCTCTGTGGAGGTTCATAGTCATTTCATCTCTGAAGAAAGTACTGCATCGGGGATACGAGTGTGCGGCTACACAGAGCTCATAGTGAATCCCTCCAAAACCCCCATCTGAAAATATTTTGTGCCAGGGACCTCCGTACCAGATTTGAGTTGTTAGAATGTTTCAAAAAATCTTCCAAATATTCCACATTCTAAAATGTCAAGATTTCTTGAAAAGAGCAGATCTACAAGCTCACAACGCTTCACAGCACGTTGTGACCTTATAGATCCGCTATTTTCAAACAGCCGACATATACAGTATATAGGTTTGTGCTCATGTGGCCTGTAATAGTCGCCTCTTTTGGGTTTGCTTTCCTAGACCTGGTTGCTTATTTCTCTCACAAGATCTGGCAACACACTGGTCTTTAGTACTGTACGGACACAGCAGCTCATACTGTCATCGTAGCAATGTGTTCAGCTCACTGCTCTGTTTGGACGGGTGACATAACACCGTGCTCTAAACACAGGCGTGCCCTTTACGCTCACGTCCTGAAGGAGACATGAAGAGTAATGAAGAAGAGCGCATTGCCTCATGTCTGGCTGACATCTCACAGTAGATGTCAGCCCACCACCTCAGGCTGAATCCAGAGCTAAGTCCTGCCCTACGCAGGATCAAACTATTGCAATACTAGACAACTCCCTGGTGACTTCGGTTCCAACTGCTAAGAACCCTGGTGTTGTCCTGGACAGTCAGCTCTCATTCAAGGCACACATTCCATCAGTCATCCAATCCTGTTCACACAGGTTCACACTCCAGGCATTGACAGACTGGCAAGTGCCTCTGAGACCTTTTCATAGAGTAACCCCTGCACTCTATGGACATCCGAAGGATCAGACCCTTCCTCACCCAGGAGTCACTCAGCCCAGCTCCTCATCCAGACATCAGTCATATCAAAACTCGACTACTGTAACACTCTCCTCACTCGCCTCCCAGCATGTGCACCTAAGCCTCTCCACTCCAAACGATCCAGAGTGCCGCAGCACGATTGGGTCTTCAACCAGCCAACAATTTCACATATCTCCCCCCTTCTCCGCTCCCTCCACTGGCTCCCAGTTGCTGCAGAGTACACACTGATGTTGGCCTTCAAAGCCTGATCGAACCCCACAGATAAATAATGTGAAAATAGCAGATCTACAAGGTGCTGTGAGCTTGTAGATTGGCTATTTTCCCTTTGTTTGCCTCTTTCTTAGGTAATATTTGACAAATTGGCCAATGTTTGAAATTTTTTACAGTATACTTTGAATTTCAAAAGTATTTCATAAATAAAGTCAGTAGAAGAATGGGGGAGTCCCGTACACTCTCTTCACTTACGACACATTTATTGGTACAATGTTTCGATCAGTCAGACCTTCATCAGGCATCATCGACCGAATCGTTGTCATCTGTTATTTTCACTACCCTCTGATCAAATGAACCAAAAAATAAATAAATAAAGACAAGATCAGTTAGAAATGCGTGTTAGTTTGATAACAACCTCTCCTACACATACAAAAATATATATGATGAGGAGGTTGGTGCCTTGCATGGTTGTAAAGCGCCGTAGATAAAGGCGCTATATAAATGCAAAATGTAAAAATTAAAAAAATGGAAAAAAGGAAGGAAGGAAGGAAGGAAGGAAGGAAGGAAGGAAGGAAGGAAGGAAGGAGGGAGGGAGGGAGGGAGGGAGAGAGAGGAGAGGTGGTACGATAGGAAGGATAAGGCTGGCTGGTATTAAAGTGTTGGCCCTCTTAACCGCCGTATTGTTGGCTAATGGTGTGAACCTGATCTGCCAGCCCTGGTTCCTGTCCCCGTGTCCCTGGGATGGGATCTGGTGACACACGGAGCAGAACCAGGGCTCAACTCAACCTGTCACACCAGCTGTAAGTAATAATAAGGTGACGAAAGAAGGGGAGCCCAGTCATTGAGCTAGTGTCTGCGCACGTTTCTATGTATGTGCAACATGTACATGTACATAATATGTATTTACTCTATGTACACACCCATGCACTTATATATATGGTTGTATATATAGTGCACGCCCTATATCATCAAAGAAAACCGGTATGAGCTGAGGGGTAAACTTATGTTTGAAGAAGAAATGTTTTCAAGTGCTGTTCCGCTGAGCTTATATGACCAGCACTTAAAAGTATAATACTTAAAAGATAAATACATAAATAAACATTGTTTTACATTTTATGCATGATTATAAACATTTGTAAACTATAAGCCTATTATAATGCATTATAAATGCGCTTAAAGTGCATTTTAGAGCCGATCTTACTATACAATCTTACTTTTCAAATTTAGATGCTACAAAAGATATACTTTGCGCGAGCTCACAATCTGTCACACTGCAACCTGTCGAGAGCTTGTAGATATGCTATTTTTGAAAGAGTTTGACAACATTTTAAACCTTGAAAACCCTATAGTTTATTGAGTACTTTTGCTTTTGGTATTTTAAGTATATTCTGATTCATTTTGAAATCAGATATATACAGAATCGTCAATCATATTTTGGAGTGAGCGTTCGGAACAAGTGCCAATGAAAGTGACTACTGGCCCATCACAAAGCGTCTTTTCCGGGACTTGGCAAAACACTGCCATAGACGGTATCTGCACACGCATCATGAACGGCGGACAAGCTCATTTCCCAGATTGACACTAGAATGATGACTTTGCCTGTGTAATATATGGTTGAAGTTATTCCGTTGTTCACTGGACCATTATTATAGTCTCAGGATAATGGCCAACACTGTGATTACGCCCAGAACCTCTAGTTTTATATAGTCCTGTTGTCATCAACGCCTTGGTCTCTGGTTGTACAGGCATGCAGTGCTTTACGTCAGTAACTACCCAAGTACTTGGACATAATTAAATGCTTTGTTTCAGCTTATGTGTTGTGGGTGGGGTTTGCGCCTTAGAACAATACAAGTGCCTGTTGTAAAGTTTCAACGATATACAGGTATAGATAAAATGTTTCAAACGGAATAAAAAGACAATGTTGCGGAACAAAATAGGATAACACAAAAGGCCCCCGTGGGGCTTGATTCATTGATTTACAGTACTTGGATCAATCAATCGCCATTGTGGTCCTCAGTCTATTAGTACAGACAGACATAACAACAGACAACAGACGTTTATTGCTAATAAGCCCACTTTAAAAACTATACAACTATCGCAAACTATGAATCTGAGACCTTACTCACAGCATAACTAAATAAATAAATCCAACAGACAACCGTGTTAAACTGCAACACCATCTAGAAGCCATGATTTGACCCGTTTTTTAAAAGAGAGTATGATTACTGATGCTCTTTATGGAAGGTGGTAGCATGTTCCAATTATCCGCTCCACCGTGTCTAAAGGAGCATTTACCCCGTATCCGTTTAGAACTTGGTCAGTTTCCATTATGGTTTGCTCTATAGACAAGGAAATAATCCATAGTTGCAGCAGCAGCACTACTGTATGTCTCAAGATCATTGTACAGCTTTTACAGGGTTTTTTCAGATCTTTTTTTAGCTGAACAACACATCTGTTCGTCCTCTGTTCGCAGGAAGCTATTTCGCCAACCATTTCATCATGGGGGGAGAGAAGTTTGACTCCACCCACCCAGAGGGCTACCTGTTTGGGGAGAACACAGACCTCAACTTCCTGGGCACCAGACCAGTAGCGGTGGGTATATACTGCAGGGGTCTTCAACGGGGGGTCCGGGACCCCCTCAGAGTTACTACAGGGGTCCTCCAAATCATCCAATCCTTTTTATATTAACAACTTGAACCCTAGTGTCCATATTCTGCCAAAAATAGCAAATTCTCGGCAAAGAGGTTTGGTGTAGAGGGGAAAAAGAGCAGACTAAGTGACTAACTGAAAGGTCAAGTTTATTAGGTAATGACGGGTTCGGTGTGGTTAAATATCTGAAAACACAAAATGAATCCAAAATACACAATACATAATTGTGCTGTTTAACGATGACACTATATGGAATCTATGAAAAGGTTGTGGGGGTCCCTGCTTCATATGTCTCTCAACTAAGGGGTCCTTGGCCTGAAAACGTTGAAGCCTGATATACTGTAGTCTGTATATGGTAGTCACCAGGACGGCAGAGTACACCAATGTTGTGTTTCTTTCTGTTGTTGCACAAACAGTGCTTAATTGATTGGATCCGGCACCTATTTTATTGGATCTGGTGGATCCGGCACCTATTTGATTGGATCCAGGACCTTCCCGGCTGTTTGTTTGGTCGTTTGTTTTCATCCTTCTATATAGAGACATTTTGGCTGCAACCTTTTTCTTTATTTTATATTTTCATGTTTTAGTTCAATTTATTGTAATTATTCTGATGTGGTGCTTCATAGGTTAAAGTGACATACAATAGGAAAGCTATATACACACATGAATGTCAAAGAAAACGGTGAATTGTCGCGCTTGACAGTTTACGCGTGCAGCCGAGGATCCGGCACCTATTCACTGACAAATTAACTACTGCACACACTGTACTGTTCACTGGTGGCTCTTATTTTGTGGGAGCTGAGGCCTGTCCCCAGGCCCAGGGCTCCATGAGGGGGTTCCAGGGGGTCCCCAGCTAAATGATCTGATATAGCGTCACAATCAGTTTAGCCACTTTAACCCTATAAACTTCGGCTGTTTGAAAATAGCCGTTCTTCAAGCTCACAGCGTGTCGCGATGCAGCACATTGTGAGAAAAGCTATCTTCAAAGGTAAAGAGTTTGGAACCTTTTTTTTTTATCAAACAAATGGAGTAATAGAAATGGGAGTTGTTAACCACATGGGCCCACTAGTGACCTGTACTTGGACCCCTCCTTTTTGCCCTCTACACCAAAGCTTCTGCCGAATGGAATTTAAACTGATTCCAAAGAGGTTTTGCAGCTGTATCATGAGTGTTACATAATTTCTGTTGGTCTTGTAGTAGCAGATGGCACACTAGAGCCATAACCACAGCTACAGTGGTAGCTTCTCTCCACTGGTGGAATGAGTACTCTTGATTTAGTAGCAATACCGCCCACTATATAAATACTCTTGTTACAAGCAGTGATTGACTTTGACATTACATTTTGATTTCGTTTTAATGTAATCGGAAATGTGTTTGTTTTAGTCTAGTTTTAGTTGACTAAATACCATAAGATTTAGTCGACTAAATCTACAGTTTAGTCGATAAAAATGTGTTTTGGGCGGCCGTGATGGCGTTGAAATGCCTGATTAACTCAGCTGTGCGCCAAAAATAGTAGCTGTACAAGCTCACAGCGTGTCGCAGCGTCACACCTGCACACAACCAAGCATAAAACAAATTGTTTTAATTCTATTGGATTGATATCTTCTAGACTAGTCCCTCCCTAACATTTTAGTATAGTTTTTATTTATAGAGGAAATTGTCTATATATTTAGTCATAGTTTTAGTCTTCATAGCTTAGTTTTTATTTTGTTTTTGTCAGTGAAAAAAAAAGATTCTGCATAGTTTTATTTGTAGTGGGGTAAAACGTTAGGGGTGGTCTATTTGTTGGATTCTTTCTTTTAGAAATCGCTGCAGCCATAGAGCAAAGGGATGCACCAAATTATTATTATTTGCTTATTTATTTACTCAAGGACAGTTTTATAGCTCAATGCGTGTGACTAATTTATTTTTATTTTGTTTGCAGTTATGTATTTTGTATTTATTTATTGCCTTTGAGCGAGCGAGTGTGCGAGCTGTGTCGGGGGATGTGTGTGTGTGTGTGTGTGTGTGTGTGTGTGTGTGTGTGTGTGTGTGTGTGTGTGTGTGTGTGTGTGTGTGTGTGTGTGTGTGTGTGTGTGTGTGCGCGCGTGCTGGTAATAACATGGATTTAAGCCAACAGCTTACCATTCCTGGAACACACAGAGTCACTCTCAACCTAGACCAGAGGGCTCAGGAGGGGGAGGGGAGGAGAGCATACATACACGCACGCATGAACGCACGCACACAGTTGGAAACCGTTATTTCCAACTGTACTCCAACCGTAACCCCTGAACTTAAACTTGCCTAATCTTACCCCTGACCCCAACCTGAATCTTTTAATGTAAGCCCAGCTCCCAAAAGCTATTTTAACCATAAAACATACATTTCTGTTGTGTACTGTAGGGGACCAGGACACTTATTATTGTTCTCACAATGTTGCACCGCAATGCGTTGTGAGCTTGATAGATCTGCTGTTTTTGATATAAACAAATATCCTGGCCTTTCTGCAGATTTTCTTTTCTCACTTCGCAAAAAGAAATTTAAGTATAAGTGAAAGTGGTTAAAGGGCTTTGAGAAAACTGTCAATTTCATTTTTTTTAAAGAATACAAGGATTCTGTATGGTTTTTTTTTCTTTTTTTTTTTGCTGTGCGACAAGTGGCTGCGGCAGTGCGTTTTTTTCCCGAGCGTGTGTCTATTCGCATGCGGTAAAAACTCATTGGCAAACAGAATGTGTGCAAAGCCCTTAAGTGTGTCTGTGGATTTGATAAACATTGAACAGATGAAAATAACTAGATTGGATCAACCTTTATTATTATTTTTGGACAATGAACAGTTTTGGACATTCAGCTGACATGTATGAAACAATTTGCCTGAAGGAGGTCATCAGTGACTGAAATGTTGCCTCTTTAAACCGTGAAGTTCACAGTGTGCGAGCGTATTCATTTAAAAAAAAAAATGTAATTATTGATATGAAACAAAATGTGTGTAGCTAGACTGAAGTGCTCCAGTGTACCTGGCTGGGTGAGGCTTGTTGGACGTATTGGTTCACAGCTTACAAGAGGCACACTGTTTGACCCCAGCACCGATAATGAATGCTGCTTTTCAGCATCTGTGTGTGTGCGTGCGTGCGCGGCTGCGCGCGTGTGTATGTACTCTATGTGAGGTTTACAGACAAGACCCCTGCGACGCCCGCATATTTAATGTTCTGAATACTGTTCCAATCACTACCCCATTCATATGCACGCACGCGCACACACATGCACTCGCACACAGGCACTCGCACACAGGCACACCTACAATGGGGCCAAAATTCCGGAATGCCCGCCCCTTCCTCCCAGCTCAGATGAGGGGAGGGGAGGGTATATTTTAACCACATCCTCCACCCAGGCAGGGAGTAAGTAAAGAAATGTACCTCAACATTGAACCTACGGTACTTTGTAACACTGGGTAGTGGTGTGGAGGTATCCTAACCACATCCTCCCCTCTGGCCGCTCCTCACTGTGTTCAAAACCCAGCGGTGGACTCAAAGGAGAATTCCAGACTACACTTTTTCTTACCTTTAATCTGATGTTATAAATAACAGAACGAGTAGTACAGTTTTTATTTTATTATTTTATTAGGTTTCCACCCGACAGAGGCATTATAAAAAGATTACAAATTTGACCCGAGTAAAAGTACAACAATATATCGGCATCAAGATATATACCTACAGTACCAAAGTAAAATTACTCGGATTGTATCATAAGCTTGTAGATCATCATTATTATTATTATTATTGTATAGCCATTTTCCATCTCATCTTCATAATTGGTCCACACCGATGCTCGTTTTAAGATATGGCACCATTTCTGTCCACTCACTCACGGTGGAAAGCAATATGGAAGAAATGAGGTTTAAGGAGATGGAAGAGGTAGGGGGGAGCAAGATTGTTTAGTGCAGTGTTTCTCAAAGTGGATTTCAAGGACTCTGTGGGTTCCTTTAAGGGGGTCTAAATCGCCCCTTACAAGTCTGTAACTCTGACGCGTTCATTTGGTTCCATTTGTACACTGTCAGAGTTAAGAGGAGACCTTGAAACTTGAAAGTCTGAGAAACACTGGCTTAGTGCATTGTAGGTGTTTAGCAGTATTTTGACGTGGATTCTTTGTTTGACCAGGGAGCCAGTGAAGGTAGTGGAGGCATCATAACCACATCCTTCCCTTCGGGCGGTGTCCTCGCTGCGTTCAAAACCCCCAAACCGACTGGTGCTCTGATTCTTTCTTGTGTTCAGAACCCAAAACCAGCCGGTCTCCCCTTTCACACGGTCAGCATGCAAGCTAGACCTTTTCCAAAACGCAGCACAAAGAGCAGCTGAGAACACCACCAGGGGTTCGAAGGTTGTCGCGAGGTCGCACGCACTCCATTTCACATCACACCGGGTCAACTTAAATTCCGCCTGTTGTGTTTGGTTATTGTTAAAGGGAATTGTTTTGCCGATTTTTAACCTACATGCCTTAGTTCTGATGTGAGATCATATACAGTGTGTGAAAAATATTTATACTGTATGTATGCGGTCGCACCATGACACATGTTGTGTGTGATCCCCTTTTTTCACAAAGGTCCTTGTTTGAAGACCACATATTTTATTAAATTTTTTAAAGATTTGTTTAAGGCTTTTTTACCTTTATTGATAGATGTAAAGATGGACCGGAAAGAGGGAGAGAGAGACGGGGAGAGACACGCCGCAAAAGGTCGTCGGGACCGGGACTCAAATCTGCGACATGCTGTCAGGCTACATTAGAGCCTTTAGCGTGGTATGAGCCTGGACCGCTAGTCCAGTGGGCGCCCCAAAGACCACAGATTTAAGCAATATGACATGACAGAGAGTGCTGCATTGCACTTTAGCGTGGCTGTGAGTTCGTCCTATAAGCACTATCGAGGCCACAGGCCGCACCGCACCAAAGATAATTTGACTGTTTGACCCTGCTATTTTTTTTTTTTCACTGTGTGTACAAGAAGCACCAGACACAGACGGCTGACTGAAGTGTCAGCCCCGCTGGCACCAGAAAGGCCCTGGTCGAGCACTTTTTTAGGTCCAGCTCAGCACCCGTCAGCACTCACAGCTCTGATATGTGTTAATGAACCCCGGCCAAGGCCACTGTGTGCAGAGCTGCACTTTCTCTGTGGCCAGGAGAGTTTTAATGTGCACTGAAGTCTTTGTTTAGCATCAGTTTTCTCATTTGAGGTGTACTGCACGTTGACATTTTACCCTAAAGCATCACTATATGTGATTTTTTTTCCCAATGAATAAATAAAAGATTTGTCCAATTTGTATGTTAGACTGAGAGTATGTTAATACAATAAAACTTACAATTGGGGTGGTTGTATTCTGTCTCCCTGCTCTTCTATTGAGACATTTAGATCATGTCAAATGGTCATCTTGTCTCTGGACAGGAATTTTGACTTTCGTTATCGTGCGTTATCATTCATCCCCTGAGCAAGCAGGCAGGTTCTATTAGCTCAATGGCAAATAATTCAGCTTGTGCGCAACAAACTGGGTTCAAATCCGGGATAGAAGAAGAAAGGGCAACTTTAAGGAAATGTTTGTTTTATTAAAGGCAAAGTATGCAACTTTGCCCTGCGTTTCCCTCCATACCAGCAGTCATCACTATCAGCCACTGCTGCAGTGTGGTGGTGTTAACCTGCACAAACACACTGCCATCTCGCTGTCCCTGTCTACTAAAAAAACTATAACTGAACTATATATATATCGTTTTGTTATGTATACACAGGGAACATGCCTTTAATAAAATACATTATTAGTATTTGTAGCAGTAGAAGTACTAATATCTATTACTAGTACTACTAGGGTACTTGTAATAATCGAGTTATTACTACTTGTGTCTATTGTTGATTAAAATGGCCATCGTTGCCTTCAGACAACCAGTAAAGTACTACATTATGTTGTCTATAATCATATAACATAATCTGACCCTGTATTATTGTTTACCTCTACAGTTCCCGTATGCGGCCCCACCCCCCCACGAACCAGTGAAGACGCTACGAAGCCTTATAAACATCCGCAAGGACACTCTACGGCTCGTACGGTACATACCACTACCTCTCCGTTGGGCTGGGCGATATGTCAATATCACTTGTAGAATGTCTATTTTCTAAGCTTTTTGAAAAATATTGAAAAATTTGGAAAAATTTGGAATAAGTCTTTTATGAGGACCTACATAGGGCACAAATCCTTCTTGACATGAAAGTGTTTGAAAAACACTGCACTAGGCTCAATCGGATCTGGCAAAAACTAGACCTTCATGGGGCCTTAGTTTTTTCAGAAAGAAATGGTAAATGGTGCATTTATATTAGCGCCTTTATCCAAGGCGCTTTACATTCACCCATTCACACACACTCATATGCCGACGGCAGAGGAAACTGCAAGGCACCAACCTGCTCATCGGTAGCAACTAGGGGTTCAGAGTCTTGCTCAAGGACTCTTCGACACCAACACTGGGGGAGCCCGGGATCTAACTGAGAACCCTTCAGGAACCCTCTGTGTTCTAAGACGGCAACTCTACCCCTGAGCCACTGCCGCCCAGCCCGCCCTCATATATCTACACATATCCCATTGCATCTAATGCTTGCTCAGGGAGAATGGGACAATGTCTGGTCTCTGCTATAATATCTTAAGTGTCTTGAGGCAACTGTGATTTGCCAGTATAATGACATCTAATTAAATTGAATTGGATCCAATGCACTCTATATTGGATACTGCACACTTGCTCCCTCCATACCAGATCCGATCTGCATCGTATGCATGTGGTGTACGTTTCCAGCTCCTCGCTATCTGTCTGTCTGTCTCTCTCAATCTTACAAAACCATAAGAATTGTGCGTTTTCTGTCAGAAATAGTTTTACATACATATAGGAAAGCTTGGCTTGGGATAAACTTTTGACACTCACTCTCTCTGTCTCTCTCTGCTGCTCCCTCGCTCCTGCAGGTGCAGTGAGGACCTGAAGTTACCGGGTGACGAGGAGGAGGTGGAAGGGAAGACCAGGGCTTGCTACAACATCGAGTTCACCTTCGACGCGGACACACAGGTGGCCATCACCATTTACTACCAGGCCATCGAAGAGTTCCACAACGGAGTGCCAATGTAAGTGTGTGTGTGTGTGGGGGGGGGGGGGGGGGGGGATGCATATTACACATTATTACTTTAACCATTCTTTTATGCTATAACTATTTAACTAATAGCAGATACAAGCTCACAGCACTCACAGCTGCTATTTTTGAAAAATCTTGAGAGCAAAGCGAACATTTGTAACTCAAATCTTTATTTCTCAGGGTACCTGGAACAACACATTTTGAGATGGGGGTCCACGGTCAAATACATATTATTCTAGGGGTCCTTGAAATGAAAAAGTTTGAGAACCACTGACCCAGAAACATGCGTTTTTCAAAACCCTTTGAAGGATTTAGAAGTATATAATGTATATTAAGTTATAAAATCGGCTCAAAATATTGAAAGACTTGCACACATTTTCACGATTTAAAAAAAATAGCAGATCTACAAGCTCACCGAGTGCCGCAGTGTGAGCTTGTACATCTGTATATATTTGTATATATTTTTTAATAGTTAAAGCACAAAATAATGGTTAAAGTCGTATTTTAGATGACTAAAATATGAGTTAACTAAATCTAAATTTGCTGTCAAACGTAACACTGTTTGATCCCCCCCATGCAGTTACCTCCCCCAGGACAGCTCGCTGCAGTCAGAGACGGTGCACTTCAAGAGAGGAGTGTGCCAGCAGTTCTGTCTGAGCTCACACTCTGTCAACCTGAGCGAGTGGGCGGACGACGAGGTAGGAGGACCACCAGAGCTTTAAAGTCTCTTGCTGTCGGGCCAGAAACCTCGTCTAAATGTTTTATGTACGAATCAATCTAAAAAAAAGTTAATTATTTTCTGTAATGCAATTAAAAAAATCAAACCATCTGTTCAAAGAGGAGCGGTGCGTTTGAGCAGCTATACCCTACTTTATCACAATATTCTCGTTTTATTTTAGAAGGATCTGTATTTTTTTTTATAGACCTATACTTTATTCGTTGGTAAATTTGTAGGAGTGCTTGATTTAAAAAAAAAATACATTGTGCTTGTTCCTTGTAGCTACTGTTCGACATGGACAAGGAGGTGTTCCCCATGGTGGTGCAGGCTGTGGTCGACGAGGGAGAGGGTGAGTTACTGTCCTTCTGTTTGACTCCAGGTCAAAGCAAAATGACAAAGCTTTACCCAATGTCCTTACCTTGCCCTCTCTCTCTCTCCTCAGACCATATGGGCCACTCTCATGTGCTGCTGGCTACCTTTGAGAAGGTATGGAACACACTCATTTAAATAAGCGACTGCAAATGTGCGTATATATTGTATGTAATGCAGGGAATTTGTCTATTGACTGTGTGTGTTTTCTTTGCCAGCATATGGACGGGAGCTACTGTGTGAAACCTCTGAAGCAAAAACAAGTGGTAATTATAATTATACCTGTCACATTCTTCTTCTTTTTTTGCCACAACCCCATCTTATCAGGGAAATAGTTTGGTGACCCCACACTTAATTTATGGAAACAACGTGGACACTAATATCTAAATAAAAGCACAGATGGTTGACCTTGAATATAAATATTTATTAGAAAATCTATTTGCAGCGCTGAAATATTCAATCAACAAAAAGCAACAGAATTGTTTTTTGTACACATATTTGTAAAACAAAGCATATCTAGCTATTTTAGATAGTTATAGTATATAGTTTATAACTTAACCTGTAAAAAAAGTATGCACTGGCCAAGATGACTACCAGATATACCGGTATGATGCTTTGCTGTATATTTGTCTGTCATTTAATGTCTCTATGAATTGAGTACAAAAGGACCCCAATGTAAACAAGCCATTGTGTTTTCTTGGGTTTAAATCCTATTAGTAGACCTTGAATCTAAACTGTACTGTTCTGTGCTTTTCCTATGCAAACTTCTAATAAGGTATTCAATCAATCAATACAAATCAAAAGAGACATACCCATGCTTAAAATCTGAATAATAAAAACATTAACTGTACAAAATGAGTAAATCATACGAATACTATACATCCATGAAAATGCAAATAAAACCAATACATGAACTAAACATAGAAACATGCGCAGCATCTCCTTTACCTTCCTTTTAAAACCTCAGAAAGAAACCAAAGTAGGCATTTTGAGTCTGGATTTTAGGTTGCGCCAAGCCCACGTTCTTGAAAAACAATATTCTTCTCTTGCCAGCCTCAGTGCCCACGGAGGGCAGCAGTGTGGCACAGCCAGGCATCGGATCTGAGGTTGTGTGAATTATTGATCCAGATAAACTTAGAGCAAATATAAGCGGGTAGGTTTTAGAGATGAGACGTTCGTGAATGAATCGAGTCTTTTGAACGCCTCTTTTAAATGAATGATGGGATCCGCTTCGCAGTAGGGAGCCGTTCCTTTCTAATGAACTGTGGTGTAAAAGGTACTAAAATTCTTTACTAAGTAAAAGTATCAATACTGCAATGTAGAAATACTCTGCCACAAGTAGAAGTTTGGAATTAAAATGCACTTGAGTAAAAGTACCAAAGTATTGGTATCAAAATGCACTTAAAGTACCAATAGTAGAAGGTACTCATTATGCAAAATGTCCCATTTCACAAGTTTTCCAATGAATACAATGTAGAAAAAAACATTTGAAAATAGTGATTTGTAATCATAATCAAAATCTACAAAGTGACAAGTAACTAAAATTAGTCTTTTGAACGGCTCTTTGAAAGGAACGGATCCCAGAGATCCGGCTCACTTCAAAGAACCTTTAGAATCTTTAGTAGGTTTATAAATCAAGATGTACCAATGCTGCAGTCAACATGTAGCTAAAGAAGACCAGACCACCCAACTTGGGATACAATTCACCCTTTGTCAAGTCCCGCCCATTGTCCTGCCCCTCTCCACACCCATTGGTTGCTGTGTCTTGGTGGGACATTCAGTGGGACATTCCATCCACTGCCATGTTAATTCAGTTGCTTCATATTGTTATTCTGTGTGCTCAATTCTTATTTCAAACTTTGTTTCAGTCAATTGGAGCTGCTCAGTGGCAGTATAGTGAATCAGCATGTTTTTAAATGTTTTTGTTTCTCCAAAAATTATGTTTTAGCTAATTCAACATAAAAAAGGCGGAACCAGGGTGGGACAAGGCAGATAGAGCCTGCTGGTTGGTCAGTCAGGGACCAACCAGGAGGCTAACAAAGGGTGAATTGCAATGATGGCTCCTCAAAGCAGAATTGAAGATAAATCTCAGAACGATATGAGGGGATCCAATTTGGGCAATACTGTGGGGCAAAGTATATACCGTCGCCATTATCTAGCTGAGATAACTGACCCTGGATCAGATATTGGGGAAGTAATTTTGCTGTTCAAATCTGATTTCCATGTGCTTTTTTGCTGTTAAGAATTGATGAATCCAGTCTGATTCCAATCTGGATAGGCCAACGGTCAGATTTGGGCTGCCAGCGTGAACATTCTATTTCTCTCCATCTCTTGCGTGTGTTTTCCTAGGTGGATGGAGTGAGTTATCTACTGCAGGAGATCTACGGCATTGAAAACAAATACAACAGCCAAGAATCAAAGGTAAAAATTACACACGCACACACACACACACACACACACACACACACACACACACACACACACACACACACACACACACACACACACAAAGTCAGTCAGATAAACCTTCCACTAGCAAAATTTTACAAATTTACAAAAATTCATTATGAAGAATGAATCACTTAAGGCCTATTTCAAATATCAAGGACATCATCTATCTATAAATGCGACAAATCTCTGTCTGTTTGTTTGTAATCCGCGTATCTCGAGAACCGTTCGTCCCACCGGCTTCAGATTCGGCACGCGCGTTCCCCGCCGCTGCGCGGAGTGCAGTGCCGGGCCTCGACCCGACCCGACTCGCGGTTTTCCGAAACCGGCGCGAAACGTTCGGAATCTCCTTATGCGGAGCTGATTGTTGACATCAGGCTGTTCCGGAGGAAATCGGCGCAAGCGCTGAGTCATTGTGACATCACTTCATAAAAGGCTCTGACATCACGTACGCCACATGAGTCAACACAAAATCTCTGTGAATGTGTATGTATGTATGTAATCCGCGTATCTCGAGAACCCTTCTTCCCACCGGCACGCGCGTTCTCCAGATATGGGCATAAAGTCTGACATCAGAGTTTTCTGCAACCGGTACTGTGTGTGCAGAGATCTTCATATATGGGCATATAAGTGGCATATAAGTGGACAAAGACAAACAGATGGTCAAAACGGGTCCTATGACAGGTATATTGGGGTTTGCATTAAAGGGTGGGGCATTCATGGGGTTTGCATTAAAGGGTGGGGCATTCATTCCCTATTTCAAATTCGGCACGTGCGTTCCCCACCGCAGCAGGTAGTGCAGTGCTCGGCCTCGACCCGACCCGATACACGATTTTCTGGAACCAGCACGAAAGGTTCGGATTCTGATGTCTGACATCAGGATTTTCCGGAACTGGCACTGTGTCTGCATAGATCTCCATATATGGGCATAAAATGGATGCAGACAGACAAATACAGATATCTCCATATATGGGCATAAATGGACACAGGCAAACAGATGGTCAAAGATCTCCATATATGGGCATAAAGTGGACGCAGACAGACAGATACAGATATCTCCATATATGGGCATAAATGGACACAGGCAAACAGATGGTCAAAACGGGTCCTATGACAACAGGTATAATGGGGTTTGCATTAAGTTTGTCTCCTCCTCCATCTGTTTGTCTGTGTCCCTTTATTCCCATTATGGAGATCTCTGTATCTGTCTGTGCCTCCGACTGTGTTGCAGACACAGTGCCGGTTCCCCCTTTAATGCAAACCCCATTATACCTGTTGTCATAGGACCCGTTTTGACCATCTGTTTGAAAAAGCGACAGAAATCTCATATATGGGCATAAAATGGACGCAGATAAACAGATATCTCCATATATGGCATATATGGGCATACAATGGATGCAGAATCACAAAGATCTCCATATACGGGCATAAAAGGGACACAGACAGACAGATACAGAGATCTCCATATATGGGCATAAAATGGACGCAGATAGACAGATATCTCCATATATGGGCATATATGGGCATAAAATGGACCCAGAACTATAACTGCAGTGATCTCCATATATGGACATAAAATGGACACCGACAGACAGACAGATACAGATATCTCCATATATGGGCATAAATGGACACAGGCAGACAAATGGTCAAAACGGGTCCTATGAAAACAGGTATAATGGGGTTTGCATTAAAGGGCGGGGCATTCATTCCCTATTTACATTGTTCCGAGTTGGCCAGGTCGCCGACTAGACGCTGGGCCGCCCGAAGGGCGGCCCAGCTTCTAGTTTGAAGTAATGGGGCGACAGAAAAGAACGTGGTTTCTCAATCTATATTATGAAAATGGCCCATTTGCAAGCTAATTGTTTTCTAAATGTTTTTGTTGTAAGAGTCCTTATAGCCTGGCTCCAGTCCCTGAATCGCTAGTCATGCCCATTAAAAAATGTTCAGGCGATTCATGAATAATGGGGTGAATTTCAGGCTGATAGTCAGGCTAGTTCTGAAAATCTTTGGTGGAAAAAAGTAGGAAATGTTAACTGTATAAAAACGGGTCTGTGTCCGAGAATGGGTCGCAAGCGTAACCATTTGGGGAACCACTGCTTTAAGCACTTAACCCCCAGCATCCCTATTTGTGGTTATTTAGGGTTTAAGTGGTTATGTCGTTATGTCCCAGGTGGCGGACGACGAGATCAGCGACAACAGCGCGGAGTGCGTGGTGTGTCTGTCTGACGTACGGGACACCCTCATCCTGCCCTGCAGACACCTGTGTCTGTGCAACGCCTGCGCAGACACGCTACGCTACCAGGCCAACTGCTGCCCCATCTGCAGACTGCGTGAGTACCGTACTTATACTGTAGGGCCGGCTGGTAACCAGAATGCTTGCCCCAAAATACACTCGTCCCCATTTTGTTCTCAGACCGTTCGCCCCCAGGACCATCCATCCATCTTCAACCGCTTATCCGGAATCGGGCCGCAGTGCTAACAGTTCCAACAAAGATTTCCAGACTTCCCTTAGTTTAGATTAGTTGTCTTTATTAGGGAAATTTGTTTTGCTCAGGTCAATGCATACATTCAAGACAATATGTACCGTAAATATACAAATACAATAAAACACCCAGCAAAGTATTCAGTTCTATAAAAAAGGTAATAGTAATAATAATAAAGGTATTTAAAAGAAAGCAAAGTCCTCTCTCCGCACTGTGGACATTGTTTCCAGAGCAACATTAGCCACTTCCTCCTGGGGGATCCCGAGGCGTTCCAAGGCCAGTGTGGAGAAGTAATCCCCCCCATCTGGTCCTCTGCACTGGCCACGGGGACTCCTCTCAGTGGGACCTCCCTAGGGAGAGAGTAGTTCGAGTTATGCGGGTGCCAGTGGGGTCTTAGCTCCCATAGTTAAAGTCTGGGACCCCATAGTCAACAACCCCCTTTGGGGTCTCTTTTTTTCTAAGTGTGTTTTTTTTTTTTTTTTTTTCGTTTTTTTTTTTTTTTTATGTTCCATTGGAAGAATTTATATTATTTATGTTAACTAGATATACTAAATAAACATGTTAGACAGTAAGACTGAACAATGACATCACACCGTTTAATCCTACTATTCATTTTATTATTATAAATCAGGCGCATTTAATGTGGGGTGTGAGTCTTCCTTTACCGTCCGGGTTATAACACACTCGCTGCAATGGTTCCTACCTTTCCCCCAGGGCCGAGGAGGCCCTGGATGCAGACCTACCCAGCTGCGTGGTCTCGCCATGGCCTGGGCATAGGCTAAGCTAGGAACCACTGCATCGAGTCTTTGCACTTCTAGCCACGGCCCGGACGGCAAAGGAAGGCGGACACGCCGGACAGACAATATGTACCGTAAATATACAAATACAATAAAACACCCAGCAAAGTATTCAGTTCTATAAAAAAGGTAATAGTAATAATAATAAAGGTATTTAAAAGAAAGCAAAGTCCTCTCTCCGCACTGTGGACATTGTTTCCAGAGCAACATTAGCCACTTCCTCCTGGGGGATCCCGAGGCGTTCCAAGGCCAGTGTGGAGAAGTAATCCCCCCCATCTGGTCCTCTGCACTGGCCACGGGGACTCCTCTCAGTGGGACCTCCCTAGGGAGAGAGTAGTTCGAGTTATGCGGGTGCCAGTGGGGTCTTAGCTCCCATAGTTAAAGTCTGGGACCCCATAGTCAACAACCCCCTTTGGGGTCTCTTTTTTTCTAAGTGTGTTTTTTTTTTTTTTTTTTTCGTTTTTTTTTATTTTTTATGTTCCATTGGAAGAATTTATATTATTTATGTTAACTAGATATACTAAATAAACATGTTAGACAGTAAGACTGAACAATGACATCACACCGTTTAATCCTACTATTCATTTTATTATTATAAATCAGGCGCATTTAATGTGGGGTGTGAGTCTTCCTTTACCGTCCGGGTTATAACACACTCGCTGCAATGGTTCCTACCTTTCCCCCAGGGCCGAGGAGGCCCTGGATGCAGACCTACCCAGCTGCGTGGTCTCGCCATGGCCTGGGCATAGGCTAAGCTAGGAACCACTGCATCGAGTCTTTGCACTTCTAGCCACGGCCCGGACGGCAAAGGAAGGCGGACACGCCGGACAGCAACAAAGCAACCAAACAAAACAACGCTGTCTTAGCAAGACTGTAGCCTTAGTGTGCCTGTGCCCGTGACAATGTTTTTTTTAGTAAATAAATATGAACCCGACCCGCCTTGTTTTGAGAAAGAAAAATACCCATTTTAGCCGACTTTATGCTACCAGAACGGGAACTTTTGGCTGGATGGCTCAGAGCTCAGATCATCAGATGGAGGAATTGGGAACTGGAGGCTGAGCAATAATGGTGAGTTAATATGAACAGAAAAGACTGCCTGGAGTTGTCAACATAGCCAATGTGAAGCCCGAATTAATATTGTGAAAGGAAAAATATGATTTAATATAGGAAATACCCGTTTTAGCCGACTTTATATCCGCGAAATACCCGATTTAATATGATTTAATATAGGAAAGTACCCGTTTTAGGCGACTTTATATCCGCAATTACCCGATTTTTTTTCGCCGCCGCCAAAGGCGGCGGCGAAAGGCCCCCAGAGCTATGGGAGCCCTATTCTGGCGGCGCCGATAGGGCTCCCATAGCTCTGTGGGTATAACTCGATCACTGGAGAGACACTCGGAAGGCATACGTACTAGAGGCCCGTACCACCTAAGCTGGCTCCTTTCCAAGTCAAGGAGCAGCAGTTCTACTTGCCTTTTAGGCTTCGTAAGCTAAAGTTGCTCAGGGCAGATGTGACAAATAACTGAAATATTCAAAGAAAGGACTACAATATAGCTTTACACATTTAAACGTATAAAACCACAGTTACAAATATGGCTGTAGTCTTCACAGCTGAACAGCTTAGAATTGAACCGTGCTTGCCATCCCCTTCTCTCTCTCTCTCTCTCCTGTCTTTCCTCTCTCTTTCTGTGTATCTGAAACCATAAAATGAGGTAAAAAACAAAACAAAACAAGAATATATAAAACAAAAACAGACAGACTACTCACTGTGCTTAATATGCCAAATGTTCAAACAGATGGTGATTCTTCCACGTGAGTGAGCGGCCACAGCAACAAGCAACTGACACTACTTAAGCCACTGCTCACATGAAAACATATGGGAAATCACATATGGGGGAATCAGGTCGGGACATTGTCCAGCGTTGGCCATTCACACGTGTAGCATGCAACAGGGAAATAAATGTCCGTTTCACATTCGTTCACACCTGAAGGTAAATACTCTAGTCTATTTGATGACGTGTGGGGCGGGGTTTGGGCAGTAGACGCACACGTTAGCTACTCCCACTTAAATAGAACACAGGCACAGCCTGAGGGAGATGCGAGGATCAAATGCAATATTTTTCAGAGAACATTGGGTTCTAGCCTATATACAGCCAAGTGGGCACTGCAGAGGTAAGTGTCAGGTGCAAGTGGTTATCTACAATGAAGTTACTGCAGTAGTAAAGAGATGAAGGTGAATAATTACAACTCAAACCCTAAGAAAATTCAGAATGATTAAACTGGTTTACTGTTCATCTCTTCGAGCACCTCAGGAAGAGGGAAGGCTGCGGCGTCATCAACACGTCCACTCGCTGAATGTAAATTCACCAGACAATCACCGTGTCCATTCACACATAGAGTGGTTTGAGTCAAATCAGACATTACCTAGACATAAGTCAAGGGTCCTTCCTGCATGAAATCTGTTGCATGTCCGATCCAACTGAGCCGCAATGTTACGTTCATACATTTGAACTCTGGAAAACGCCCATAAGTGCATGCCTGAAAGTGGCTTTACAAACTAACATTAGTCGAAGTTCTGATATGCACGTTCATATTCTAATATTGGCAAGCTTTTGCATGACACGCTGTTTACAGTATCAATACGATTAACACATTTAAAGAGTTCAGTGTCTGTGATTGTGACGCGATTTTAGCTGTTGCCGTTGTATCATACGTTTCATTATTTTTGTGGACCTCTCATACCTCAGCTTGTAGACCTACTATTTCCTTCAAAACTCTTCAAAATGTTGAACTTTTGATTTGTACTGGATAGGGGACACATATTTTAACTCTACCTTTCAACATAGCAAAACATGCTAAACATCTATGTAAGCACTCAAAATAAGTAGCTTTATTATTTTCTTAATTGCGGTGAAAACTGTGACATTTTAGGGTTGTCATGTATTTTTTTTTAGGTATTGTCAGGACTAGGGACACCTGGTCACTGTAGAGATCCATGATATACTACTGGGTATCAAGCTGCCTGATTTGAAAGTCAAATCCCTGATGGCTTTGAATAGAAAAGTGTCACATGAAAGCCCATTGTCTCCACTGTCTAGTTTTGATTGCTAGACTATTTTCATGCAAAACACCTCTCCTACTCCCTCAGTGACTGTACAAACCATTATCAAGTGAATAGACAGGTTTCTGAGAGGAAGAAACCAATGTATGCAAAGCGTAGTGCTGCTGCCATTCACTATGCGTGTCTTTCACACATGCACTGAAACCTGGAAATTAAATCAGACAATAAGCGGTGTGTCTGTATGTGTGAATTAATGCTGGTGTTCGATTCAGCAGGACCTGAAATGCAATGCAACAGACTTCATGCTGCCAGCTTATTAGAGTTAAGTCTGTCTAATGTTCGATTGAAAAATAATTAATTTACTGGCTGATTGTCTTGTTCATTATTTTTTAGCTAAATGACAATAGCAAACTGCAGAGGAAGTCAAACAAATAACTAGGTTACCGCAAAGTAGATAGCCAAGCCTGCATGCAAGCATTTTTTGTAATTTAATTTCATAGTCAATTTGAGTCTTGTGAAGTCTTATATATGTATAAAAACATCTGGTGAGTTACATTAGATTATTAGCTATATAGATAACGATATTTTCTTTGTCGATAAACCAAGAGTCAACCATTAGTTGCTCATTTACCGTGGAGAAACTGTCTAGAGTAGATCCAAAATAGGCCTTGTATATCTGTCCATCTAGGTTTACGATACAACCGTAACACAATAATGTCTGTTTATGTTTTGGAATGAAACTCCTCAAATTCACTACTCACAATTATCATTACCTCCAGTCCACAACATACAGATTTTGTATATATATATTATATATATATATATATATATATATATATATATATATATATATATATATATATTTTAAGTGAGCTTGTTGCATATGTGTTGCATTATGTGCCATCCACTCTGTTTATTATCAGTTTTGCTATTATGTTTTGCTGACTTGTAAAGTGGGTCTGTTTAGTTTTTTTTTCTTTTTTCGTTTGATCTCCTTTCCCCTCCACCTTATCCCCTTTCTTATCTTTCTATGAAAATAACGATACGATGAGAACTATGCACGAAAACTAATTTCACCCCCTTTTTTTTTTTACTTCTGTAAACCTGTGAAAAAAAGCTGATTCATATTCAGATGCTGAGGGATGTCTGTGAGTATTACCAGTTGGGGAACATTTGCGCCATCTAGTGGTGTAGTGGCTGGGAGATGAGCCAGTTGGAATAGCACTGAAACAGCAGTATGCAGACAGGGTTGGGCTGAAAATCTATTCCCTTGTCATTCATTTCATTTTCATGGCTGGTGGGGATATAATTTATCCCTGCTTCTGGTCAGACTGAATTAGATACACACATAAATACTAGACATTATACACATATATAATAATAATACTCTTATGTGATGTGAGTGCGGTCAGCAAACACCAACTGTGGACTCCTGAATCACTGCCCTCCACACCCTCCTATCTAGCATCAGGGTCTTGAGCTCTGCAGTGTTGCTCACTGTTGCACTGCAGTGTGCCCACATGGGTGGAACCACATTAACCCCAGCATCTCTATTTTGGTCTTTTTATTTATTTATTCAACAATAGCTCAAATGGCTAATCTGCAAGCTCACAATGCATCATAATGCTGCACGTTTTGAACTTGTAGATGTTTTTGTTAGTTGTCGTATAAAGAAATATATATTAAAGCGGTTAAGAGAATGATTTCTTCCTATTTTCTTTTTTCTTTTCCTAAAATCTACCCCTACAAAATAATAGTTTGAACACTTTAATGAGTGAAATTTTGAAATTCTTTCTATGTGGCCATGTCAAGAACCAAAAATATGTAGGAAAAGTAATTAGAGTAAAGAGAGTAAAAAGATTATTGCTTTAACTTGCTGGTAACAATGTATAAATCATTTCCTTTTAGGGCAAGGTCACACCGGAGTAATATTCTAACCTATGAAAGTGGATTCTGCCAATGCATTTCAATGAGGCTGACTTTTTGAGAAATCCGCAAGTGGCAGATTTCTGAAAAAAGAAAAAAAAAGAAAGAAAAAAAACCTGCTCCATTCCCATTAAAATGCATTGGAGGAATCCACTCTCAAAGGTAGAATATTATTCCGGTGTGACCGTGCCCTTCAGATATTTTTGGGTCTCTTCTGCCTTTTTTTAATTTAGCACAAGTGAAGAGTGATAGGAAACAGGGAGAGAGAGAAAGGGAGTGACGCGCAGAAAAGGTCATCAGGCTCTGAGATCGAACACGCGACTTACCGTCACGTCAGGCTGCTTTAGAGCCCTTATGTCGTATGCGCCTTGACCACTAGGATGTAAATCATTTCTATGTGCCACTGTGTCTGCGTACATGTCAAAATGAACGATCTTAGTCTCAAATCTCGGGTTGTTGATGTAATAACGTATCATATATTTAGTAGGGCTGGGATGCGATTAACATTTTTAATCTAATTAATTACAGGCTCTGTGATTAATTAATCGCAATTAATCGCATTTTAATCGCACATCGATATTTGACCTGAGAAGCATTTTTTTTTTCAAGTAAAACACATTTTGTTGTAGGAGTGAATCAACGAGTGAGTTTTTTAAATCTAAATTTCGCATCCACTGGGCCAAGCAAAGCGCTCTGATCAGCTACTTCTCCCTTTGCGTTTGTTGTCTCTTCTTGGTTGGTGCATCGCTATGATCGGTTTGCCCTAAACTGAAGGTTCTGTGGTGCAAAAACTAAGTGCGATTAAAATGAGTTAATTTTTTTAATTGCGTTAATTTTCTGTAATTAATTAATCGCAATTAATCAGTTAAAGTCCCTGCCTTAATATTTAGTTTTTTACCTCTCTCCCTTTCTCCTTGTCCTGCGTTCCAACAGCGTTCCGGGCTCTGCTGCAGATCCGAGCCATGAGGAAGAAACTGAGCCCTCTGTCCCCTTCCACCTTCAACCCTGTCATCACCTCACAGACCTCCGACTCTGAGGAACACTCGGTACGAACCGCACTGACACACACCACACACAACACACAAAAACCATAACATTCAGGAATGTTCCAATGCACTGTAACTAGACTTTCACTCCAGTGTTGATTTTGAAAGCAAATGTATATATTTAGTTTCAGTCTTTTGAATAAAATAAATTTATTTAAGTTAGTTTTAGTCATGTTTTAGTCATCTGACATGTTTTAGTTTTAGTCTAGTTTTAGTTGACTAAATCTACAGTTGATTTTGTCGAGAAAAAATGTCTTGCCAGGCCTTGATGCCTGATTTTACATTTGGTTGCATGCTGAAAATAGCCGATCTACAAGCTTGTAGATTGCCTATTTTCAGAGCGCAGCACCAAAGTGCAACCAGACATAAAATTACTTGTCTTTTAGTTCTACTCGATCTCTTCTCCACTAGTCCCTCTCTAACATTTGAGTCTTAGTTTTAGTCATCATAGCTTAGTTTTTATCTAATTTTCGTCAGTGAAAAAGGTAGTCGACCAACATTTTTCGTCATAGTTTTAGTCAACAAAATCAACACTGTTCCGCTCATGTCTTGGTGTGAAAGGCGTCGGAGCACATCCCCCCGGGCTACGAGGCGGTGTCTCTGCTGGAGGCGCTGAATGGGCCCCTGAGCGCGTCGCTGGTGAACCCCCAGCCGCTCAACTCGGGCCCCAGCCACATCTCCGGAGCCCTGCCCCCCTACAGCGGCGAGACGCACCCGGCCCCGGCGCGCTCCCTCTCCCCGCTGGACCACTCCAACAACTCCAGCCAGGGACTCAAACTCAAGAAGAGTGGATCCAAGTAAGTTAAAAAAAAGTTAAAATACGTAAAATAGAATTTTGCCTTTGGAATTTTGCCTTTCAATCAATGATAGTGACAGTGGAATTGTCTTTATTGCAATATCACAGGTTTATAGATGTTTTTTTGTTATGTTTTGTTTTCGTGATAAGAGAAAGGATTGTAGGGTAGAGCATGAATAGCACCGCTCACTTCAACCTGGGTGTGATTTATGTTCTCATCCTTGTACATTTTTCTAATTTCAGGTCCCTTTCCCAGAATTCCTCTGTGCTCCCTGAAGAGGAGGATGAGAAGACGTGTAGCGAGTCAGAGGTTCAAGTCTGCCGCCGCAAGCCAGCTGTGGACCAGCAGGAGGTACCATTTATACTTTAGGCATCTATTAGCTCTACAGTATATAGCTCTTATCCAGAGTGACTTTAAGCAAGCAAGGTAAACACATACAGTACAGAGAGACTGTGTAGTGCCTCAGTAAACTAGCATCCCAGCCAGGTGAACCAAGAACCTATAGCATCAGTCTAAAACTATAGGCTATATCAAAATAATAATCTGTACATTGAAACTAGGAGGATACCAGGTAAACAAGGAACCTAAACAAGCCTAACTAAGTAACAAAAACAAGTGAACGAACGACCAAGGTATATCTGCTTGGTGGTCACATCTTGGTCATCGGCTCACAGCCTGTAGATCTGCTATTTTCAACAACCAAAAAAAGTGGAATATTTGGACGATTTCTGAAACATTCTAACACCATAAATCTGTTTGGAGTTCCCCTGGCACAAAACATTTTCAGATGGGGGTGAACAAATACATAGCAATTTAGGAGTCCATGAATATTTGAGAACCACTGGTTTAAATAAGAATTAAAATAAACATTTTGGAAACAAGCCCAAATAATAGTCAAAAAGAGGCGGCGGCCCAAAGTCGCTTATAGTGTGTCGTACTATTTGTTTGGAGTGCACTTTTAGACTGTGGGTCTGGTCTTTGGTTTCTACAGTGCGGCGTGACCCCAGAGAGTGAGAACCTGACCCTGTCGTCGTCTGGAGCCATAGAGCAGTCCTCCGGCACGGGAACCCCGCTGTCCTCCACCATCACCTCCCCCGAAGGTAACGTCCACAATATTTCAGCAAACGGGACAGAAGAACCTGTTATCAAATGAATCCAATGCAGTTTAGTCACAAGCTCTTGTTAATACTTTTCATGGGTTCAGAATTTATAAAACACACAGAAAATAGCAGATCTACAAGCTCACAACGTGTTACATCGCCATACGTTGGGAGCTTGAAGATCGGCCATTTTTGCTACTTTTGTGAGGGTGTTAATTTATTGTAAAGTACAAGCAATCAGCTTGCCCGGGGGGTTCGCCGCTGTTATTCGTGGGTTCGCGGAGGGCGCTCCCTCTGTGCATCTCGCGTCTAATGTCAGCAACTGGAGGCGGGATTTTGAGGACACCCGGTTTGAGAATCGTTATTGCTGTTTACACAAAACAGAAACCCAGGAGTATTTCCCTAAGTTTTGACAGCGGGCAACAGCCGGCGACTCTGGGCAATGTCGCCGAGGTCGATGTTTTTGGGCGACGTTTGTCCCATTGACAAATAACGCACCGGTACAGTATATTTCAAGAGTGATCACAGTAAACATCCTAAAGCCTTCTTCCTCCACATTGGGAGGAAAACTGCGCCTGAAAGTTTGATGGAAATGCATTCTTTACACGTAAGTGCTGTGACCGCTTGTCCATTGCAACTTATGAGCGGTTGAGTTCTTTTGAATCCAGCCTGCGCGCCCAACGCCCATACTGTCTCTTATCAGTGTGACGTTGTCTGGTACAAGGGGTCTATACCCAGCACTGGCCAGGTCAGTCAGTCCCTCCCTCCCTCCCTCCCTCCCGCTCTGCCTGTTCCCTATCCCTCTGTCTCTCTATCTTTCCATATTGGAAAGAAATCGGGCCTCAGTGTACAAATATGGTTCCATTTGTACTCTCTCAGAGTTATGGGGGTCCTTGAAATTTAAAAAAGTTTGAAAACCACTGTGCTACACTAAATGAAACAGTGTCTTAATTAATACCATGGTAAAAAGGAAGAGGCCCAATTTCTTTACAATATGGCTGCGGTGCTCTGTCTGTCTTTCTCGCTCTAAAACATACTCACATTGTTTACAGAGAACGGCTTTTGAGCTGAGGAGCGTTTTGAATACCAGCGATCCACACAGCGTGGAGCACGCACTGTTACAACCTATTTGAACCTATTAAGATGCTCACGAAAGAGCGATGGTCAGTGTTGGGTTGAGGAGCTCATCAAAGTGTCTTTACCATAGAAATACATACTGGCGCTGGCAACTCAAAAGACGTTCTCAGTTTGCTTTGTAGCTTCATATCCGAGGTTGAAGCCAGCTCAACCTATTTGTAGCTTTGTGGCTGTTGTAGCTTTAGTAACAGCTACAGACGTCGGATGGAGCTTTGTGTCTTCATGCCGCTGGCTTCCATTGAAAATTAACGGTATAGCCTGGCTGTAGCTTACAACCATTTAAGAGACAAAACAAAACAAAAACGAATGAAACATAGATTATGGTACCATAAAATACAAACAACACAAAATACAAAACCCATTTACATACCGGAACTCCTTAAAGATAGTCGTCTCTTAAGGATGAGGTGGCAGGCTTTGGCACATCCCTTGATACGATTCACCTGCTAAAATCACACATGAGGTTGAAGCCAGCTCAACTTATTTGTAGCTTTGTGGCTGCTGTAGCTTTAGTAACAGCTACAAACGTCGGATGTAGCTTTGTGTCTTCACGCCTGCTGGCTTCCATTGAAAATTAACAGTAGCCTGGCTGTATAGCTTACAGTGTGAACGCTGCAGTACGCGAGCAGCAGCAGCCGTGGTGGCCAGTCAGTGAATGTCACTGTCTCCGTGTAGAGCCGGTAAGCAGCAGCCTGGCCCAGTCAGTGATGTCCATGGCGTCCTCACACTCCCAGCACTCCCACATCAGCGCTGACACCATGTCGTCCATGTCAGGGTCCTACCTGGCCGCCGCGGAGGAGGGCGAGGAGCCAGAGGAGGACGAGGACGAGGAAGAGGAGGACGAGGAGGAGGAAGAGGAAGAGGAGGACGACAGGGGAGACGCCGAGGAAGAGGAGGAGGAGGAGGGAGAGGAGGAGGAGGAGGAGAAAGACGGGGAGGAGAAGCGCAAGGACGCCCGCACGCAGAGCCGGGGGCCCTCGCAGCAGGACGGGGTGAGGATGATGGGAAAGATAAATAGAGATACTGTACACATATTCATGTCATTAAAATCATTAGAACTAGACCTTACCCGTTCGAATATATAGAAGTCTGAGGATGTATTTGCTCCACATAAGTTTTCTATACCCGTTGGAAGATGAGACACATCACCCGTTGAGAGAGAGAGAGAGAGAGAGAGAGAGAGAGAGAGAGAGAGAGAGAGAGAGAGAGAGAGGCCAAATTATGCGTGGGGCTACAGATCCCATGGCCTGGAGGAACGGGCCGTAACCCTGACAACAGGCTGTAGAGCTCAGAGTGAAGAAACGCTAAAAAATCGCTAGAATTTGGGAAAAATGAAATTCGGGCTCCGTCATCGTGTGTATAATGCTAATGACCAATGCCATGTTAAATTTGAGATCAGTCGCTGAAGCGAGTGAATAGATAATGCATTTTGTGAGTGACTGACCTCATCTCTAAAATTATATGTAGGATGTGCATTGTGCAACATACTTTGATAGATTAAGAAATAATTCTGAGCGACATGCCTAAACATGTCAGAGGTGGACGGTAACATTTATTTGAGTACTACTGTACCGGTACTTTACTTGAGTGTTTTCTTTTGGATGCTTACATTTTTCGCATGTTTTTCTTTCTCTCTCGGACAGGAATTGGCCAAGGAGCCAAAGGACCATAAATATGAAGGACAGGATTCTGAGGTGATTACAACAGACTGGTGGAGTGCTTAAAAAAAATAAAAAAATAAATAAATATATATATATATATATATATATATATATATATATATATATATATATATATATATATATATATATACACATACATACATACATACATACACACAGACACACACACACACACACACACACACACACACACACACACACACACACACACACACACACACACAAATGGGGGTCTGTAGCCCAGTAATGCATATCAAACTGGGGGTCCCTCAAATGAATAAGGTTCAGATTACCACTAATAATAAGGTGAGTATTTCACCTCTATGTTACCCTGATGCCCCCTGGTGGAGTGTGCTGTTAATGTCACTAAGACTGGTAGAATCTGTTAAGATCGTATGAAAAAAAAAGACAATCTACAAGCTCACAGGAGTCTGTCTGTCTGTCTGTCTGTCCCTTGTCGTGCCACCAGGGAAATGACGTCACGGAAGACGATCGCCGCTCCCCGCATCACGATAAGGGTAACTATGGAAACCAACACACACCTTCCACCCCTGAACTGTCACCTTTTCATGTCCCTCTTTGTCACTTGTCGTGGGGCCATGTGAGGGGTAAAAAAAGTATGATTTGAACATTGCTGAGCGAAGGCTGCATTCCACTTGTTTAATTTTGATTTGTTTTACAAAGGCTCGGTTCGGAGTTGTAATGAGTTACTTTCCACCACTGTGTGCCAGTATTGCGTTCCACACTGAGCAACCGCGTAGGGCTGTCACGATATGACATTTTACATGACGATTAATTGTCACTCAGATAATTGGTGATTAACGATTTAATTGTGTTTTTGTCATTGACAATTACATTTCTGTTTGGCTTTTAGGCTTTGAAGTTGCACATGGCAGATATGACACAAAACCTAAATACACGAAGAAATTACTGACATATTTGACAACTTACTACTTAAAAAATAACATTGATAGTGGAAATAGCCGATCTACAAGCTCACAGATCTGCTATTTCCACTATTTCTGACATTTTTCAACATTCACGATTATGACGATTATGACAAAATAATTGCGATATTGTCAAATAATCACGATTAGACGATTATGTAATAATTGTGACAGCCCTACAACCGCGTATAAGTCAGGCACAAACAGGGTACAGCTCATGCAATCAGTTGTGCTCAATTATTCCTACAGCACTCAGTATTTTTTCCCCCCCAACATGGCCTTATAACAGTAACCTATACATTGGACGATGGACTGCTGCCCTTCACAATGCTTCAGCTTGGCCTGAAAATCAGCGCAATAGCAATTTGCACAGACACATCGTCGCTGTAGGGTGGAAAGTGAAACATTGTATGTCCAAAACGGTTACTTTTCAGGAAAGGAACCTATATTTCAATGGGTCCAGTGTAGAATTATTTAGACATAAGCTTTTGTTAATTCATTGGTTGATTATTTAGAAAATCCACAGACACTTGGCCACTTAATTTCAAAACCATTTGTTCCATGGAGTTCCACAAGTTTTCTGCTAGCCCGGTAGCCATGATATGAAACTGAAATGAAGGCTTTCTCATATGCCTGCACTAGAACCTTGTTTATCAGAACGCCACGCAGTCGAGCTACAGTAAACTGAAGAAGAAGTGCTTTTATTCGGTCGACTACTTCAGTGGTTCTCAAAGTGGGGTCCGGGAACCACCAAGGGAGTCCCCAGCAGAGTTTATTTATACCAATTTAACCTTTCAAATGTTACTTGGCTTTTTGAAAATCTCCGATTGCTTTCAAGAAATCTTTGGCATAGCCTATTTTTGAAACATTTTAACAACACAAATCTTGTAGGCTATGGGTGTCCCAGGCACAAAATATTTTCAGATGACATTCCGCTACCAAATCCATATTTATTTGGTGGTTCTTGACATGAAAATATTTGAGAACCAGTGGACTAAGCCTACTTGTTTTAGAATGTTGGAGATGTGCTTGGAACAAACAAGGTTCTCTTGCATGCAGCATCATGCTAAAAATTTGCATTTGCATGCTTTGCACCGCTTTATAAATTACTTGTGTGCACATGTGTATTTGTTTGTGTGAGGTTTTAGCGTTCTTATTTGCACTCGTGGCGTCCCGCGGCACGCATGTGCTTTTTGAACTGTCGCATTCTGAAAAGAATGTGTTTACAAGCACCATCCGCATTGCTGCGCTTCTCTGTATGTTAGCCTGTACGTGTATGTGTGTGTGTGTCTGTGTGAGAGTGTGTGTGCGTGCTCGCGTTGAGGGGCTGAGAAAACTGCTGTGTATTTGATTGTGTTTTCTGTGTTGTGGTACGTGTGAATGAAAGAGAGAGAGAACCATAATTAGTGCTGGTTGCTGGTTGAAATCCCTTCCTCTGTGTCACGTCCCAAAGAGAACGTGAAGCTGCCATCTCCATGGGCGTAATTAGGGGTCCCAGAGGGGATGCCGGGATGGCATGGTTTTATGCACATTTCCACCACTTATTTTTTTGCAGATTAAGCTGCATCTCAATCCACCGCCCATTCCGTCTATATGTGACACACATAGACACACGTCACACACCACCTCTATGGGTAACTGGAACAGTGGGCCTACCTGAGAGGCGAGGAGGGGGTCGGGTGTTGAATACAATGATTTTTAAATGACATTTAAGACCTAATATTTCTACAATTACTACAAAACCTGTTGAATAGAGAGTCATTTTGGGCATATGTGGAAGAAGTGGAAGGGTAAATCTAGGTCTCATAATAATGTACCGTGAATGTTGAAATTATCTATTCATTTTGCATTATTTCCAACCAGCATACATTTAGTCTTTTTTACATTAAAAAGAGAAAAAAAGTGAAGTTGCCCACTGCGCCCCTGTCTGTGCCGAGCTGCCGGGCCTTTCACCCATCTTTTCCAGTCATGAGCATACACATGGAAGCAAGCGCGCACGTGGAAGCACGCATGTGCAGAACACACGAGCACGCTAGTGCACGCACGCCAGCGTAACACCTACATCATGCTAGAAAAGGCAGCAATGATGGTTAGCCTGCTAACATTGCGATGACTGACTCCGTATGCACACCTTTGTCGTGCTCGGAAAATAGACGATCTACAAACTCGCTTGTAGATATATATATAAGTAGCAATATCTATATATATATTTAAAACTTTTTGAATAGAAATGTTATAAGCCGTGGTTGTTCTTATCCGTACTTTGGGGTACTCCTATCTATACTAATTTAAAACTTTTCTTTTGCTTTTGTCTGATACTGTTGATGAAAGATTCATCCCACGACACGTCCATATGTTCAGTTAAACCTGGAAACTAACATACGACACACGTTGCCAGCTAGCTTCCTGCCTCAGTGCTTATATATATATATATATATATATATATCGTCGTTGTCGAGCGGAAACCTCGTATCTCCAAGTTTAACATTTCTACGTTCTTTCGTAAAGTAAAGCCCTGCTTCATCATACAAGGCGGTCGCACAAAAGTAGTGAAAACAGCAGATCTACAAGCACACAACGCCTCCCGGTGCGAGGCGTTGTGTGCTTGTAGATCGGCTGTTTTCACTAGTTTAATCATTTTTAAAATGATGAAAGCAAAACGAACGGTTTTGGACATACAGGGTTCTCACCCGACAACGACGATATATATATATATATATATATATATATATATATTCTAGTCAATCAAAAGAAATTAGAAGCTTTCTGGTGAAATAAGTGGATAGTGAGTGGAACAAATATTCCATCAGGGATCCATCACTAGAACATTAAGTGTGAGAAGCACTGCATTAGCGGAGCATTGTTCTAACGCAATAATGTGCTGTTATTGCCCTTCCAGCATGGCTGCCCCCGGTTACCACCAACCTCACCCCTCCCATCCCCCCTCTCATCCAACCCCTATCCCCCGGTGGTTCTCAAACCCTCTCATATCAACCACCTCCAAATTAACCCCCATCTGAAAATATTTTGCGCTGTATAAATATTCCCGATTTCTTCGAAAATAGCCAATCTACAAGCTCACTGCACGTTTGACGCCAATCCATGGGTTTCAGTTGTAGTCCTACACGGCCATGTTGAGGACCAACCCAGGTGTTTCAATTTGTCTCATTGGCACAGAACTAATGTTCTACGCCAATCAGAACACCTGTGTTGGTCCTCAAAATGGCCGCTGTAGGACTACAAATTAAACCCATGAACACTTTTATGTGTGTGAGCTTGTAGATCAGCTATTTTCGAATGATCATCAAAAGTGGTTAAACTGATCTTCATGCTATATTAATTAATTGTCCCGGACCCAACTTTGATAACCACTGCCCCTGCCCCCACACCGCCCCCCCCCCCCCTCCCCCTGCTGTGCCTGGCTGCTCTTGTTTGACCTTTGCCCTCGCTTGCAGGTGGGCGGAGCAGGTGTCCAGAGTTGGCCAATAACAATCAGGGCGTCGCCCTCTGTGACACGCCCTCTTTGGGGCTGGATAATGAGCAGGCTCCCGACAGCCGATTCGCCGGTGAGTGGCAAACCTTACCGAACATGGACCAATGAAGGCTGGGGAGGGGAGGAGGGGAGGAGGAGAGGAGAGGAGGGAGATTGGGGAGAGTAGGATAATTACTGCATGAGTAGCGCTTGCCTATCTTCCGCACGTAGATCGACCCCTTTCCCCCGCCTCCCCGTTCGGAAATCATCCAAACTAGAGAGAAGGAAATGAATGAAATGGAAATAAGATAACAACACACTCTCACAGAGGTGCAATGATAGCTTCAGCACACACAAAAAGCACACAAAAAGCACACAAAACACGCACAAAAAGCACACACAAAGCACACACAGAACACGCACAAAGCACACACAAACCACGGGCGAGAGAGAAGAAAATGAATGAAATGGAAAGAATATAACACCACGCTCACAGAGGCGCTGCCTTGCCTCTGTGAAAACAATGATAAATACATCAGATATTGATCAGGTTCCTCGTAACATACATCTCAAGACACCACGTTTCTTAACCGATGTGTCAACATCGGTTAACGGGGAGGTGGGGGGAAAGGGTCGATCTACTTGAAGCGACGTGTGAAAGACAGGCAAGCCATGAGTACCACTGTCAGTATGCCAGGCATAGATAAGAGAGGTTTTAGTTAGGTGTTCCAGAAAGTTGGATGTAAGCAGATGTGTCAGGGAACAGAATAAGTTCCTTCCAAATCAATAATCTGACAAATTGGGACTCAGAGGTGCCAATGAATGTTGTGCATGAAAAGTCCAGGGCCGGAGACTCCAACCTAAATTAGACTTTCCTTTGTTCGTCATTCCTTTACCCTTTGGTGTTGTTGTGCTTCGGTGTTGTTTTTGTTGTTAGTGTGCTTTCACATGTGGGGAGTGAGTGAGTACAGTAGTGTGTGAGTGAGTACAGTAGTGTTATTTCTGTGTAATGTGCTTTTGTTTGCTTTATGTTTTGAGTGATTGTGTGTGCGCGTGCGGACCTGAGAGAGAGACCGGCCATATCCCGAGGTTTCCAGTTCATGTTCAGTGTCTTGTCAGCTCCAAGCAGCTTTGCCAAACATCTGCAACCCTTTCTTCCCTCCATATATATATCCATCCCTCCATACATCCATACCACCCCCCCAGCTTTGTAGTTGTACACTGCTGGATGGGCTACATCCAGCATTTAACTAGAGCAACGAAACAATGATTGGAACTTCTTTGAAGGTGCTGCAGGTGATATTGATGGGGGTTATGTTAAAAAGTCAAAGCTCAACTATTAAAGTACTATATTCTGATAGTAATCCTTGCTATAGAGTGTATGTTCAGTAACAGGAGGTTTCCCTGTCTCTCCTGCTCTTTGGTAAACAGAAAATATAAATTTCAGGTGGGTTACACATTTCGTCCAATCAGGAGAGAGAACCCCACAAAGAGGATTTATCAGCTTGTGTTCCAGTCCCTATTTTGTCTGCTAACTTCTTTGTGTCATCATAATATAATTTCCAGTTTCACTCATTTATCCTGTATGAGTTTGTTAGCTGTAACAGTGATTCTCAATCTTTTCTTTTCCATGTTAACGACCGCCAGATGTCCGACAGCAACGACATCGGGGGAAGAAACCTATTTTCTACACATTTATTTGTTATTTTTAATTTATTTTACGTAAATTAACACCCTAATACACAAAAGTATCAAAAATAGCTGATCCATATGCTCGAGCTTTTTGATCTGCGATTTCTGAATTTGAATCTGGAAAAGTAAATCGTTTCGGGTTAGGGTTTTGGAACATATGAAGTTTCCACCCGACAGAAAATACTTTGTACCCCCATAAGAGAACTTTTTTCAAGATCTTTCTAAACTTTTCGAAAATAGCAGATATCAACGAGCTCCCAACGGACAACGGCGAGTTTTAACGTTGAGTTTTAACTTAAATTTTTTCTTCGAAAAGCCAAAACGTAAATTAGTGTTTAAAGCTTGTTGCTGATTTTCCTGGGGAGCGGTGACCCCCAGGAACCAGCATCCAAGGAGGACACCTGGGGAGTGGGGGTCCCCAGCCCCCCAGACCCCACTTTGAGAAGCGCTGTTGTAAAAAGTGTTGTGTTATTATCTCTCCCTCCCTCCTCCCCATCACTTCATACTGTTTGTCTTCTCCCTGGATGTTGTCCTGTGTGCGTTCTCTCCCTCCTCCTCCTCCTCCCCCTGCCCCTGGGGTTGTGCTCTCACGGACAGATGAGGACTCGTGTCCGGTCAACATTGAGGAATAGGTATGACGGAGACAGAGTTAGATGATAGATCTATACAGGGTTCCCACGGTCATGAAATTCCTGGAAATATATTTTGAAATTAGACAAATATTTTTCCAGTACTGGAAAAGTTTTGGAATTGATCAAGGGTCCTGGAAGGTCCTGGAAAGAATAGCTATGCATTGTCTTTGGTTATTGATTTTGTTAATACCTCTGAAATTACAAATTAAACATTGGACAAATTGTCAAATATTAGGCAGAAATATTAGGCAGAAATTATGAAAATAGCTGATCTACATGCTCACAACGCCTCGCAACTGCTATTTTCACAATAGAAACATGTTATACAAAATTCCTCAACTCTTAGTGCTCGTCAGGGTGCCGGGTCCCCAGTTAGAATATGATTATTTCAGGGGTCACAGCCTGAAAAGGTTGAGAACCACTGGCATACTCTTTGGGCATTGCGCAATGCGCATAGGAGTAAGCGACTTGTTATTGAGCTGAATTATTGTTATATAGTCCTGGAAATTTGGTTAAATATTCTGGAAAAGTTTTGGAAAATGTGTGGGAACCCTGTTTATAGATTAGATCAGGGGTAGGCAACCTTAGGCAAGGGTGCCAACATTGGCACATGGGGAGGGTGATCACTGGCACACTGGCAGAGGTGTGAGAGAGATTTTTATTTTAAAATAAACTATTGTTTTAAATGTGGTCAATTAAATTAAGTCAGCGAATTACACTCTGAACTTTGACAGGGTAGGGAGTCAGGGATAGTCTTAATGATTGTTATAACAATGTCCTGACAATCAAAATATGTCAGAATTTTGATGGGGTGTCATTAGAATGTATGTTGACACTATCTAGATAAGAAAAAAATGGCACGTCATTTCAAAAAGGTTGCTGACCCCTGGATGCCTAAAAGTGGGGACTAATGACTAATGATTCACTTTCTAACTGCCTTTATATTACTTTTTTAATAATCCGCTTTAACCCACCATAATATGGTATACAGGTATGTATGGTATATATGCTATTATATCGAAACCTTGGATGTCCAAAACTGTCCTTTTTTATTACTGTTTAAAAAAAAATTGTGAAAGTAGCTGATTTATAAGACACAACACATTGTAAGCTTGTAGATCTGCTACTTTCACATGTGAAGTAGGGAAACGAATTGCCGAAAATAAATCATAATACGTTGAATTATGGCGATTCAAGGTTTACCTGGCTAGTAATATGGTGAAATGTATTTATTTATTTTTCCCCTTTTTTTGCGAAGATTTAACTCATCCAGTGCCTATCCCGAACAAGTTCGGCTTTTCTTCGGCAAAAAACTTTTATTTTATTTATTTTTTTTACTCACCCTGAGCTGCTTGGACCAACGTGGGTGGTCCTGGCTCGTCCAGCGATTTCCAACAAGCCATTTTAGATGGTCCGACGATTTATTCCATTGAAAATGGTTTAAAGTTATACCATGTAACTTTTTTTATAAAACAAATCTTAAAATGGTCCTAACTGTTAAATCGCTAAAGTTTTAGAACCCCCACTCCGTTATTTTCAGCTTCAAAAGCCTTCTCTTTATATGTTTTCTATGAGCCGTGAGGGGGGGAGAATTTCGCGGCAATATGACGTCATCATACTACCGGCCAATCACAGCGAGGGTTATACACTGCCGGCCAATCACAGCGCATCTTGGAGTGGGGTCGCTAGGGCGGCCATATTTGTAGTCTTCCGTGTGTGTCTATACTCGGGTGCACCGTGAAGCATGGGTGAAGGAGTGTATCTCCGGAATGGCTGAACGCACAGGAACCAGGGACCCCTCAAAAGATAGATCTCGGAGAGGTGGAGGCAGACGCGGGGGTGTGAGAACCGAAAAACGTCCGAAAGACGTGGACGCAACCGAGGTTTGCTATAGAGCTACTGACCACAAGTTGAGCAACTTACACAGTATAGCTTTAAAATAAAGTTTAGACCCCCCCAATGTTCACTGAATGTTCACTGTCGGCGGCGCGACGTATTCCAGTGTGCCTATCCCGAACTAGTTCGGCTTTTTTAATAAAATGAATAAAATAATCCGAGGCCGCACCAAGCCTGGCTCTAAATTTTCAATCTAGGCCGCCGACCGAAAGCCCTTTCCACCGGCCCGTAATCGGGTAATACTGCCGCATCGCGCCGTCGAATCCAATACAAACTCACATCTTTGAAGCCCTTTTTCTCTGAACTGTGTTCTCTGTGGAAGCGGGAAGGTTTTATTTACGGCTAAATCGCCGAAAATCTGGCTTCTAAATTGTGATAGTTTATAGCAATCCTGTTGCTATTTTCATCCGGGTCTTTTGTGTCTCATGCACAAACATGTACACGCGCGTCACTGCCACGTGGGTCCCTGTATGTTACTACGCTCGTCTATGAGAGAGACCCTGGCCACTCAACAGACCTTGGGCGCCCCCAAGTGGCCCGGCACTGGAAGCGTTAATTGGATTAATTTCTTATTGATCGGTTATTGGATCTCTAATTTCACCCCTACTTACAAGCAAAATTGAAAATCATTAAGCATTAGGAGAAGAATTGTAGTTGCTTTCTCCCTGCAGTTTAACACCTTGCTTAATAGACATTACACATTAGCATGGGCTAAGGCTAAGCTATGAATCAGGTTACAGGTACAGTATCAGACCTTTTTATTTGGCTAGAACAGCTGCAGTTCCCAACCTTTTTCTGGATCAGGGCCCACTTTGAAATCTCAAAAGCTTTCATGGCCCACCCATCTGACCACTTAACATCTTTCAGAGCATGTTCATTTTAATGATCAATCAATCGATTGTGTCTCGGCTTGGATCAATGGATCTAATATAGTATACTTAAGTTCCCAGGTTTATCGCTATCACTATATGAAAACGAATTGTTTGTCCAGGTGTTAAAGAAGAAATAGCATTACATGTTTTTTCTTCAAAATGAAATATTATTAATTATTATTATTACTATTGTTATATTATCATTCAAATCTTAAAGGAGTAGTTCACCCCCAAAATGACTTTTTTTCTATTGATTAGTCACGCCATGGAGAGTAGAGTTCAATAATATTTTTTGGTTTTTGTCGCATTCCTAAGACAAATATTTGATTTGAGTAAATTTACCCCCATTGATTCCGGATGGTGACCCGTTTCGAAACGGGTCACCATCCGGAATCAATGGGGGTACATTTATTGTTATCACATTTTTGTCTTATGAATGTGACAAAAACCAAAAAATATTATTGAACTCTACTCTCCATGGCGTGACTAATCAATAGAAAAAAAGTCATTTTGGGGGTGAACTACTCCTTTAATGTTTTGGCAAATTCTTTGTTTGGGGGCCACTTATCCTCACTGTCACCGGGTTGGGAATTGCTGGGCTAGATAAATAACCCTTTGCATAATGTCAGAATGGAGCTTCCTCATAGCTTCTAAATGACAGCACAGACCTTAGAAGCTCTATTAACAGCATCATATTATTACAATGTGGGAGCTGCCCTTTAGCTGCATGCTTTTCCCTCCTATTTAAAAAAAAGAAAGAAAAAATACATTCTATTTTTTTGATAATGTTTTTAATATTTTATAAATGTTTTGAATATTTTACAAAATTGTAGAATATTTTGCAAAATGGTAGAAAACTATATGCCTACTAACCTGCTGGTCATACTGTCTTGACAGCTGACTTCAAGTGGACCTCAATGAATATCTCCTTAAAGGGATATTTCACTTTCAAATAAAATAAACATAAAAAAATATATAAAAATACATGAAAATAAATAATGAAAAAAATCACAGCCCCTCACAGTTTAGAAGAACATTCTAATGCCTGGCTTCCTGCCTTTACGGTGGAATGGATTGCAAACCTTTTTCATATATTTGCTGCGGACGCCGGACGCCCCATAACTCTAAGAGTGTACAAATGTACAAATGGAACCAAATGTTCGGTTAAATATTTGTACACTCACAGAGCAGAGTAGTACAGACCTTTGTGTCCATTTATAACCCCCTCAAGGAACACCACTTTGGATTTGTGAACTGAAATTCAACCATGTCCAAGAGGGGTGTGCTTACACTGCTGTCCTCTAGAGGGCGACAGTACTACACAGTGAAATGGTCCATTAGCAAGCAGAGGGATATACTGTATTCCAGTGTTTCTCAAAGTGGATTCCAGGGACTCTGTGGGTTCCTTTGTGGGGGTCTAAATTGACCCTTACAAGTCTGTAACTCTGACAGTGTACAAATGGAACCAAATGAACCCTAACGCAGGGGTTGACACTAAGGTCTCAGAGGCACTTGCCCATCGGGCAAGTACAGGTCATGTTCTACTTGCCCGAAGGTAATGCCCACTTGCCCGAAAAGTAAATCGTCCATTATAAAATGATAGGTACGATTTTAATTACCACTCAATTTAACACTTATTTCTTTACTTTCTGGGGCTGTGCGATAAAATGTCATACCTCAATACCTCCAAATCCAAATACCAAATATGTCTATGGTTTACATTTTTAAATGTAGCAACAGTAAAAACAGCACATTATTGGTAAATAGTGCTCTTATTTTACATTCCACAGACCAGAAGACACAGCGCTCTGGCCACGTTCAGGTGTTTAGACAGATATCTCGTGTTGTGTTTATAGACATTTGTGTCCCCTCTCAAATGAGCACTTGCCCTGTCGGGCAACCTGAAAGCCAACTTCACCTGCCCTGACATTTTATTTACCTGCCGGGGGCAGGTGGGCAAGCCTTAGTGTCAATGCCTGCCTAACGGGTCCATTTGGTTCCATTTGTACACTGTCAGCGTCAAGGGGAAGACCTTGAAATTTGAAAGTTTGAGAAACACTGCTGTATTCTGTACAGACTATCTCTCTTTGCATTCGCTCTATCTTTATTCATCTTGTTCTCCCTCTCTTGCTTGCTCTCTCCCTCTCCTCCTTTTTCGTGTCTCCTTTCTCTCTCTCTGTCTGTCTGCTTCTCTCTCTCTCCCCCCCAGGTCTGATGTATGTCGGGGGTTACAGGCCAGTTTTGGAGCCCCGCCCCCACCACGTCTCCACCAGTAACATCAACCTGGAGGAGCAGGGGGCGGAGTCCAGGGACGGCCAGAGTCCCAAACATCCCCGCCGCGGACCACTCATCGTGTAACCCGCACACGCAAACGCGCCTGTACACACACACACACACAAACACACACGCACACACACACACACACGCACACATGCACTCTCAACCCGCACAGGGCCAGGTCCGTAACCTGCCATATTGCTGCATCGCTGATGACCTGGGAATAAAAGGCTCGTTTTGGCTTTGTACTTCCCTCTCCCTAAACAAAAAACAAAGCATCTCCCGCCACAAGACATGAACACCATGGCTGCCGCCCCAAAACCTACTCTCACCCACAGAAAGCAGGAGCGCGCAACGAAAGGGTGTCTCTCAAATACCCAAACCGATCGTCTCTTCTGTGCGTTCGTGACGCGGGTATAGGACTCTCCGCTTTCGCTTCCGTTTTGTGTCGTGACTGACGGCTGCCGTACGACAAGAAGCGTACGTGACTCTTTGTAAATCTGTGCGTTTACTTATCCCGCTCAAACACCTACGTGGTTTGACCAACGACAGCTGTGTTTTTTGCGGGCAGTACCTTTTCGATGAGACATGCTGCTCTCCTCTCCTGTCCTGCCCTTTCCCTTTTCATCTCCTCTCCTTGTGTGTTAGCAGCCAAACAGTCAGGGGCTACTGTGATTTGGCAATCGGATTTAATATGAATATATCTCTGTATGTCTGTGATGTGTTGATCGAACGCTGGCACAAACGGTGAGTGGGTCAGCTACACCGGTGGTTCTCAACCTGTGGGTCGGGACCCCCAGGGGGGTCACCACATTGATTTTTTTTTGGGGGGATGACAGTGAAGTGACACTTTAAGACCCTTTTAATACCTCAAAAAAGAAAGAAAAGAAAAAAGACCATTACTGTATCAAAGATAATCAACAAACTACACTATAAAGATTGGTCAAACAATGGCCAAATTGCCAAATAATGTAAGAATGATATTCTTAGAAAGAAATAATATAATATGAAATATCTTCAGAATATTTATCTGTGGAACTGAGTCAAACTAAATGTAATGCCTCAAATCCTACAATTCCAAGTGCTTGTCAGGGTGGGGGGGTCCCCAGTTCAAATATAATTATTTTGGGGGGTCACGGCCTGAAAAGGTTGAGAACCACTGAGCTGCACTAGAACTACCAAACGCCAGATTTTGTGTTGTGCGCCGGTGTCGCGCGTCGGCAAACCGCCGGTCTACAAGCTTTTGAGCTTTTAGATCAGCTGTTTCCGGGGTTTACGCGCGGCGAGACGCGTTGCATGCAGCTTTTTCCGCCGTTCTCACTCCACCTGTGTTCTACTGACGTCTCTTCTTCATCGCCGCCGTTGTTTTACCCGAACCCATGCCAACCTGCTCTGAAAAAGGTGGACTCGGGATGCGACCCAAAACTGCGGACTTGAACTCTGAAATGGCCAAAATCTGGCCAAAATGTCCAGTAAAAGGAGAGGGGGGGTTGACGAGAATATGTACAACGAAGATTGTGAACGTGGAACTCAAGGAGATGGGGAATGTACCGACAACATGCGTTGTTTTTTTTGTCTGTTACCCATATTAAAATCTCTCAGAACAATGAACCTTTATTAAAGACGTCATGAAATGGCTTTATTTTTTGCGTCCTTCATTGTGACTATTCCTGTCAAACAGAGACTGGTTGTATCTCAGCCAATTACGGTCGACCATCCCATCGGGCTATGGGATGTAAAACGACACCATAACTTGTTCACTCGCTCGCCCTGCGAGGCCGAGCGAGAGAGGCAGCAGTGCCGGCCCGGAAAAGGTGTTTATGTCACTGCATTGCCTATTTTCACCTCAGATGTTTTCAGATACATTATTTAATGGTGCCATTTAAGTTTGAAACAGGAACATTAGTCACGTCCGGCCCAACAGTGTCTCCATAATGAGAATCAGCTGCTTGTGGAGGAACATGAGCTATGGGAATCACACAGGTGATTGAAATGATTCATGGATTTATTGATTTGTCATCTATTGTTAATTAAATCTCCCTTAGATATGTGTTGTTTCATGACGTCTTTAAACGTATCTGATCCGCAAACGCACTTCCTCCTCCAAATCAGGGGTGTAGTAGTGGCGGCAGAGCGCATGGAGGTGAGGCTCCGCCACTTAAAAAAACAAACGTGCATTTCAGTTTTGGTCTATTGATTAAACTCTTGAACCCCAGCATCTATATTCTGGGGGGAACGTTAGCCAAATGATAGCAGATCTACAAGTGGACAAACTTGTCTGCTTGTATTTGGCGAAGAGATTTGGTGTAGAGGGGGGAAAGCAGTAACGATGCGTTCTCCCACTTCTAAATGTAGCGCTACACCCCTTAGTCCATGGGCCATACAAGATGTCACTATCCGAAAGGTGGCAAAGGTTACTTAGCATTTTTGAGAAGCTCTATATCTGTAGATTATATTTTGGTATAATAACCTTTCCTGGGTCACAGCTAAATTTGTGTTATCAGCTGCTAAAGTTGGTGTCTCATTAACTTTGCTATACAGGAAAAAAAAATCTAAAAATGAATCTGCTTCAAGTTGCATATGAGGGCTCAAATTAGGATTTTTTCATGATTCTGAATCCATTGCAAGCATTTGTTTTGCACGAAAAACATTGCTTGGGCTAAAAACTGCCCCCATAAAACTGTGAAAAGTGATGACTCATTCACTAAAATGTAGTTTTGTGGGTCCGTTTTTAGCCCAAGTAATGTTCTTAATGCAAAACACATGATGGCAATGGATTCCAAATCATGAAAAACCCCTAGTTTGACCCCTCATATGCTACTTAAAGCAGATTCATTTTTGTAATTCTTTTCCTGTATAGTAAAGTTAACGGGACACCAACTTTAGCGGCTGATAACACCAATTTAGCTGTGACTCAGGAAGGGTTATCGTACCAAAATATAATCTACAGATATAGAGCTTAGTAACCTTTGCCACCTTTCGGATAGCGACATCTCGTATGGTCCATGGACTACCTGCTTAGCATGACAGTATTATACCAGTCCGGCTTCAAGTCCACATCATACAAACAAAAAAAGCAATAACCATGCCTATGGTGAATTCTATGATGCTCCATCTTTTTGTTGTTGTTTTTGCCTAGAACGCTCAAATCTCTGGATAAAAATGTTGATCAATCATGGATTGGCATTGGCTGGTTACGTTGCTATCTACTGTATGTGGTATGTGATTGCCATTGTGAGGGACCATCTAACCCAGTGGTTCCCCCCAAAAAAAGAAAAAAGTGAAAATAGCAGATATAGGCCTACATTAAGCACACGTGGCACTTTGCGCCACGTTGTGAGCTTATAGATTAGCTAGTTTCACAACTTCTGTAACGTTTTGTTTTCTTATTTATGGAATTTCGTTGATTTCTTCATGAAATTATTTAAAAAAAAATGTTTTAAACTCATGAAGGTTTTTTCACCTGCTTTTTTGGGAACTTTCTTTTTAATGTCTTAAAATAGGTTGGGAACCACTGGATTAGACAAACAACGGTGATCGTGTGACGTTTTGTTTTGTTCTGTGACTGACAGCCCAGGTTTAAAAAAAATGTGTTCTCCTCATTTTGTGAATTTAGTTTTAGTATCATTTCCGGGTAAAGGCTCACCTGGCCGTCAATGTTCTATGTTTTATCTGTTGTGTTGTTTACTAAAAGTGGATGATACAGTATGTGAAGATTAGTTCATGGTTTACGCGCACACACACTTGTATTATTATACTTGTGAGGACCTCAATATTTTAGGTCTGTGACTTTATGAATGCCACTTTAACACTTTTTGGTTTAGTTTTTAAGCCTATAAGCCCTGAAGCCGAAGATAGTAGATCTACAAGTTTATAGATCTACTATTGTACGTGCACGACACAACCAAGTTTGGCCCTTACAAGTATATTGATAAAAGTACACACACACACACACACACACACACACACACACACACACACACACACACACACACACACACACACACACACACACACACACACAACCTTAAAAGGGAGCATATCAACAGTGAATGCATTACTAAAGTAGTTGCAGTTCAACTAGGCGATAATAGCATGAGGCGATAATAGAGTTAAAAGCATGTTAGTCTAGCTCAGTCTGCACCCCTCTAGAATACATCACCAAATGGAACACTCCACACATATCTGTTGGCAGACGTAAAAACGCTCGCATCCATGTCGTTGATGTCGGGCGGAAAACTTGTGTGGCGCGTCGAAAAGACCAGATCTACGGGAACTTCATGCGTTGCATGAGCTTGTAGATCGTCCTGTTTTTCCGCAGGCAACACCGGGCGTAAAACAGGCTTTAAATTCAAGAAGAATGGTAGGACACTGTGGTTTTCAAAGTGGGGTCCAGGGACCCCCAGATAGTTCCTTGAGGGGGTTCCAAATGGACCCTTACAGTATAGTTCTCAAATTCTGCCCGAACCCGACCCTACCCGACATTTAGGGTAAGGTAGGGCCTAAAATGTACGCTAATTAGCCGGGCCGGGCCGGGCCTCAGGCTCAATTCATTATTTATAGCACCTCCTACTGTATTTGATTACTGAAGAGTGTTTAGATGAATCTGTTCTCTTATTGTTACGTTACAGTTGCAGTCAGTTTCAACGGTCCTTATCCTCCATGCTCCCATGCAGTGTTTGTTTCTTTTGTTTCTTTCTTTTAATTCAGGTCGAAAACAAAAATGTCAGTGACACATGATGAGAACAATAAAAGTTTTTTTTTGCAACTAAGTCCTAACTTTGCATGAAGTTGTTTGGTTCTGTGTGGGATTACAATGATATCGACTTGGGCACAGCATGCCCCAGTACGGTGGAAAGTATTAAAGTAACTAAAGCATTGATTCTCAAACCTTTTCATGTCAATGACCCCAAAATGGATGTATATATGTGTTTGATATACGCAGACCTAGCCTGATAAATCAGTCCGCACATCACCACCCCCTGTTGTGTGTGATAGAGTCTGACACTTGCAGTCAGGCTAACGCAGACCCCCATCTGAAAATGTTTTGTGCCAATTCTGTTCTCCCCAATTTAGTCGTTACTGCCAATCGATTCCTTCCCACACACATTTCTGTGTGTTGTCAGTCACTGCCGTTGTATTCTACTGACTCACCTGCCAGTGAGGAGCCCTCACCGTGAGGATGTAAAGCCTTCATCCTACTACTCCCGCCCAACACTCCCTGCTGTCAGGTGATATCTTTTACCATTTTTTAAAACATCTGAAAATACTTCTTCTGCATCATGGGTACTTTTAGATTTGGTACGACTAAGTACATTTTGATGCCAATACCTTTGTACTTTTACTCAAGTCAAACTTTGAATACAAGACTTCTACTTGTAACAGAGTATTTCAACATTGTGGTAGTGTTACTTTTACTTACAATAAGTAACAAATACAAGTACTTCTTCCACCACTGGACGACACTACCAGCTACCATGACCAGGTTCTTATGATACATGCATCAGTGGTTCTCAAACATGTTCATGCCAAGTATTAAATTAATGTATTTGGCCACAGACATCCACCTGAAAATATTTCGTGAGTCTGTTATTCCAAAATCTTCACTATTTTTGGCAAGTTGGTATGAAGTGCCAATTAACTCTTGCACCTTGAGCACTCATAACCAAATATGGCTGGTAATTTGTGTCACTTTCCGAAGAAAACGACCCCAAATATGGGTCGCACTTGTTGTCACATACTACCCACATACATACCCACAGACAGCTATCATCACCCTACGTGCACGCTCTGCTGGCGCAAGTAATGATTTTCCAATTGGCTATTTTTGAACAGCTGTAGCTGAAGTATGAAATAGTGTTAAAGTGGGTTAAAGGACAATTTGTTTTTCACAACAAAGGCCCTCTTATTAGCCACACTACTATCCCCCATAAATCTGCCCATGAACGATGGGAATGGGCTTATTCATGGGTTGCATTTGTAGTTCTAAACCGACCATAGTGAGGACCAACACAGGTGTTCAATTTGTCTGATTGGCATAGAACCAATGTTCTACGTTAATCAAAACACCTATGTTGGTCCTCAAAATGGCTGGTGTAGGACTACAAATGCAACCCATGAATTGTGTGTAAAAAAACACATTTAGCCACCCACTGAAATCAAAACAATTAAAATCTCTAAACAGATAGAAAGCAGTAAATGAAAACATTTTAACACTCGTCTTTTCTTTCTCTATTACAATTTTGAACTCTTGTTTAAAAAAAAAAAAAGTTGTCCTATGTCAATGTCATAGATCAAAGGAGAGCAAGTGCAGGCAGGCCACTGTGCCTGACAAGTTGAATTTCTGCTGCCCTCTACTGACAGGGATAGCAGACTGCAATGTGTGTGACAGTGCACCCTACCCCTCACTAGAGTCAGACAGAAAGTGTTCCTAACCAAATAATTATTATTATAGCACACAACCTTAAAGGTGAAGCCGGTCAATTTGACATATGGCCAGCCCAGAGTGTGTGCCACCGAAACTGTGGGAGGAGTAGCACAGCAAAATGAAGTTTATCTGGAAAGATGGTACTATATAGTCTGGTTGCCCTTTTAGAGCAACCACACTAATAAAGCAGCATAAGGCTGCGAGTAGTAAAGCAGAGAGTCAGTAATAAGGTTAGGGAGTCAGTGATTGATTGATTGATTGATTGATTGATTGATTGATTGATTGATTGATTCATTCATTGGTTGATTGAATACTTTATTAGCCAGAAATGCAATCAGCACGAGGTACAGTCAGAAATTTAGGCTACAAGGATAACACAGAAAAGTCCTGGGGACTTGTTTCCATTGTGGTCCCATGTATTCAATTAATCAACAAATATAAAACACTATATGTACAAAGGAGAAAAGGGGCAAAATGTTGGCAATGAATATGACCTCCTTTCTATGGGAAAATTGAGTTGACCTCCCCTGTGGTGTACTGATAGATGGAATTTCAAGCCTGGTTTGCAAGAAGCCAGTTGTCCACATTTCTTAAGGTATGATGTCAGGGCATTCTACAGTACAGTTATGTATGTGCCAGAGTAGTAGAATGAGAATTGTCCCACGTTTGTTCTATAGGTTCGTTGTCGCTCCCTCTACTATTATGGCTGTGGGTGTCACTCACTAATAAGGCAGTAGGGAGTCAGTAATAAAGCAGCATACAGCAGTAGGGAATCATAAGGAAGTAAAATGGTAAATGGTGCATTTATATAGCGCCATCCAGGGCACTTTACAGAGATTTACAGAGATTGTGTATTGTTGTATCAGTAATAAAGTAGCTTAGTAGCATATGGCAGTAAGGAGTCAGTAATACAGCTTAATAAGGCAGTAGGGAGTCAGTAATGAGGCAGGTTCACTTTGAAAGTGAACCTATGTCTCAGACCACTAGTCGTGATCTGAGCCACCACATCTAGCTGACTGATGATGAATAATAATTGTCCCAAGGTCAGCAAAGGTATGACGGCGAAGCTCATTTTCTTTCAGAATTCTTTTAAGATATCGAAGGGACACTTTAATAAAGTGAACAAACAATTTAATTATATAAACAAACGTTTTAGTAAAGTGAATGAATGATTTAATTATATCACACAAACGCTTTAATAAAGTGAAGAAACGAAATAAGGATTCGAAATAAGGACCGAATACCTGGCTTAATACACAGGGATCCTTGAAATTAAAAAGGTTCATAACCACTCTAAGTTATAACTAAGCTATAAGTTCATTCGTCATGGCGTTAGCTAGAGGCAAAACTAAGGAATATTCACTGGAGGCAATAGGAATCAATCACACCAATACAGTAGCAGTTTTTGTATAGTAGGCTAGCTGCAGTGTTGTATTGCTCTTGTCACGCGGGCAGTCACCGACCCATATCTTTTCTGACCCAAGGTCACGCCTCAACAACGCTTTAGTGTCACAACAGGTGTTTTAACAAAGAAACTGTATGCATATCAATAGACCTGTAGGTGTTAAGCGACGTGAAAGACTGTGTGTGACGTCAAAAAATTGCGTACCCCAAACATTGAATCAGCAATGCAACACTAGCTAGCTATGATGAAAGCTGTAAATTGAGTAGGAAGGAAACTTGAAAAATGATCACATATAAACTCTTGTCGGCAGGCATTTCTTGTTTTATGTTTCTCACACACGCAAACACGCACACATCGTTTCCGGACCCGCTATTAACTCACATAACAGCTGCCACTGCCAGTCAAATCCATGAAGACAAGTAATATAACAAAAGGATTGGAATGAGGCAATCATCAAACATGCTTGTTGTGTTCCTTGCGCACACTTCAGGTTTAATCACGTTTATGGTAAAATAAAGTATTGTGTCTAAAGGTTTGTCATGCCCAATGTGTATGAAACAGACCAGGGGAGAAGAAAAGCTCATTAGCGCATGATGAGAGTCAGGTGTGTTCAAGACTTCCTGTATTGTTTTCATATAGATGGTAGGGTGTCAAAAAACAAACTAAACTGATAGGCAGCGTTGGCACGGACGCATTGCATGTCTACTGTGTCACGTTAATGTTTTGCCTCCCCTTACTTTTACAAACATAAATGGTTGGAACATCAATTATACACTGTAAAATCCTCAGTGTTAATTTAACTCGAGTGTACAAATTGAACCCATTCGTACACGTTTCTTTTGGACTCCTGGTGGTCCCAGGTCCCGACATTGAGAATTGGTACTAAACCCCTCAGATCTCTGTGTAATGCTTCACTAGAGCATTCAACACCTGGTTCTCTCGTGTCAGAGCAGCTTCCTGCCTCTTCAGATTCATCTGCTCCAGTCGAACCTTGTTGAAGCGCTTCCAGAATCGCCCCATTTCCCGATATTCTGCCATTGCCTCTGCTATTTCTCTGGACAGTGGCTCGGCTGTGTGTGCCCCTTCCTCCGCCGTGCCCGAGGGTGGAAATTTCTCCTGCTCGCTCGCTACCTTGGCGCACATCTCGGCACGAAACAGAAGTCTCTCCCCCTTTGTGCGAATGTCCCGCAGTTTCTTCTCGGCCGCGCTGGTGTTCATGACGAGTCTAGTGAGGCGATTCCTCACCGCAGTTTTCTCAAAGCCCAACTTTACCTTGACCTGGCGAACCTTCACCTTTGCTTTGACTGTGTTGTTTATCAGGTCGTCGTACACCTGCTCCCTCCGTTTGCAGACCTCCTCCGAGTTTGCCTCCAGCACCATCGTGTCCCGTAACCTCTGCAGCTTCCGCAGCTTCCTCGCCTGCTTTATAATCTTTTTGGTGTTGGAAGTTTCTGCCATGACCTTCAAAGCGGCCTTAAATTCTGCTACAGCTTTTTGGTAACTATCCTCGCCCTCCTGCATCTGCGCGGCCTTCTCGTCTATCTTCTGCTGGTGCTCGATCAGGTCCCTACTTGTGAAGTCCCTCTTTGCGATCTGCATCCTCTCCAATGCATCACGTACGCTTTCGTAGTCCAGGTTGGCAAAGTATTTCAGTTCAAAATTGCGGTGGCACATCACCTCATATACGTCCTTCAAGTAGTTAATCTCTTCCGAGTGCTGGTCCATCCTCTCGTCTCTCTCGGAGTTGAACTCGGTGCTCAGCTCTTGCTGACCATCTGTCCATAGTTTGTCCACGGCCGCCAGTCTTTTCTCCTGCAGAGCCTGCAGTTTGTCTTGGAACTGCAGGTGAAGGATCTGGCACTGGGCTGCCTGCTGCTGTGCATCACCGAGGTCACTCGCCAAACACTTGATTACTCTGCTCTTGCTTATGATCACCTTTTCAAAGACTTGCCTGGATAGGTCTATGTCTTGACGCAGATCCTCCTTGAGCGACTCGCGAAATGTACCTATCCATGCGACGTTCAGGTTCTGTATGCTCTCAATGCCGAGGTTCTCATCCTCTTTCAGCTTTTCCAAAAGTTGCTGGACTTTCTCCTCAGCTGTGGGTCCAACAGGACCTTTCTTTCCCTTTGCCATAATGTATGAATGTGTTTGAGTGATCCCACTGTGTTCAGCTAATGAATATAATTAAATGGATAATCATTAAATGGCAAACATAATATATGGCCAATCTTGATGAGGTCATTGTTGACATCAGCCTTGCCCAAATAAGGAATTACAGGTTGAACAAAGGAATAGAAATACATTTTAATATTTTTGACAACATAGTTAACAACACAGATCCCTGGCGCAGATGTGACTATAAGAACTTTTGTCATAAGTATGCTGACCAAGGGTAACACGTGGTAGTGGAAGGACCATCGCCATTGTTGTACAGCTTCATGGCTATCAGCAAGGACTGACCAAGTTCCAGGGCTCCTCCGTGGTGGTACAGGGTCAATATGCGTATGCCGCTGGTACTCAGCGGATGAGCACCAGAAAGAAATGAAAGAAATGGTGTGGGGCAGTGGAATTCCAGTGTTGCCAGATGGGAAATGTTGAATTATCGTACTGGAGGCTTAAAATGATCATATTTGAAAGAAAACTATTGTACACAGCCAAAAAAGAGAAATCACACGTGTAAATAAGTAATTTCACAATAACAAATCTTATTTAGTGTATGAAACAACCTTGTTTGAGACTCCTACGTGACGAAAAAGCATCACATATGCTGCGTGGAGGCAGGCAACGTCCTGGAGCTTACACAAATAAATCCTGAAACTGGACTAGAAAGATGCGACTGGTGTCTTTAATGCCTCCAAGTACAGATCCTAAGGTTGGTTTGACTGATTTCCTGACTTATACTTTGAGAAGCCAAAACGGATCCTGGATCAGCAGCCAGCCACGGAATTCAGTACATTCACAGTCTTTTTTGTGATATACCAAAATGATCATACATTTGGGATTTTTTTATCGTACAGAGGGTAAAATTATCGTACAGATACGATAATTATCGTACATCTGGCAAAACTGGCGGAGTCTCAGCCACCCCACTATTTCCTTCTGGGAAGGAGGGGTTTGCGCCAACGACAGAGCACCTTCTTCATGAGCTTGTTCAACCTGTTTCTGTCGCTTATGTTATGTTGATGTGACTGGCCGCAACAGACTGTCCCAAATGCCAAAGGACCTGAGCCTCAGCCTCAGCAAGACACTTTGCTCTGGTCCTTCCTCTAGTCTAGGGCAGTGATGTCCAACCTGTGGGCCCCAAAATAATTGACAAAACACTAGGAATGTTATGATAATATAACATTAATGTTAAAAAATAATGTAAAAAATATATATAATAATGTCAAGACATCTATTGTTGAAGAATGAAAAAGAAAAAAAAATAGTTTCCTTTGTGATACAGATAAATACAAACTTAATTATACTATGTTATTTCCATTGATCCAAGCAATAGATTGGTTGATTGGTTGTTTGTCGTGATGCAACTCAATGCTACTATTTTCACTACTTTAGATTTTTTTAATTTCTTTTTTGATCTTTTTTCACTTATAATTACAAGCGCAAAACAGGGATTGATTATTAATAATTTATTTTGTTAAATGATTGATTATCGATTATCTTTTTTTTTTAATATAATTTATTAAATCAATTAATATTGATTAATTGTTGCACCCCTATGCTCAGCTACATAAAATACAGACATTTGCTGTTGCTTATAGCATCAAATTGTGGGGTTAATTGTAATTATAACATTTCAGAAGTACTGTTCGGCAAAATTCATGCAGTTTAAGGGTCCTTTTGGACCAATGGGGGTCTCCGGAACCCAACATTGAGAACCAGTGCCTTATACATATACTGTGCAGTGTGCACTGATACAGGACTAAACGCCTCAAAAGAAGTCTGTGTAATGCCGTACAAAAGCATGCAGGCCCTTGTTCTCTCGTGTCAGAGCAATTTCCTGCTGCTTCAGATATAGCTGCTCCAGTCGAACCTTATTATAGCGTTGCCAGAATTGCTCCAATTCCCGATATTCGGCCATTGCCTCTGCTATTTCTCTGTGCGGTGGCTCCGTTGCGTGAGCTCCCCCCTCCTTTGAGCTCGATGGCAGGATTTTTACGTGCTCACTGTCTATCTTGGCACACATCTGGAATCGAAACAGGAGTCTTTCCCCCTTTGTGCGGGTGTCCCGCAGCGTCTTATCGGCAGCGCTGGTGTTCATGACAAGTGTGGTAAGCCGTCTCCTTGCCTCCATGCGTTCACGATTCATCGCTACCTTGATGTGGGTAGCCTTCATGGCCACTCTTTTTACATTGGCTCTCATTTCTGCAGTCTCCAGCTCCCTCTGATTGCCGTGGTCGCCTGCTCCCGCTTGTAGCACCATCGTGTCCCGCAACGTCTGCAGCTTCCGCAGTTTCCTTCCCTGGATTAGAATCCTTTTGGTGCAGCAACGGTCTTCCATTGCCTTCAAAGAGACCTTAAATTCTGCTTCTGCTTTTGCATAAGTGTCCTCGTCCTGCTTGTCCTGCCCCTCTTTCTTCTTCTTCTCTTCTTCGATAAGTTGCTTTGCTGCGAGGTCCCTCTTTGTGATCTGAAGCCTTTGTAACGCGTTATTGAGGCTTTGGTAGTTCAGCAAGGCATCAATTCTCAGTTCATGATCACGCTTGAACATCACCTTGGATACCTCCTTCAAGTAGTGAACCTCTTCCTGATGCTCGACCAACATCTCGTCTCTTTCAGAGTTGAACTCGCCGCTCAGCTCTAGCTGACCGCCTCTCCACAATTTGTCCAGAGCCGCCAGTCTCTTCACCTGCAGCGTCTGCAGTCTGTCTTGGAACTGCACGTGAGAGATCTGGGCCTGGTGTGCCTGCTCCTCTGATTTTTTTAGGTCACCCGCCAAAGATTCAATAATACTACCCTTAATCTTGTACACTTTGTCAAAGATCTCATGGGATAGCGTGATGTCTTTGCGCAGTTCCTCCTTGAGCTTTTTGCGAAGCATAGTCATCCGATCAAAGTTCAGTTTCTGTATGCTGACAATGCTCAGCTTTTGCTCCTCACACAACCTTTCCATAAGTTGTTTGACCTTCTCCTCAGCTGTGGGTCCACTTGCCTTACCCTTACCTCCTCCCTTCTTGCCCTTTTTTTCTTTCTTTGCCATGATGTATAAACATGCATCAGTGGCTCCACTGTGCGTAGCTCAAAATGAATAACAGCAAAGAAACTGTAAATATATTATATACTTAGCAAGCCACGATGAGGTCATTGCTGTCATCAGCCATGCCCAAATACGTAATTAGAAGTTGAAAATAATAGAAATACATTACCCACAAACCATCTGAACTGGAAGACATGGAAGCCAATATAACATTTCCAAGATGCTGCTTGGAAGTAGCCTACAGTACTATGTTCTTGCTGCACCCAAGCCATGCTACTCATACACTGAGTTGGCGGTGCCCGGGACCGAACCTGATTGTTGTACAGTAACATTCAGGTCAGTGGTATTTTAGCTCTGCCAACGAGCACAGAGATCAGACCATAGTTACTGTACTGTATAGCTGTCTCAAGGTCAAGGACAAGCTGAACCATAACAAGACAGGCTGCAACCAAAACAATAGCTATCAGGCCTAGTGGAGACATCTTGGCTGCTACAGGCTACCAAATATGTCATCATATCATAATGTATAATGAATCGGTATGATATAAGTAAAGTTATGGTAAAATATAAAGTCTTGATACAAACAAAGTTAACAATATACTGTAGTCTAATGTATAATTCTTCGGCAACCTGCTCACCACTAGATTTAGGTTTTATTATTTAGTTGCTGAATGTCCATATCATCGCTGTCGGGTGGAAACTTTGTACAGTATGTCCAAAACCGTTCGTTTAGTGAAAATAGACGATCTGCAAGCACACAACGCCTCACGATGCGAGGCGTTGTGTGCTTGAAGATCTGCTATTTTCACTACTTTTGTGCCACAGTCTTGTATGATGAAGCAGGGCTTTACTTAACGAAAAAACATACAAATTTGAAACTTGGTTTCTGCCCGACAGTGACGATATTCTAACTTGAGGTGTGACCGTGCCCTTTCACCACACTTTCATTCTACTGTACCTACAGTATAATGGCGGATTCTGCCCATGCATTTCAATGGGAATGAAGCGTTGTTTTTTTGCCCGCAGAAATCGACAAATGGCAGCAAACCGCCCCATTCCCATTGAAATGCATTGGCAGAATCCCTCTCTCATAAGTAGAATAAAAGCGCGGGGCGTGATGGTGTCCTTGCAAGTAAGAGTTCGGTGTTCAAAATGTATTTGAGTAAAAGTAGGCTACAAAAGTATTGGCATCAAAAGTACCACAAGTACTCATTTTGCTCCCCATCTCCCCATTTAACAAGTTTTCAAAAGGCCCTTTTCAACTGCATCTTCAGCACCACATAAAAATATCTACAGTACATTTTCCATTACACAAATTGTCCCTTTTAACAGTGATTATAATACAATATAAATTTGTATTACAACTATCCTAATTATGATACGCTATAATGGATTATAACTGTGATTATAATACACTATAATGGATTATAACTGTGATTATAATACACTAAAAACTATTAATGTATTACTATGATAACTATAATACAATATAATAGATTATAATAGTGGTTATAACACAATAGAATCTGTTATCATGTATTACAACTATATCCTGGTGATCTAAATGAAGAGTCATTGAGTGATCAGTCATTTTCGAAGTGTTTGGCCCTGTTTGGCCTACTCTGGAATGGATACTTTTTAGTACCACGTTTAGTACCACTTTCACACCACTCTACCCATGTCCTTGTAGTGGAAAACCTGGCACAAGTGGGCGGTGTGGAGTGGTGTGGTGTTGGGCCATGTCAGTGGAAAAGGGGCTAAAATGAATAAAAAAATCCAGAAGGTTCTGTCTGTTTTGCTTGTTTGACTTTTACCGGCTCGTCTGTGTCCCCTATACGCTGCCGCTGTTAAGCCACAGTGACGTCACGTGTCTGGGGTTAATCTGGAGTAGATGAGAGACTAGCCCAGATACTGGTTTACGGGTGAAGCGAGTGTGAGGGAGGGCTTAACACAGGATCAATAACATGTCCTGTCCCACAGCAAATGTCACTTATAAGTGAGAGTGTGTAACACCGAAAGGGAACTGGGTTAGTGCATAGTGTTGGCTTCCCTTCTTCCCCTGCCCCCTAGTGACACCAGCAGTCTGTGCTGCACTACTGAACAATACTGCACTTTATATTTATTTATTTTCTTGCACAGTGTTGTTTTGTGTTTGTTGGTTTTACGTTATATGTGAAAACAATGAACTGAAAGCTCTCATGTAAGGTGCCAAAACAAATTCCTATGTGTATTACACAATGGCTAGCCTCGGAACCCAGGCTTTTATTTTGAATCTGCATCCGATCTGAATCTGATTTTGGCAGCAAATTTTGTTTTTGTTTTAGCCATAGTGAATATACATTTATTTAGTTTTAGTCACATTTTAGTCATCTGATGATGTTTCAGTCTAGTTTCAGTTGACTAAATGTAAATATCAAACGATTTTAGTCGACTAAATCTACAGTTGATTTAGTCTGTCAGCCAGTGATGATGGCGTCGTGATGCCTGATTTACACTTAGCTGCATGCCGAAAATAGCAGATCTACAAGCTCATGACGCATCGCAAAGGTTTAGGATGCTGGACCCACAATGTTCCATGAAATGTTTTGTTGTCTTTTCAAAGCTAATTATTCAATTTATGCCCAAAATGTTGTGCCAATCGGCATGCTGCAAGTATTTCACCTATACATTACATTAACGTAGGCCTATAGACTTGAGCAGTGGTTCTCAAATTTTTCATGTCAAGGTCCCCCATTTTTGTTTGTATAAGAAATGGGAACATATCTATGTATAAAAACTGTGTGAAATATTGTAAGTGAACACAATCTATTGAATGAGAGAAAGGTTTAACTTATTCTGCATTTGACTCCACACCCATCGCCATGTTAATGGGTTTAATTGATGATTGTCAGCACCTGAGCTGATCTAGAACGTATAAAATCATCATTGTCTGTCTGAATTCCCATGTAAAGCACTGACGAAGGTCCCAGGACCGAAACGTTTGCTTTTTTTATTTTTTGCACTGAGCACCTGAACACTATGGGCTAAAAATAAAATAAATTATATTTAAGTCTCAGTCTAAGGAGTATTCCTTAAGTATATATGTAGTGTGCGAGTCCTCTATACCAGCCTTCCTTCAGGTCCCCCATTTGAAAATATATGCCAGGGACCCCTGCATATAAGGGAAGATTTTTTACAACTCTATAGCAGTGATTCTCAACCATTTGAATTCAAGGACCCCCAGTTTGACATGCATTAGGCATACACATGGACCCCCATTTGATGGTATTTCTATCTCGACCCCAATTTATATTGTAAAATGTTCCATTTGTACACTCTCTCTGAGTTACAGACCCATAAGGGTCCATTTGGTTCCTAACCATCAATTAGATGGGGACCCCCTGGAACTCCCTCAAGGACCACTGAGGGTCCCCGGACCCCACTTTGAGAACCAAATGGACTAGAGTGATGATGGAAGGCTTACAGCGGTTGATTGGATAGACGTGGGGATTAAACCATCACCTGATTGATTGGACTCCTTCCTCCTCGTGGTCGGAAGACAAGATCACTTTTCCTGACCACTATAGGTCAGGAAAAGTGAACCTGGGGTGACGATACCGTCTATACCTGTCTATACCTACGTACTGTGTGTAGCCTACTGTTGGGACGATAAGCGATATAATCATTTATTGTGAAAAAAAAAACACTCACTATAATCGTATTGTGGATATTTAATTTATTGTGAAATCGTCCTCCCGTCATGCACTGGGATCAATCCACCTTTTATTTGCCGAGCTGCATATCCGGTACCACTTAATATAATTGGTAAAACGCACTTATAATATACATACTTGATTTTGTCTTTTCACTCTCTATCAAATGTCTTTGCCAAAACATTGCCGATCTACAAGCTCACAACGTGTCGCGTTGTGAGCTTGTACATAGATCTGCTATTCTTTGCATAATAGATTTTGATTATTGTGATAATATCGTAAATCGCGATTCCTTCGGTCAGAATAATGGCGATATGACATTTTCATATCGTCCCATCCCTATATACTGTATGGTATGTGTGCTGGGCTTCTGGCCTGGCCTCCCCTTCCTGCTCAGGTGAGGCTTGTGGGAATTATGGACTCTTGATTGTTTAATCAGATCAGGGAGGGGATTGGTGACATCCGGAGGCCAAATCCTGTGCCGACCCCCCCTCCTCCCCCCGTTCTCAAAGCCAAGGAGCGTGCAGGGATCAGCCCTGGTGAAGAGCAGCCAGTTCAGTCCTCAGTCAGTGAGAGGGAAGCCAAGCACTCAGAAGTCAGAGAGGCCCTGCGGTCTCTGCACATTTCTCTGGTTTTAACGGGCAATCCCACCATTCAACAGGTAAGTCTCGTTGTCTTACATTAAGTAGGTATTTCTTAATTCACACGCTGTACCAGTGTTTCAAAAAACTTTCACATTTCAAAGTCTCCCCTTAACTGACAGTGTCGGGTTCATTTGGTTCCATTTGTTACAGACCTGTATGGGTCTTTGAGAACCACTGTCTAAGACAGTGTTAGACAATAAGAAATACCTACTTAATGTAAGACAGTCTGTCTTACATTAAGTAGGTATTTCTTATTTCACACACTATACACCAGGCCAAGCTCAGGCTGAATTTGACTGAAATGGCAGCAGACTACAAGTGGCATCAAGGACTTACTGTACAGTATATATAGGCACTGGGGAGCATGGCATGGAGAGATAATGCTCAATGCGAGTTTACATTATTTTATATAGTACTTTATATAATAAAAGCATTAGCATATAATATCATACCGCTTTATACTGCCTGCAGTGCCTGGAATACTATAGGTCCTACAGTAATTCACTATAGAATATATACCTTATAGAAAAATATAATAAAATGTAATAAAATGTAGTATTATTCTATGCTGTATATAATAATATACTATCATATCATATTTAATAATGTGGTATTATAGAATGCTATAATATAGTGTTATATGTTGTTCTATAATCTATTTGCCAGCATTTGTAGGGTTAGTGTTATGTGTGCAGGTGGAAATGTATAGCATGTTGTGTCGGGTGTTAATAAACTGTGTGGTCTTTGCTCCCACAGTCAGGATGGCTCGGGACATGTCAGATCTGGATATCCTGAAAATGGAGCTGGAGCAGCTGAAGAAAGAAGTTGACACCCCACGCACAGCAGTGAGTCAAGTAGACATGTAGATGATGAAAAATAAACCCTTTCTTTTTATCAGCTTTCCAGTGCTTTCAGTTATGTGTAGTGTGTATTATGAATTATAAATACGTACCTAGGCAGTATTCCTAGCCAATCAATAGTCATAATCAATTGCATTATATTTTCTTTTATATTTTTTTAATATACATTTTTCCAAACCTCACGTTACTTAAAACGGCACTATGTAAAATGTTTTATTTATAAAATGTATTTTTGTATGTCAATACAACTTGTACGATTTGGGTGGTTGTATTTTGTCTCGCTGCTCTTCTATTGAGACGATTAGATCGTGTCAAAGGTCATGTCTCGCGTATAGACACAGCCAGGATTGTCAAGATTCAGTTTATCCCCTGAGCAAGCAGGGGATAAACTCAATGGTGGAAAAATGCCAGCACTTAAACAGGGTTCAAATACGTGGTAGAAGAGGAAAGTTACATAAAGAAATCAATTGTAACATACAGGGCTAAACTGACTGTTGTTCTCCATTCTTCTGACTTACAGGTCGGTGCAAACTGTCAAGAGACAATTGACTTTGTGGAGGGTCTGGCAGCCGAGGACCCCCTGATCAAAGGAGTCCCAGATGACAAGAACCCCTACAAGGGAGACAAGGGAGGCTGTATAATAACATAACACGCACACAAGACGCCACCGGAAGAGTCCGCTGTTGTTGGTTGATTTTTTTTACCAGTCACTCCCACCCTGTAGAATTAATCCACGTGGAAGAGCCAGAGGCTTGGAAGACTGTCGGTGTGATGTTGTATTATCGGTACAAGCACAGAACCTCCCTGTTCCCCCCTACCACTGGATTATATACTGTATATTGATATGGATATGTATACCGTTGGTCGATTTGTAATTAAAAACATTTAGATGTACAAAGCTTTGACCTGGTCTGGCCTGTTGATGTTATTGTTTCTCTGTATACATGCACCATGATTTATACTTATTATGATGGCTGGTTGTCACCACAATGTGACTGTATAGTTATAGGTGATCCTCAACCTTTTTACGTTTCAAAGTTCGATACGCATAGATCATGGGTGGATTCAATAGCATTTTCATCTAACTCAGAGAGAGTACAAATGGGATCAAACGGACCCCTAAGGGTCCATTTGTTTCCTACAACTATCAATCATGCAACTGGGTGGGACCCCCCTCAAGGACCCCAGATCCCACACATTTCTTTACCCTATTATTGTTGATCCACCATTAACACTTTCCCAAGCATGCGGGTATTCTTCCTGCGGTCTATCACACACCCACAATACAACTCAAACACATCAACATACAATACAATACAATAGACACAACAAAAAGACAATAAGTTCAGCAACTTATACAAACTAGAGTCGGGTACAATACAGAAAAGAAAACAACTTTCAGAAATATACAACTTTACAATATTGAATGAACATTTGAGAAGCAGTATTGTAGGTCATCTCTGCACACAGAGCAGGGGGCTCAGTCAGTTACGAGTCTTACGACACAAGAGCATGTAGGCCTGTGTTCTGTAGTGGGACAAAGTCAGAGAGTCGTGTGCCAGGTGCTACTTTAGAGTCATTCATAATAGGATTTCTTAGCCAGGCTCTTTGGTCCGCTGACCCACTGCAGCTTCCTGGGTCAAAGACTTTAAGCCAATTTCTCCACAGCCTTTTGAGCTCTGACGAGCATTCAATTGCAGTTTGTTTAGTCTCAGTCTTATCAAATGTATAGCCAAATATGATACTACATAATAATATAGCATAATAAAAAACATAAATGTAAAAATATGGACAATATAATTGCATATAATATAATATAATATAATATAATATAATATAATATAATATATGATTGGTGTAATATACAACTTGTGAATAATATCCATTGCAAGTAAATAAATGCTAGGTCCTGCTCCTATACAGTCAATAACCTTCAGAAAAGAGTAAAGACAAGAGACAAGCATAGACAAAAATCTAAGAAAACTAGCCTACTTACTACACAGAGCATAATCCCGCTGAGCAGTACGTACATGATGTTAGACATAAGAAGGTGCACGGTTCTGAGAACCAACACATCTCTCAGTCCATTTTAACACTCTGTTTTTTTAAACATTTTACTTGATTCAAATTGTTCCTTTTTGTCTTATTTCCATAAAATATGATATCCGATGTTTTAAGTTTGTTCCGATTTCCCCAGTTTACACTTGCTAAAGCACCTTGACTCAACTGCCACTATGAAACTGGAGGTTGCGACAGATTCAGTTTTTCTGAGGTACAGTACCGTATATATGGCACACAAACAATATAGCCTACAGTATGTACATTTCAGAGAGCTTATCAGCTAGCTGCATGGATGAGCTATCTCTGCATTTACTCTTATCTAATAAGGTAATTAAGATAAGGGATATGTGGCCAATTCACAGTAGACTTTAAACATAATGTGGTGCACTTTTATGTCTTTACAGCAGTACAGCTAATTGACCACTTTCAACTTGGCGTCCCTAATTTGGACTTATTCACAAATAAAATATTAGAACATAGAAAATTCAAAATAAATTCTCAGAATTAATTGGACAGATTAAATGAGCTATGGATTATATCCGAACGTCAGATTATTCCCTATAAACCCGATTATTAAAATACACACACACACACACACACACACACGCACGCACGCACGCACGCACGCACGCACGCACGCACACACACACACACACACTATGTTTACACGTGAGGAGTGCATATATGTTTACTTGTGAGGAGTGCATGACAAGTTGATATTGACAACCATCACATTGCTGCATGTCAGACCTGAAGCTCATCAGTGTCCTCAACAGGCTCTGCAATGTCATATCTACAATGTACATAATGTTATATCTGCATTTATTATTGCATTTACTGTAGGCTACTCCTTGGTTCTCAATGATTCAGGCTGAGAGTTGCTGTTTCCGTTAGGCAATGGGCCCGATTCACTAAGCAGATGTGTCCATATTTTGAACGTTCTGGCATTTATGAAAATGCCTACAGTACATTGTGGTGTCTGATTCATCTATTTATTTTTGTCTGTGCATTTTGCAAGCTTTGGTCTCATAAGTCATGCCTCTGAGCAGATGTGTCATGCATGACGTATGACCAAAGCTAGCGTATATCTCATTAGAATCACTTATTCTTCATACAAAATCAAATACTAAACCTCAAATGTGTCAACAGTAACACATAAAAAATAAATGAAATATATGAATGTCAAACGATCTTTGTATTCCTATTATAGACATGATGCAAAATTGCTAATTCAACCGATTTGTATTTCTTTTCAGTTGACACATTTAGAGCTGAATCGTTAAGTGTGTTTGCAGTTTTTGCATGTTTTCACTTTCATGCCAACCCCATATGTCACACTATTAATTTATAATATTGACCACACATCACATGAACGCAGTCTTGCCTTGATGAGGATACAGTATAGAGGAAATCTAGCTCTCTGTGTCCATTACTTGATGGAATGATTCTCCTCGCGAACACGACTGACTGATAAAAATGAGGAACGCAAGTGAGACTCACATACTGTATCAAAGATTTACACAGCGTTTGGTGAATCGCACATTGCTTTTTGCTTATTGCTTTTGGCTTAAAATACAGCCTCCTTTAGTAACCTTAATATTTACACATTAGGCTATTTATGACGAGCTTATAGTATTTGTTTATTGAGTGTACAGTACTTTGGTTCAACTGTTGTTTTAAATGTTCTCTATAAATAAAGTGATTTGGATTTAATTGAATTGAAGGGTGCAGATTGACTGTATGTACAGAAAAATAATCAATTGACACCTATACAGGCTTGAATAGAATATGGTGCCAACATTATTATTATGTTGACTGTAATCTCCAGGAAAAAAGGTGTCTTTCACCCCCTGTCTTTATCTTTACTGCTTGTCATAACTAGAGTAGAATTACATGTCTGACTCTTGCCCCGTTTGCCCAGACCTTATTGACATACCGGTAGGTGCGGTATAAAAGAGACTTGTCCAAGTGAGCACCTTTCAAAATCAGTCTTGATACTGCTACTGCTAAAACTAACGGCTAACCAAGCCGCAAGTATACTTAGTTAGTAAACAGGTACTTAGACAGTATAGTGGCTTCTTTTTGCCGTCATGTGGCTGTTGATTTTCCTGGTGTGGCTGGCGGTATGGGCCGGAGGATCGTACTGGTATCTGTTTGGGAAGCCCAGTCCCTTCTCGCTGGAGTCAGTGAGGCCGCCTGCCCCTCGTGAGCTCGACCAGAGGAAGAGGGACAAAGTCATCAAGAATGGTAGGCGTTTCTCAATCTCAACCGTTTTTTATTTTATTTTCTAGGACCCCCAGTTTGATCTGAATTAGACCATGTGCAACCATTGAGCTGAGTGTAGTTTTACAACTATCATACCGATCATTCACGCAACTGGGGACCAACTCGAACGCCCTCAAGGACCCCTGGGGGTCCTCAGACCCCACGTTGAGAACCAGCATGGCAAAGTCAACAAACACTAATACAAAATGACACTTTAAAATCCAGAATGTTACTTTAACTTTGGGAGTGTTCAAATTGAACCAAATGGCAAGCATCACTTTGCTGAGCCATGAGAAGGTCAGTTTGTTTGTTTTATCCTGTGAGAACAACAATGAGAAATACTGAAAGACCATTGCCTTAAATTTTGCAGTGGGAAATATAGTTGATACTGAGCACCACAAATGGTTAATCCGGCCCAAATGATATCCTACCACAGATGATATCATAAGTATACACATCTAACAATCCACAGTCCATCTCTGAAACAGAGAGCATGCAGACACCAATATACTGTGATAAAATGTATATATGTTCGTACCCACTAAAACCGGGAAAGCATCTGTGACATTTTAGTTAAATGTCGGGCGACCAAATACATACAGTATAATATGGGTCCTTGACATGAAAATGTTTGAGCACCACTGATCTATAGCAATTTCAAAGTGTAGCTTAATCCCAATTTTATTAAAACAGTCCTAAATAATGTGGCCATCAAAAACAAACACACACACTTCACTTGGAAACTAGAGACCACATCATTTTAATCAAACCTAAAGAAGTCTTCTACTGTATGTCAAGCTGCCCTGACAAACTAGTTTTATGGTCTCTAGTTTAATGTATTCAGACTTTATTATAGGACCTGAGTTTCCCTCTTGTGTCATAACATACCTTCACTGTCAGGTGGAAACATTGTATGTCCAAAACCGTTCTTTTTTATGGAGCGACGTGTTGGGAGCTTGTAGATCAGCTATTTTCACTTCTTTTGGTGGGACACTCTTGTATGATGAAGTAGGGCATTCATTTCCGGCGAAAATAGTCTAAAAAACTAAATTTTGAAAGATGGAATCGGAGTCATGGAGATAAGAGGTTTCTGCCCGACAGCAATGATAGATATTAAATTATGTCACCAATGACTGTACTAGGAGTGCTATCTTTCATGTGTGCAGTTTATCTTAATTAAATTATGACCGGGAGATTATAGCGACACCCATATCTGCTATTTATTGCCGAGATAGAAAACCCTGTTCAGGAATCGACGGACTCGAGCAAAGCAACCTTCAGACTTCTTATCAACAGTAAATGATATGGAGAGCGGGGTAAACTGATACACTGGGTAAACTGAGACACCCCCTGTATCTTGGCAATGGAACACATTTGTGGTCATGTGAACATTATATTTTCAAGCCCCTTGAATTTCCCACTTGCCATGAAGAGAGAGACCTGATAGTGCTGTAGAAAACATGCTTTTTTCACAAAAATGTGTTTTTTGCATGTAAAAGTAAATTTTCTTGCTGTCAACATAATCAGTTGTTGAGTCAAAGAAAATTGATGCAGGGAGAACATTTTATATCATACATGTTGATGAACTAAAAACGTATAAATCCATGTGATAGATGCTAGTTGAAGATTACCCTGAATTGATAAAAGATATCCCTTTTCCCAAAATGTGGCTGTGGGGTAAAGTGAGACAATTGCTTCGGGGTAAAGTGAGACACCTGTATCTTACATTATCCCAACATGATAGACAGGGAGAAAGCTGTAAAAACCTGATTAAAGGGTGTACCAAACTTTTCTCAGTTGATTCTTATGTATTTTTCCCTGTAGAATCCATTTCTGACATATATTCTTTTATATTGTGCATAATTAATAGGATAATTAGCATATTTGACTACATTTTACTAAATATGATAATTATCTAATTAGTTATGCACAATACAACAATATACTTTGCAGAAATGCATTCTACAGGAAAAATGACATAAGGATCAACTGAGGAAAGTTTGGTAAACCCTTCTATACATTTTTTATAGGGTTTTTCGTTTTTTCTTTCTGCATTATTTGACACATGGGTGGAAATGACAGGACAAACCCTATGAAAAGAATGTCTGCTATGTACATTTTTGTATTGTGCATATTTAACCTGGTTAACAGGGTTTTTGTGTTTTTATGGTAGTTTTAAAGTGAAAAAGGTGAGTGGATCACTTTACCCCGTTGATTTCTCTGGTCTGTCTCAGTTTCCCCCGGTGCTGGGGTAAACTGAGACACAAGACCACTTTTTTTTAAAACAATCATATTTTCCCTGCCTTTTGTCTTGAATACATTCTGATAACTTCCAGTGTTAGGAAACATCCCAAATTACTGGGAAATGTGTCAATTTTTACTGATATATCTTTTAGTTCGCCTAGAGGGGAGAAAAGGTAAAATGTGTCTCAGTTTACCCCGCTCTCCCCTAACACATTTGAAACCAACTTTAACTTAAACATCAATCAATATCTCACGTATGTCGAGACAAGTTGCAATGTTTTTTGTGCATCCCTGCTAAGCCCTTACCGATCTACAGTACCTTCTCATAATATGTTGCATCATGTTGCATCACAACGTGTGAGCTTTTACTGTAGATCTGTTATTATAGCTTTTGGGGGGAAATGTTTTGAAGCTTTTGAAAATAAGTGTTTGCGAAGCTTGGGCGATGAGCCAAATGTGGGACATAAGTACACATACATACAAAGCCAGATGTACAGTAGGAGCGGTTAGCACCACTCAAAGGGGGGGGGGGTCCTATCAATTGGGGGCCCGTGACCTAATGAATATCAAAATGGGGTCATTGAAATGAAAACGTTTGATAAAGACTGGTATAGCTGTATGTTCTGAGCATGTGCTGTGTGCCAATGATCTGTGTCCAGGTTTCAGCATTGACAAGGTGCCAAAGAACCTGGACGCCATTGTCATTGGCAGCGGCATCGGAGGCCTGACGACCGCCGCCACGCTGGCCAAGGCGGGGAAGAAGGTCCTGCTGCTGGAGCAGCACGAGCAGGCCGGAGGCTGCTGCCACACCTTCATAGAGAAGGGCTTCGAGTTTGATGTCGGTAAGAAGAGAACCTGTTCAAAGACAGCAGACAGGCATGCACGGGCACACACACAGACATCAAAGGGGGGCCTTGAGCCTCTGCTCTTTTAATCGTCTTTAAAAGCGTGCCCTTTCCAAGACCATTTTACTACGGTAAAGGAAACGCAAATGCCCCCTCTTCGTGCTGTAAACGAAGGCAGCATTCAAGAGAATTGTCTTTTTTCTTTTTTTGAAGCGGTGAAAACCGCTTCCTATGAGTGGCTTTGTGTGTATCACGCCCATATATGGTCATTTTAGTCCAGAATGAACAGGCTTTTTCAAAAACAGAATGTCCGTTTAATTACCATATATGGTGATCTCAGTCCAGAATGAACAGGGTTTTTCAAAAACACAATGTATGTCACCTCATGTCCATATATGGTCACTCCAGGCCAGAATGAACAGGTTTTTCCTGTCCCGTACGTGCAAAATATCAGTCCAGAATGAATAGGCTTTTTCAAAAAGCAAAATGTGTGTCCCATGTCCATATGGTCATTTCAGTTCAGAATGAATAGGCTTTATCTGTCCTGTACGTCCAGAATATGTGTGCGGTGTCCCCCCCGGTCAGATGAATGGATACTTTGAGGATTGGTCAAGCTTCACATGATAATTTGGCCTTCAGGTTTTATCTGTCTTGTACATGCAATAGGTCTCACCTATTGCAGCAATGACAAATAGCCGCATAAGAGCAAAAGCAAAGGCACAATAAGAATATACAGATGCTAACAGAATGGTAAAAAGGAGCATTAAGGCAGACAAGAGTAAATACATTGAAAATCTAGCAGAAGTTGAAAAATTTAGTAGGCCACAAAGATAACAGAAACTGAAATAATTATAGAGGGATGCAGTTGACAAACAACTAAGAGACCAGCAAGCAGGACTTTTTATATATTCTTGTCATACCGGCTCTCCAGACAATTCTATACTAAGATTCACCGCTTCACTTCGAACCGAGGTTTGATTTTTTACTCTCCTTGCGCTTGAAAGGGACATTTTATTTTGAAATAATTGCCCTGTCTTGTCGAAATTCATGCCGTCCGCAGCATCAAGGCATGCCCTTAAATCGAGATTATAGTCCCTGCCTCCCTAACTTTTTCTGCACGTCCCTGTGAGCAGACGGAAATAGCAAGCCGTTGTGCTCTAGATCTGCACAGTCTACGTTTTTGTGCAACACCGGTGTGCTGGCATGTGGGTGAAATCGCTTGCTGAATATTATTAGACCTCCAAGTGAGTCAATATCTGATATGTGGAAGATTTCGGGGGACAATGGCCAGTGCACTGAACTATTCATCATAGAAGGATGAGACATGGTTGCATGTGAAAGCATAAGCAATGCATGACGTTTCCAAGATAATGTAAGACAATGATGCATATTTGTCATCCCTGGTATGAATCCAGAAACCCATGGAAAGAGGTGATATTGCAAACTTTAATTCAAAATCAACAGGAATAGTGTTGTACAGTATAGTGTAAAAGTACATAGTAATACATGCATGTTTCTTTTTCTGACTTGAGTCCACGTTCCTTGTCGTCGCATCACGCAGGGCTTCACTACATCGGCCAGCTCCACGAGAATAGCCTGCTCCGCATCGCCTTCGACCAGATCAGCGAGGGCCAGCTGGAGTTCCAGGAGCTGGACCAGCACTTTGACACCATCCAGATCGGCCTGGGCGAGGAGAAGAGAGAGTACACCATCTACACCGGCAAGACCGAGATGGAGGCCCACCTGAAGAAGCAGTTCCCCGACGACACAGCCGCCATTGAGACCTTCTTCAACATCATGAAGGTAGGCCTACACAACGGACTGGGGCCGCTGCAACAATTTATTATTTCCATAGCGATTATTCTATCGATTACTTTTTTGATTAATCAATTAAAAAAGAAGCATGGTATATAGGCCTATATTTTGACATAAAAATACATATATTCACTATAATGATCTGCCAAAGATAGGGTTAGATTATTAATCAATTAATGTATTAAGTTATAGATGATCAATTATTGTGTATCAATTATTAGTTTGATTAACTGTTGCACTCCAACTACAACGGACCAACCACATTTCAGACCAATTCTGTATTTAAAGCCACAATCCATAACATTTTTGTCCTCTCCCGGGAGGCAATTGCAACACCCGGGATTCAAACCCTGATCTCCTACGTGTAAAAAAACAAAAATGTCCTGCTCAAAGAGGAGTTGATGAGCTTGAGGCAGAACTATTTGTCAACTACTAAGGTGTCCTACCAAGCACCAGGGACTGCATTTCTAAATGGAAGAGTAGGGAGACCAGCTCCAACCACAACCACTGCACTAGTTATACAGATTGGTCAAAATAAAGTGTTATTCGTTGCAGTAACAGTTCCGGATTGCTAGGTGCGGCAGAGGGAGAGCAGAGCCCAGGATTACATAGGCAATTGGCACTGGGTGAAAATGGGTTGCAAAATCGTGGGATAAAAATTATATATAAAAAAAAAAACAGTTCCGGATTGCAGCTAAATGTCAACTTTAGTGAATTTCTGAAGTCCTTTTATTTTCCAACAGGTCTCTGCCAAGAAGACTCACTACCTGGCAACCCTGAAGCTGATCCCACGCTGGGTTTCTCTGTTCCTGCTCAAGACCCGCATCGCACACTTTGTGTCTCCCATCTTCACCCTCACTGGCACGGGCGCCACTGGCCTGGTGGACACCTTGACCTCCAACAAGGACCTCCACGTCATCTTCTCCTATCTGTTTTATGGTGAGCTCTCCTGGACGTTACCAATGTCAAGAAAGTCTTCATAACACCTCTGAGACTGAATCTGGGAACCTTCTAAGCAGGTGTCAATACGTATTAATGACACTGTTATTCTGGGTGGCCATAGCTCAATGGGTAGAGAGTCTGTCTGGGAAGCAGAAGGCCCCAGGTTTTTCTCCCGGCCCCAGCAATGTGTTGTCCCTGCATAACTGCTCCTCCTGAGCTAGTAGATATGCTATCTTCACTGTTTTGTTTGTAAAATAGGGATGCAGCGGTTAATAAATAATGTATGTATGTGTTTAATTCAATCTGACCAGAAGCAGGGGTAAAACATAAACCCAAGGACCATAAACATGAATCACCACAGGGGGGGTATCAGAAGCAGAGGCATGCACCTGCAAAGGTTCTGACTAACCTTGCGTCACCAGGCTTTCCACCAAGGAGGAAAGCCTGGTATTCATTCTAAAACCGAGTGGTGCTCCGGTGGTGTGTTCTGTAGTTTTTGTTCCCCACATATTACAAATCAATTAGTTTAGTCTCGCTAGAAGCGCTACGAAAAGGTGGATAACATATACCAAACAATTATTATACCAAGAGAAACTAATACCAAATTAAACACATTTTAACTAGGGTTTAAGGGTTTAAAATAACACTATTATGTGCATACTTCCAGGTGTGCCACCAAAGGACTCCAGTATCGTCATCAATGCCCTGCTCATTCATCACTACAAGCGTGGCGCCTACTATCCCAAGGGGGGCGCCAGTGAGATCGCCTACCACATCATCCGCACCATCCAGAAATACGGAGGCACCTGCCTGGTCAGGGCACCAGTCACACAGATCCTGATCAACGACAACAACACAGCCTACGGTAAGGACTGACTCCAGTTCAGTCGTTACTGCACACGAGCAGTTTAATGCAAGAACACTGCATATGGCAGTTGCTTTCAACCAGATGACAGTGAAGTAACTATGTAACACCTCCTGAACAAAAAAATACCATTACTGCATCAAAAGTAATCAACAAACTATACTATAAAACATTGGCCAAATTATCAAATATTAATTATAAGAAAGAGACAGAAATTGTGAAAATAGTTGCTCTACAAGCTCACAATGCCTCGCAACGCGCAGCGTTAATGCCTCAACCACTGGCCTATGATAAGGGCTGACTCCAGTTCAGTCATTACATACATCCTTGTATATATTGTCTTGGTTGTGTTTCTGAAGGAGTGAAGGTGAGGAAGGGCCTCTCAGAGGAAGTAGAGATTCACGCTCCCATTGTGGTCTCCAACTGTGGCCTCTTCACCACCTTCCAGAAGCTGGTCCCACCTCACGTCACGTACAAGCCAGGTAGGTTCACTATACTTCTATACTAATACACCTCATGTCACAATTTCCAGTACTTTTACTTCTACTCCACTACATCTCAGAGGCAAATGTAGTACTTTTACTCCACTATGATTATTTGAAAACTACTAGTTACTTTGTAGAGTATTTACAAGACATACATTAACCACTAAGGCCCTATATACATTTCTATCAAACAAAGTACCGGTACTGAGGGCACACCAATGTTGGTGAGGTGCTGCTGACCTTTACAGGTCTTCTTCAGGGGAATATATATACATTTCTGACAAAATTTCACAGATGTTCAGGAGAGGCTGGACATGATGAAACACGGCAGGGGGTCCTTCCTGGTCTTCTCCGGGTTCGAGGGGACCCAGGAGGAGCTGGGCCTGGTGTCCACCAACTTCTGGCTCTTCAAAAACAACGATCTGGATCAATCGTAAGCATGGCGACACACATGGGAATGGGATACAGGAAGGGTGGGTGGGCGCCTCCTTGTTAAAGGAGTAGTTCACCCCAAAATTACTTTTTTTCCTATTGATTACTCATGCCATGGAGACTTAAGTTCAATAATATTTTTTTGTTTTTGTCGCATTCCAAATCCATTAATTTGAGGAGACTCTTTGTAGGCCCATTGATTCAATGATTCAATCAATGGGGGTACATTTATTATAATCAAATTATTGGCTTAGGAAAAAAATATTATTGAACTCAAGTCTCCAAGGGGTTAGTAATCGTTAGAAAAAAAGTCATTTTGGGGGTGAACTACTCCTTTAAATTGGCTATTTTTCCCCAAACGTTAAAATATTGTAAAAGCAGGGGTCTTCAAACAGGGGGTTGAAGGGGTCCTCAGAGTTACTATAGGGCCACCGCCAAATCTTTGTGTGATAGGATTCTTTTTTCTTTTCTTTTTTTTTTTTACATTAACCACTTGAACCCTCGCATCCCTATTCTGAGGAAAACATTAGTACTGGCAGTCAGATCTACATGAAGCTCTTAGCTCTGGCTACCCACACATGACGACATAACTTGTGCACAGTGTGCTGCTCTCAGTACCCACAAGGTGGCGCCAATGTATAAGGCAATAGTAATAGTAAGAACCATTTACACAGGCAGAGCAGCCTCTGCTGTTTGTTGCCTCTGCTTGGAGAATGAGAATGACATCATACATGTATCATCTTGCCAGAAGAGGCTGTTCTTGAAGTTTGCATAGGAAACGGTACAGGACAGCACAGTTCACTGATACATGGTCAACTAAATGGATAAACACCACAAGAAAGATTTGGGGCTTGTTTAAATTGGGGTCCCTTTTTACAACTCATACTCTTACTTTTATAAAGACAAAATAATAACAACAACAGCAGCAACAACTAGAACTGCACTCTGTCGAGGTGCCAACTTGCGTCTTGTGTTATGCACATGTAGGCCATACATGGCCTACTTGGCTATGAGGTGTGCTCACCACTGGCCATGTCAGTGACATCACCACTAGCATCACCAGAAATGCTGGTCCCTGATGGCTGGCTATACAGGCTTAAACACACACGGCTACCTACCTACCAACCTACCTACCTACATACTACCTACGTACGCAGCTGAACACAGTACTTGCACGCTCTGCTGGTGCGATAACTATAATAATATTGTGAAAAGCTCTGTTGTGAGGTAATTCCTGTGTATTGCAGGATGGAGGAGTACTTTGCTCTGGGCAAAGAGGAAGCACCTGATAACATTCCCATGATGTTCATCACCATGCCTTCTGCAAAAGACCCTGAGGCCAAGATCAGACACCCAGGTACACACAAAAACAGACATGCATGCCCACGCCACACGCACACGCACACGCACACACACACACACACACACACACACACACACACACACACACACACACACACACACACACGCGCGCGCGCACACGCACACACACTCGCACTCACACACACACACACACACACACACACACACACTCGCACTCACACACCTAATAAAATACACTTCCAGCATTTGACTACAGTACTACTACTGCTGCTGCTGCTACTACTACTATCTCACCCTATAACTGCACCATGCATTGTTTCAATCTACACACTTGAATTAATATGAAGATGGGGGCCAAAATGAGATACCTTATAGGCAGGCAGACACAGACATGCATTAAGCATGCAGTAAGGCTATCACTGTTTATACCGTAGTGTATACCAGTGGGGTCCGGGGACCCCCAGGGGTCCTTAGGGGTCCCCAGCAAAAGTATGTGTGTGTGTGTGTGTGTGTGTGTGTGTGTGTGTGCGTGCGTGCGTGCGTGCGTGTGTGTGTGCGTGCGCGCGCGCATGCGTGTTTAGTGCTCAACTAATACAGCCTGCACCTCGTGTCTTGTGTGTCCACAGGAAAGTCTTGCATGACGATATTGACCATGGTGAACTATGAGTGGTTTGAGGAGTGGACAGACACCACGGTGCGGAAGAGGGGTGATGATTACTACAACTACAAGATGAGATTCGCAAACAACCTCTTCAACTGGGCCTGCACTGTATTCCCTAAAATCAAAGACAAGGTAAGTCCAGGGAATCTGCTGTATTCATAGTAAAAGTATTATAGGCTTTTCTCTGTTGCATGTTCTGTAAATTCAATGAATGCCGGATGGATGTTTTTTTTGTTTTTCTTTTTTACTTTACATTGATATGATTTGTCTTTTCACGGCATGGCACTGGAGGGGCCAAACCATATAGACGAGTGTCTGTGTGTGTCCTCGTAAATCAGCCCCATATTTGGTGCAAGCTGCTAGTTGGCCAAATAAGTAAATCCCAGAATATATACTTTTCTGAACTTTAATAGGGGTATAAGTGCTATTCTTTGTTAAACGTGTTACATTTATAAATTCCCATAATTTATAACTGAAAAAAAAAAAAAAAATGACTGAGGAGTGTGTTGTTCAGTATCATCCTCTCTCCTCCTGACTTCATAGACTGGCCACATGGTGACAGAGATCCACAATCCTGTGTTTTTTCTTGTCCTCAGCTGGTGTTCCAGGAGGTAGCCACCCCCCTCACCAACATGCACTACCTGGGGGCGCAGCGCGGAGCCATGTACTCTGCAGAGCACAACCTGGACCGCTTCCATGCTGAGGCCGTGGCCAGGAACAGGTGTGACACTCCGGTCAAGAACCTCTACATCTCTGGTAAGACAGCCTGCCTCCCAGCAACCCTTATGGTGGAAATAATACATCACCATGAATCAATGTAGCTGGGCCTAGAAGATGATTGAATAAATTCATTCAATTAGGCTTGATAATTGATAATACTAGAAGCTGGGCCGCCCTTCGGGCGGCCCAGCGTCTAGTCGGCGACCTGGCCAACTCGGGAACGATGTAAATAGGGAATGAATGCCCCGCCCTTTAATGCAAACCCCATTATACCTGTTGTCATAGGACCCGTTTTGACCATCTGTTTGCCTGTGACCATTTATGCCCATATATGGAGATATCTGTATCTGTCTGTCTGTCGGCGTCCATTTTATGTCCATATATGGAGATCACTGCAGATATAGTTCTGGGTCCATTTTATGCCCATATATGGAGATATCTGTCTATTTGCGTCCATTTTATGCCCATATATGGAGATCTCTGTATCTGTCTGTCTGTGTCCCTTTATGCCCGTATATGGAGATATCTGTTTATCTGCGTCCATTTTATGCCCATATATGAGATCTCTGTCGCTTTTTGTTTGTTTCTTCTTTAAGCAGAATACACAGCCTGCTTATTTATGCCCATATATGGAGATCTCTGTATCTGTCTGTCTGTGTCCCTTTATGCCCGTATATGGAGATATCTGTTTATCTGCGTCCATTTTATGCCCATATATGAGATCTCTGTCGCTTTTTGTTTGTTTCTTCTTTAAGCAGAATACACAGCCTGCTTAAATCTGCATCATTCAAGTCATCCTCCCAGTCCCACGCTTTGTCGCTTGTCTTATGTTTGTCTTTGTCTCTTTTATTTTCTTTTTTGGAGCGGACCCCATGAATGCCCCACCCTTTAATGCAAACCCCAATATACCTGTTGTCATAGGACCCGTTTTGACCATCTGTTAGCCTTTGTCCCCACTCTTTAATGCAAACCCCAATATACCTGTTGTCATAGGACCCGTTTTGACCATCTGTTTGCCTTTGTCCCCTTATGCCCATATATGGAGATCTCTGCACACACAGTACCGGTTGCGGAAAACTCTGATGTCAGACATCAGCTCCCCATTCGGGGATTCATTTTATGCCCATATCTGGAGAACGCGCGTGCCGGTGGGAAGAACGGTTCTCGAGATTCACATACATACATACACATTCACAGAGATTTTTTGTTGACTCATGCGGCATACGTGATGTCAGAGCCTTTTATGAAGTGATGTCACAATGAGTCAGCGATTGTGCCGATTTCCTCAGGAACAGCCTGATGTCAGCTCAGCCTGATGACAGCCAACAATCAGCTCCGCGTAAGGAGATTCCGAACGTTTCGCGCCGCTTCGGGAAAACCGCATGCCGAGTCGGGCCGAGGCCCGGCACTGCACTCCGCGCCGCGGCGAGGAACGCGCGTGCCGAATCTGAAGCCGGTGGGACGAACGTGATGTCAGAGCCTTTTATGAAGTGATGTCACAATGAGTCAGCGATTGTGCCGATTTCCTCAGGAACAGCCTGATGTCAGCTCAGCCTGATGACAGCCAACAATCAGCTCCGCGTAAGGAGATTCCGAACGTTTCGCGCCGCTTCGGGAAAACCGCATGCCGAGTCGGGCCGAGGCCCGGCACTGCACTCCGCGCCGCGGCGAGGAACGCGCGTGCCGAATCTGAAGCCGGTGGGACGAACGGCTCTCGAGATACGCGGATTACATACACACAGAGATTTGTCGCATTTATAGATAGATGATGCGGTGTAAGCTTGCACAGCTTTATATTCAGAGCATTGACATGGCCCAACAAAATGTGTCTTGTTTGTCTGAAACCAAGGATCATAATGGAAATAAGTCGCTGACTTTATTGTGTTTGATTATCCTTGACACAAGCCTTGTTCTGCAACAAAGATCGCCGGCCCGGGTGTCCCTTATCACATTAAACCATTAAAACGGTAAAGTGTTTGTCATTTTAGGTTTTTGCCATGGCTGTTCAAAAATAACCTACTTTTTTGCCATGCTGCGAACTTGAAAAAGACTGAGAACAGCCATTTTGGAGAGAAGTCGGGGCTCTTCTCACTTCCTTCAAATAAGGTGTTACCAATGATACTAATGAAGGCTCTGTTCCATTTCATGTAGCACACTTTTATATCAAGGATCTCCATAACTCTGAGAGTGTACAAATGGACACCTTTTAAGGGGTCATTTGGAACCCCAGAGGAACCATGAGTGTTCCTGGACCACACTTTGAGACCCACTGGTGTAGCAGTGTTTCCAGTGAGCCAACATGCGCAATATCAGCACCCGACTCTGTTTGACCAGAATGGAACAGAGCCTTCATTAATTAGTATTATTGGTGACAACTGTGAAGGAAGTGAGAAGAGACCCAACTTCTCTTGGCTGCTGTGCATAATCGGCCTCGGGTGTTAATGGGTTATTTGAATTTCAAGTACCGTAGATGTTCAGTTCAACCCTACACGTGTGTGTGTCTATTCCAGGACAAGACGTGTTCAGCTGTGGGATAGCAGGAGCTCTGCACGGAGGCCTGCTGTGTGCCTCCACGGTGCTGGACCACATCGTCTACATCGACCTGCTGTTTCTGAAGAAGAAACTCAAGAGGAGGAAGGCCCAGGAGCTGGCCCAACTGGCCAAGAAGAAGCTCCTGTGAGATGGGTGGAAAAATACCCAAACCGCAGCTCTTTAATCCCCCCTGGTGGACAATGGTGGAACCGCACGATAATGTTTTGAAACAGGACCCTTGCAGTGGTGTAAAGTAACTAAGTGTATTTACTTATGTACTGTACTTAAGTACAGTTTGAGGTACTTTTACTTAACTGGAGTATTTCCAGCACTTTTACTTCTTTCTATACACTACATCTTTGAGGAAAATGTTGTACTTTTACCCCACTACAATTATTTGAAAACTTTAGTTACTAGTTACTTTGCAGATATAAATTATTATATTATAAACCATACATTGACCACTTCAGCCCTATTTTATACACAAGCTATTTGAAAATAGCCGATCTACAAGCTCACAAGGCACCGTGACGCCTTGTGAGCTTGCAGATCATCTATTTTCAAACATTTTAGTACTTGGTACTTTAAGTACATTTTGATGGCAATACTTTTGTACTTTTACTCAAGTACAATTCTGACAGGCCTTTTACTTAACAGAGTATTTCTAGATTGCAGTATTGCTACTTTTAAGTAAAACATTTGAGTACTTTTCCCACCACTGGACCCTTGATTACGAGGTACCCTGGCCTGGTCTGACGTGTAATCTTTAGACAGATAGGGAACGTTTATCGTGTAGTTGAGCTTTGGTCGATGGTCGAATACACAGAGAGCCGTCTGCTGTATCTGAGCCCGCTGACTTTGAGAGGAATACTGAGATATATGAGACGTAAATTAATATTTAATTTAAATGAAGGGCATGGTAAAGTTATGTCCCAATATGTATATTGTTTACACATATTTCTTTTATCTCAATGTTTTGCTTCGCAGAAGCAGAGTTGCAGTATAATAACATTTTAAGAAGTGAATGTAGATAACGTAACTTCAAATTTGGAGCAGTGCAATTTGTAATTAAATCAGGAATAATAGGTTTATTTGTAAATATATAGATAGAGGACGTGGTACATTGATAGTAGCCTACTGGCACATAATGAGTGTGTGTGGCCAGTATTTATGTTGAAGAGTTGTGAACCTACTGTATAAGCAAAGCACAATGCAGAATATTATGCAATAGATTGTTATTCTGTTATAACAATGAAGACACCACTTGGTTCTTATATATATTACAGCTGTGATATTGAAAGGAGCAATTCACCCACGTTCAACCTATGTTCATGTAATTGGTCCTCACTAATGCTCATAATCAGATGGCAGGAATTCTGTCTACTCGCTCTGTGTCTCAGAGGAGGCTGTGAACATTCAGAATAGAAACCTGCCTACCTGTGACATCATACATAGGCAGGTTTGGTCATTTCAAACAGGATATCAATTTTTTTTTTGTAATGGACATTAGTGATGATGACCAATTATATGAAGATAATGTTGACAGTCATAGTATTATTTCATTCTATTTTAACTGTAACAAAATTCTGCACAATGTACAGAATTTATTTGTGCTGTCATATGTTATGGTTTGGTTTTATGTTAATGTGGATTTGTGATCTTGTTGCATAAACCAAATAAACTGGATGACCATTAGAACAGTAACAGGTTTGTCAAATTTGCTGAAAAGCCTTTCTGAGAGACTAGCTGCTAATATTCTTCTTTTTAATGACACAATCCTGTCAAAGAAACCAAACTCAAGGAGACATTTAGGAAATGAAAACTGGCCTTTCAGACATAAAGACTGTCATTCACGGAACAATGTTTTAGTTTCCTCTGCCAGTGACGTCTTGATGAAACTGGAGAAAAGAAATCACATGGCCAAATTCTTCTCCTCAGTATTAAGAACATACTGTGGTGTAGGTCAGAGTTGAGCAAGTTCAACAACAGAAATCACATTTTTGAGAAGTTAGATCAGCAGGACTCCCATAACTCAGAAACTGTACAAATGAAACCAAATGGAACATTTGGTCCATGATACTGACCATGATACGGACCATGATACTGACCATGATACTGACCATGATACTGACATGATACTGACCATGATACTAACATGATACTAACATGATACTGATCATGATACTGACCATGGTACTGCTCATGATACTGACATGATACTGACCATGATACTGACCATGATACTGACATGATACTGACCATGATACTGACATGATACTGACCATGATACTGACCATGATACTGACATGATACTGACCATGATACTGACATGATACTGACCATGATACTGACCATGATACTGACCATGATACTGACATGATACTGACCATGATACTGACATGATACTGACCATGATACTGACCATGATACTGACATGATACTGACCATGATACTGACATGATACTGACCATGATACTGACCATGATACTGACCATGATACTGACCTGATACTGACATGATACTGACCATGATACTGACATGATAATGACCATGATACTGACATGATACTGACCATGATACTGACATGATACTGACCATGATACTGACATGATACTGACCATGATACTGACATGATACTGACCATGACACTGACCATGACATTGACCATGATACTGAACATGATACTGACCATGATACTGATCATGATACTGACCATGACACTGATCATGATACTGCAATGGAATGATACTGACCATGACACCGACAATGCAATGATACTGACAATGATACCGACAATGGAATGATGATACTGACAATGGCATGATACTGGCGGCCATGTCCATGATACTGACATGATACTGACCATGAACTGACACAATTCTGACCATGATACTGAGAAAAAGAGACGTGGATATTGGAGGGGGCACTGGTCCAATAAGGTTAAGAAACACTTGATAATAGCAGATCTGCGATACGTTGTGTGCTTTTAGATTTGAAAATATTTGAAAATCACAAATCTTGTGTGGGGTTCCCTGGCACAACGTATTTTGAGATGGGAGTCTGTGGTCAAATACATATTATTAATATTGGGGTCCCTTTTTTTTGTTGAGAACCACTGTTGACTGGACTGGACTCATGAAGCATGAAACCCTAAAGCTAACTGTTATTAAACCATGCCTTCTATTCATCTATAAATATAATTATTACAATTATGTTCATCATCTAAAGCAGTGGTGTGCTTATCAATCTGTGGACCAGGGCTCACTGGTGGGCCGGGAGGATACTGCAAATGGGTCCCCAAATATTTGGCATATAAATTATATAGCCTATATATTTTTTAAGAATGGAAAATAATCATAATTTTTTAAACTTGAAAATTGTGTTGTTATAGTTATAGTTATAAACATAAATGAGAACTTAAAGTGTGCTATGCTAGTTCCATTAACCCAAGCCGGAACACAATCGATTGATCTGAAAAAGGCTGACGTGTCAAGGTCAGATGGGTGGGCCCGCGAACGCTGTAGATATTTTCAGGTGCAGAACCACTAATCTAATGCCACAGGGACTCATACCACAGTATGGCATTTTAAACATCACTCTTAAAAAATATTAGCGCTCTTTAAATATTACCCATGTCAAATTGACCCTCCCGGGCCCTTCGGTTCCCACCTATGTTGTTCTGACCCGGCTAATAACCCCCGTGTTGTTTGGCTAAGCACTGGCATCAAAAGGTAAAGCAAAGGGGGAAACCTCAGACTTCCTGCGCTAAGTGAACATTTCCTCAGTAAACGGCGAACAGATTGGCAAGGGGCTGTGGTCTAAAACGGGACGACCAGGGGGATCTGCAGAGAAGAATGCCCCCTCTGTCCCAGGCCCTGGGCTCAGCCTCGGTGGGATGCTGTGTGTGAGTTAGCACTAGCCCTGTACAAGCCCTCTGTGTGTCTGTCGCTTCTGTGATGGACGGACTGCTGCTGTGCATGTTCTGCTGTGCAGTAGTAGCTCACAGTGGTGGGAAGATAGTATCGTTGCTGTCGGGGACAGAAACCTCTTATCGCTGTTTCTTTCGTAAATGAATACCCCAGTTGATTATACTACAGTGATTTTTTTGCTTGTCGATTTGATATTTTTGCCATTTTTGAATTTGAATGCTGAAAAGTACTGTACTGAAATGAAACTTTGAGATACTTTTACTTTACACCATTTTCCAATGCGTTACACTTCTTTAGCTACAAGTGTCTTTGAAGATTTAAATAGTTACAAAACCTACATTTTCCAATTAAGCCCCATTTTATACTTTCATAAGTTCATATAATGACTCAACACAACGCATTGTGAGCATGTACACTGCAGACCTTTACCTAAGTAACTCCGAGTACTTCTTCCACCACTGCTGGTGCATACTGAGCTAACGTGAGCAAAATAATCCACTTTTTATTTGTACTTATCCTTAAATTCAAATGACAAGCCTGGGTGAAATTAAAGGACTGAAAGTAGATTCCCCTTTGATGCATTTTTCTTCTTTACTGGCATCGCAGTTGGGATGATAACAAGGCTTGTTTAATATAAGCTGCCTAATCAAATTCTTTTGAGGTTTTATTTTAAAAAAGCCCTGCTCGGAATAGAAAAGTTGAGAGAGCAGAACGAGGAAAAAGGAAACAACTGACAACAAACATGCCTTTCGTTAATAGCCTACCATGACCCAGGGACGGGTAGGCCTACTCAACCTTATAGTGTAGATCCATGTCAGAATCTGGCCTCAAAAGTAAAAGTTCACACCGGACAAGTGCTGCGGGGAAAATTAAACCAGACGCCGAAACTATTGACGACGCTTTGCACATCCGGCGTGAACCCAGCATTAGACCCTTTGAATGAATTTAGTTAATCATTAATTAGTAATCTATGTCTGTTTTGTTCAGTTGGTTGGTCCATCTGTCAACCATCTTCAACCATAACAACCTAGATATCAAAAACTGCTGACTGGATTGGGAGCGTGTCGATATTGCGACATAGAATTTGTTCGACTTTCCATTTGTTTGACGCTGGTGAATGCTAACCTGGTGAATGTTAACCACTATGAATAAACCAAACCTAGACCTCAGTAAAACTATGCCTAAACCTAACCCTAAAACCTAACCCTAATCCGAACCCTTAGTCGAAATAATGATACGTAGAAATAGCGAGATTTCCCCGACTGGATTGACAATTTGCCATGGGGAGCGTGTCGATATTGCGACATAACATTTGTTCGACGTTCCATTTGTTCGACGCAGGTGAATGTTAACCTGGTGAAATGCTAACCTGCCGACGCTGGTGAATGCTAACCTGGTGAATGTTAACCACTATGCCTAAACCAAACCCAAACCTCAGTGAAACTATGCCTAAACCTAACCCTAACCCCGACCATTAGTCGAAATAATGAAACGTAGAAATAGCGAGATTTCCCCATTTCCGTGTCCTGTACAATAAATGAAACCCAGAGGATGGCCTTTGATTTTGGTGACTCAATGGCCTTTCATCCAGCGCCATCCTTATTTCCACTTTCACACAAGACATCTCAAAATGTAATGAGCGTACCGGTACTGCCGCGAAACCTGCAGAGTGCATTTATGCTCCCTGGAAGATGAACAGTAGGCTATTTGACTCACCCCATGACCACCATCTAGCGCCATCCTCAGGCCAAAACCTTTCACATCATCAACAGGCTGCTTCCGGGATGAACTCCATGACTTTTCCTCAAACTCCACACTTTGGCCACTTTCCAGAGCAGCATAGACTGAAGGAGCTGCTAGTGGCTTTCAGGCCTTTAGTCTTGTTTAAGCATAACAGTTATAGCTCTGCTAAACCGTTAACTGCAGCACCTGTTAGGAATGAAATAAAATAAGAGAAAGAGAGAGAGAGAAAAAAAGGGCCAGACTTTAGTTGGTTTCAGAGAAGAGTGAAGAGGAGAGTTAATTACATTGCCTTTGCCTGGCTAGAAATTCTCTGGACCATAGCATGTAATTACGGTGGCTCGATAATGTGCAACCACTCCACTAAAAATAGAGGTCAGCACGGCTTCTAAAAACTCTTACTTTCCTACCCTGCCCCGCCGTGCGACTGACTCACAGAACTATGAAGACAACATGGCTGCGTAGTCTATGCCAGTGGCTGGACAATTTGATTTCGGGGGTTACGGACCCATTTTGTTTTTAATTCAAACGATTTTGTAATATTTTCAGAAAAACAAAACCCCAGAAATGGCAAAGGTTTTTCAGATGAATTGCTTAAATTGTCAAAATAATAAAAAGCAATTCCATTAATTATTTAGGTTTTTCTCTATTGCAAGTCGTCCCCCAAATAATTGGCAAACACTACGATTTTAATGATATCTTTCCAGTAATTCCAATGATCCAAACCGGAACACAAGTTGATCATTAAAATAATGACAATGTATGCAGTGTGGCCATTTCAGCTGATGGGCTGGGTCGGAACCTCTGTGTTTAAGTGCATGGTCATTAAGGAAACAATGTAATTTCTCCTAAACAAGGAGATCTGTGGAAGAATGACCACAAACTCCTCCTCAGCCCCCACTTTCATTTCTCAGGCATGCTAACACACGTTCTTATGTCAGCACGCAGAGGCCCAGAGGGCTGCCTCTTAAAAGCAGACAGCCTGTCCACTCTCAACTATCTCTCCTCTGGCTTTGTCTCCACTCTACCCCTACTACTCTTCATCACTAGTCTTCCTTTCAACACCAAAAAACGCCCTCTAGATCAGCGGGTGCCTAATGTTACGAATCCCCCTTCCCCCAAGCCCCTCCCAGCCACCGCTAGTCCTATACAACACGCTGATTGGTTAGACAGTGTAAGCACAGTGGCTCTCAAAATGGGGTCCGGGGACCCCCCTTGGGGCCGTGAGGTGGTCCCAGGGGGACCCCAGCAAAACGATGGATGACTAGGAAACCAAATGGCCCCTCACAGGTCTGTATACTGAGACAGTGTTTGTGTTTCACAACCAGAGGTCCGGCAGGCTCCCCCCCCTTTGGGGAGTTGCCAAAGACCACAGGTATCATAGCTTACATTGTTGAGACTTTACTGTATATCGCGAAAGACAGTAAAAAGTTAGTCTCGGCTTTTGTCAGATGTAAAGGGGGGGCGGCTGGCCTAACGCATACCAAACTGGGGGACCTTGAAATGAAAAACGTTTGAGAACCACTGCTGTAGCAGCTATAGCCCCATATAGAACCTCACCCGTCGCTGCATACTGTTGTGCTCCTCGGAGCACAACAGTATGCAGTGACGGGTGAGGTTCTATATGGGGCTATAGCAGCTATAGCTATAGGACGGGCCAGGCGTGTTGCTGGTCTCTCTCTCTATGCTCTTTGTTTCAAGGCAACTTTCTTTCTTTTCCAGATGTGGGACAGAGCCCCTCCCCCCAGCGTGCATGCATGGGGCCAGGGTGCTTGGCAGGGGAACCCAGCTGTAGAGCCTTCCCACCGGTGGAAGCTCGCCAGCGGCCCACACAGCTGCTTCTAATCTGCGAGTAGAGGGCTCTCATCATCAGAGTCCGAGTAGAACACGGCGCCGGCGAGAGGGGAAGACGCGGTCTAGAGAGAGAGAGAGAGCGTGGAGAGACCTGGACGAAGATGGGGTTTACAGACGCGAGCAAGCGGGACACACTATCAAAAGATTTGGGAGCATCTTGTGCAGCGTGCCCTAGTATTTCAGTGGTTTCCCCATAAACTACTATAACTACTGTAACCCCCCCCCCCCCCCCGTCCGTCCGTCCGCAAACCAGACAGTATAGCCTTTCCCCCCAAAAAGCTTGATGCTGGCAAAAAACTGCACTGCTCCGGGCTACGTTTCTGTTTAGCTAAATGGAAAGTACAGTAGAACTACCAGTGTAAACTCTGACCATTTTCTCTGACCGTTTTCTTTTCTCTCACAAAAATGTGAATCACTGTGGACTTCCTGAAGCCTACGAGGCCGTGCACAACACATGTGGCCATGGCAGCAGCACTTTTAGGCTACCTCACATTGTTTAGGTTAGTTCTGCATCAGCGGAACACATGACACGCTGGGGTGAGAGACAGAGCTTGAATGTCCCCCCACCCCAGTATTCTGTATCTTAGAACAGTGTCCCAAACAATGGGTCGGGAACCATTTTGGGAATTTTCAAGACTTCAAATATGATAAAAAAAAAAATTGGGGGGGGGGGGGGGGGGGTCGTGGCATGAAAAGTTTAGGAACCCTTGCAGAAAGAAGAGTAACCAAAGCTCAAAGCTTTGTTCTGCTCTGGTCTGAAAGGGGGGCGGAGGGTAGGCTGTTGGGAATCGGAAGCCAGGCAGCAGACCCGTATTGTCTACACCCTGCTTCCAGAAAAAGCCAGCCACGTATAAATATCTTTCACAGCTAATTGGGAAATGCTGGAATGAGTTGTAGGGCTTTTGTGCAAAACTAGTTTCAAACTAGAGTCCTGAAAATGTCAAGTGTTGGACCCAAATGCAGATCCACACAGGCAGGCAGATAAAGTTCAATGATGTTTTATCAAACTCAGGATACAAGCTGACAATAAAGCAGGACATATGGAAGAGCAAGACATACCATGACATCTATAAACTGGCAGGAAAACACAGAACACAGGGAGCGGTGTTGCCAGATGGGAAACGTTGTATTATCAATATCATACCAGAGGCTTAGTGAATGATCATATTTGAAAGAAGACTATCATACACAGCCAAAAAAAGAGAAATCACACATAAATATATAGGTTAATTTGACACAAAAAAATAGATAAACCTTGTTTGAGACGCCAACATGGAAATAGGCAACTTACAAAATAAAAGCCTGAAACAGTAAACAGTAAACACTAACAGTAAACAGTAACTAGGCAGACAGGAAACAATAGGAACGATACTACAGAATAAAGGTACAAGCTTTAAGCACTAAATAGACATTTATCATGTTCTGTTCTGTTGAACAGTGCAGTCACTATAGGTGTGCTAATAAGTGATAAAATAACCAGCCACCCTGAAGAAAAAATATGGTGCGTACCACAATACTTGTGAACAGTAGTACGTTAATTTGAGAGTCCTGGTTTGCAGGTTTGATAATACGGTCAACCTATACAAAACAGAACTATGTAAACCAAAAACTTATACAACTACCTTTGTTTCTTAGAAATCCAGTTTCAACTTTGCTTTTGTGACATGAGAATTCAGCCCCAGATCCTGCCGTTTTATTTCTTCCTATTGGCAGATCTGAACTAGCCTAGTAAACTAGACTCCTCCTGGTTTACGAGGCTAGATCTGAACATGATCTGGTGTCACAGAGCTGTAATTGACACGCTGCCACCTTGGAGGAGATTACCAGTGACTCCTCCTGCACCTGACAGCTCACCAGCGGTAGCCTATAGCAAGAGTTCATTTACTTAAGTAAACGTCAAAGTTCAAACATATTAGCAGCAACAGTTGAACAAGTAAAAGGTATATTTATGCAGAATGTCTGTTTCAGAATCATATATACTGTATATAATGGAGTATGATGCTGTAATTATTTATCATTGGCCTCTCTGAGCCCTATTTTGTACTTCGGCTATTAGACAATAAACAAGCTCACAAGTTCGTAAGCTTGTAGATCTGCTATTTCCGAAAGATTTAGAGTAGATTTTCTATTCATAATTATATCATTATTATTCATAATATAAACCTGCAAAGCGAAAAGCAACTAAATGCTGTCAAATAAGTGCAGTGGAGTAAAAAGGACGATGTTCTTCTCTGAGATGTAGTAGAGCAGAAGTATGAAGGGTCAAGGAATGGAAATACTCATGGTAAAATAAAAATACATTGGAACCGTAAGTAACAGTACTTGAGTAACAGTACTTGAGTAAATAAATGCACTACAGTTACTTTACATCAGCACGATAGCTGACTCAGCTGTGTGGAATGCGTCATGGCAGGCGTTCAACTTTCCCATTTCAGCTGTTAGCAATATTTCCTGTAGGGCTGCTCTGCACATTTGATTATAAATGATGTTGCATGTAAGAGTTTGGTAGGGAGAGAGCGAGTCTGGAAGAGAGAGAGGCCCACGGAGAGGAGAACATTTGGAGTTTGGCTTCTTCCACTGTAAACGAGAGCACCTCTTTTGCATGTCTCACAACAAGAAAGATTTGTTTTTAAATAGTATGTATTTTTGAGCTGTGCTAACCGCTACTACATCTGGCATTGTCTGTTTGTATGTATAGTATAATGTATTAATGTCCCACACTTGTCATGCTTCGTGGGACGCTTAATGAAATTAACTCCACGCATATCACACTGGGTGTGATTTTTGTTGTTGTTGAATCTGTTTTCATAGCCCTTTATCTACTTTTTCTCTGAAAAGTAGCGTTTCCACCTAAAAGGCGAAAGGGTGACCACCTAAAATGGAAGCATGTACTGTAGTCGCCTTAGGGGGACGCCTGCATGTACGAGGGGGGTATCTATCTAGTCCAGGTATCAGACAAGACAACTGCTGGAGAATGTGGGAGTGTGTTCTTATCTGATGCTTTTATTGTCTCCTCAGGTGACACCTGGCAGCAACAAACAGTTGACCTGTGACCTTTCATTTCTAAAGACCTGCATGCCTGCAGGAATGGAATGACCGTTCCATACCACTGCCCTATACCCAAGAACCATGAAGAACATTAACTGAAGTACTGTATTCAAGCACATCATTTTGAGCGTTGCTCCTGGAACAGGAGCTATAGCTCCAACATCTGGCTTTGTCCGGTCAAAAACCCCCGCCCCCCGCCCGCCCGCCCGCCTGCACACACACACACACACAACCCCCCCACCCCACCCCCCGTGTGTGTGTGTGTGTGTGTGTGTGGGTTTGTGTGTGATTGTGCATGGCCTGAACAACAGCGCCCCTCCCTTAACATGTGTGGTCACAAAAGGTACTGTAGGCTAAATAGATATAGATACACCATAAAAATGCGAATATACAGTATACGATTTGTGAAAGTGACAAACGGGCTTCACAGTTCTGTCAGGTGTGTTCATATGCTAATGGTGATGCGATTTCAGATCAATTGCTCCAGCCACTGAGGAGAAACGCTGTTTCAGACAGACAGACAGACAGACACTCACTCAGACAGACAGACAGACACTCACTCAGACATTCGCAAAATTATAGTATAGATAGGAAGGGAGAAAGTACATTATGAATGAACTACGTAATACCCATTTCAAATGGCCTCTGTCGGGTGGAAACCTCATAATTATGTTCAGGATTCAAATTCGAAAACAGCAAAAGTAGCAGATTGACAAGCTCAAAACGCTTGTGGATCTGCTATTTCTGATGATTTTGTGTGACGATGTACTAGTATGATCAAGTAGGGCGTTAATTTACGGAAAAAAAAACTCAAAACGTTAGAATATGGATCTGCCTGACATATAATAGTGTCTACAAGCTCACAGCGGAAATGAGGAAGGGTAGTGGCTCCTGAACGGGTAATAACATACAGTACCCACGATGCATTGCATAAACATCCCAGAGCAGAGCTGACCTAAATTCAGGTATAAAGTTAAAATCGTAGTGTTTAGGTGTGGGTGTGGTGGTGTGGTTAAACACTTTCACCCATTCCATCTGTATTTTGAGCATGTCATTATAGGTGAAAATGTTCAAACACATCACGATGCATATAAGCCTGCAGATCAGCTGCATTTAAAAAAAATGTGTGCATAGAGCTTATCAGTAGTTATGGTTGGTTTAGATTTGTGTGACCTCAAGCTCCCAGATCCGGAGCTTGTAGAAATGGATACCCAGTACCAAAACAAAAGCCGCAACCAATGAGGAAACACAACCTTATTTTTAGATCTTCGACCATGAAAATTATACAATGTGTTTTTAATGAGTTTGTATAACTCTGAGACCAGACCAGACCAGTGCTGGAAAGTAACGTACATTTAGTACTGTACTTGAGTACAATTTTGATGTACTTTTACTTTACTAGAGTTTCTAAACGTTGTACTTCTACTCCACTACATCTCAGAGGCAATTATTGTACTTTTTACTCCACTACAATTATTTGAAAACTTTAGTTACAAGTTAACTTGCAGATTTAGATCATTTCTTATTCTTTTACATATTTAAAACATAATGGTATATTAACCACTCAAACACGATTTTGTACTTTTGTACAGCTATTCAAATGGCTTGTAGATCTGCTATTTTCGGCTCACGACACTGCCGTATGAATAAGTATAAACACGTTCTACAGTTGGTACAGTTGTGGTGCCACCCGTGCATGACAGCATGGCATGGAGCGCCACTTTGATGCCAGAGGAAGATATTTATCATTCAAACAAAAGTAATCACCACCTGTAAAACCACAGAACTGTGCTCCATTGTGCGACGGTAGTTTGCACTGTATTTTAGGATTGCATGGAGGATAAGAAGTAAGAACCTCTGGCTTGATTCCAGCCCTGGGAATATTCAAAGGATTTGGCGCTTATAGGACAATCTTTTTTCTCTGCAGATTATTATGTGGGAGTTTTTATCTGACACTGTTAAACACAAAAGACCATTGTGTCTTGAAACGTTCATGCAGCAGGATATAGTTGAATATTTTGAAAGGACAAATTTGCAATCTTTGTGAGAGATAGAGGAAGATTGGAAAACTTTATTCTGTAATAAACACTCATCAAAAAAGATGATGTTGTGTAGGGAGAAATAATTAACCAGCGAACAAATTAAGAACATCCTCTGGGTGTGAGGGCAGTAACTCTTTTGAATGTCTCTTCAGTGAGGAAATTCTCAATGAAGAAAGTTATAATTGTTGCACCTTTTACTGCCATGTCTGAATTCACCCTTTGTTAGCCTTCTGGTTGGTCCCTGAATGACCAACCAGCAGGCTCTATCTGCCTTGTCCCGCCCTGGTTCCGCCTTTTTTATGTTGAATTTGCTAAAACATAATTTTTGGAGAAATAAAAACATTTAAAAACATTGCTGAGTCACTATACTGCCACTGAGCAGCTCCATTTTACTGAAACCAAGTTTGAAATTAGAATTGAATACAAAGAATAACAATACGAAACAACTGAATTACAATGGTAGTGGATGGAGTGTCCCACCGAATGTCCCACCAAGAGACAGCAACCAATGGGTGTGAAGAGGGGCGGGACAACGGGCGGGATTTGACAAAGGGTGAATTATTAAACTGGTTCAAAACCTTCCCAATCCTCTGCATACCATATCTCCCCCCCTCCACCAAGCGGTGCCACCCACCCAGTAACCCCTCATCCAACACCCTACCATAATTTTCCTCTGTCTGTCAGTATCTAGTGTGGGCTCATGTTTACAAGGTAACACAGCTTGGGAAGTCGGGGGCGAGTCCACTATTGGCAGGGGAAGACAAGAGTATGCAAGGGAGGGGCTTCTGTGGGAGTGATATTCCAGCTAACCTCACGTGGAGCGGGCCATTCTTTGTGCAGTTTTTGATACAGACACCAGACTTGCTAAGTTTATTTGCCTCAGAGGCAATAAAATATTGTCCTTTCCCATCGGAGCTGAGACAAATCCACTGACAAACTTAAAAACTTAAACTATAGCTGGGAAGAGTTAGCACTGTTTCTGCGGGGCCTGCCTGAGATGAGCTTTTCTTAACAACTGGCACACAGAAAGTGGCGGAATGGAAACAGAGTGGAAAAACATCTGTTTTGTCTGTTAACATGAACAATACTTTTGTTTCATGTCTTCCAATGGTGTCAAGTAACTAAGTACTGTTACTTAAGTTCTACTGTACTCAACTACAATTTTGAGGTACTTTTACTTTACTGGAGTGTTTCCAATTTTCAATTACTTCTACTCCACAAACATCTCAGAGGCAAATATTGTACTTTTACTCCACTACAATTATTTGTCAACTTTAGTTACTAGTTACTTTGTAGATTTTGATTATTTTTACAAAACATACATTAACCACTTCAGCTCTGTATACATTTCGGTCATTTGAAAATATGCTATGCTATGCTATTTTTAAAAGATTTTTAGATGTGCTATACCTTAATAGATTTTTAGACCTTAAAACTTGAATAATGAATACTTTTACTTTCGGTACTTAATTGGTAAGTATCAAAACCTTTTGATGCCAACACATTTACGGACTTTTACTTATAACAGAGTATTTCTATACTGCAGTATTGATACTTTTACATAAAAATTGTGAGTACTTTTTCCACCACCGTTTGTCTGATAACATGAACAACAGTTGTCTTCTCAAGGTATGCCTGCATGGGCATGGCAGCCTCTTCTTACCACCGGAGACCAAACATAGGGTCAGGACCCCCAGGGGGGTCCCCAGATGTTTTTTGGGGGGCCCCAGATGATTAACTTGTTCATGTATAACATTGTTTGCTCAGTAAACAAACCAACAAACAATATAAGTGTGTGCAGGGTGTCTGCACATTTCTAAGGTTAACATTTAATGCATCTAAATGATAAAAAAAGACCATTACTAAGTCAAAAGTGAGCAACAAACTATAGTACTATAAAAAAATATCAAACATTGGCCAAATTGTCAAATATTAACCAAATAGCTGATCTGCTTTTTTCACAATATTTATCTTGTTGAACCGAGTCAAACTAAATTGATCTCGTACTTGTCAGGGTGGGGGGTCCCCAGTTCAAATATGATTATTGTGAGCTGAAAAAGTTGAGAACCACTGCCTTAGATCAGTGCTGGAAAAGAGAGAGCTTGCACAGTGCTGCTGAGACACGCGTTGGCCTTGATCTTCAGTCGAGCCATGTATTTATTTTTAGGACTTAGCACACACAGACACAGAGGAGGAGGGTTTGGCCAGAAGGTGGCAGAATCGGTTCCCCGGTGGGTTTCTCCACCTCCACACAGTTTGTTATTTCACCCCTTGATTGTGTTGTGAGCTGTTAGACATTATAGGGACATAAATAATACATAATTTCACATAGAACGACTAACAGTTTTGAAGCAAATAAGTGTGGAGAAAACGTCTCTTGACCTAAGGCCCTCCCTGTTATGCAAACAGAGGCTGTAGCATAGCCAGGCCTGCAGCCTCTCAGGTCCTGTCCTGTGCGTGTGTCTTCAGCAGGACTGACACCCTTTTCCTCCATCTTGATCTGCTGTGAAATCGTGGAAGGTTTCTTTCTCATGGTGACAGGTGCAAGGTTAATTTGTAGACCTGGCATCCTACACAGTTACAATGAACAGATTGTTTATTTATTTTTCTCTGTATGTATGTACGTACAGTATGTATGTACCGGTTTGTCCCACACTTGGCCAAGCTTCGAGGGATGCTTAATGAAACTTTGTGGGCTACAAATTGTTATACCTTTTGAGGATTTGTCCAGGATTCAGAGCCCGGACAAGATGTTGCCGGATGTTGGAGCTTAGCTCCTTCCAGGAGCACCGCTCAAAAAGAAGAAGAACAACAACATACTGTACTGTGGCACTTGTACAGGTTCTGTGTGTTGAAGCACAGGTAATCAACCACTACCTGCTGGACCAGGGGTTCTCAAAGTGGGGTCCGGGGACCCCCAGGGGTCCTTGGAGGTGCACCAGGGCAGACAAATGTAGGAGCGGTTAGCCGTAACGTTGCCATGGCATTGGTCCGACATCTCATTGTTCCTACATCCCATTAGTCCGAATCTGGTGAATGTTAACCTGGTGAATGATACCTAACCCTAGCCCTAACCTCAGTAAACTAAACCTAACCCAAACCCTAACCCTAACCTCAGTAAAACGATGCCTAAACCTAACCCTAAAACCTAACCCTAACCAAAGTAGGACTAATGACATGTAGGATTAATGAGATTTACGACTTATGGGCAGCAGTAATACCGCTCAAAACATATATATATTTGGCTACTTTTATGAACAAATCCAGATGCCTTAAAAACTAGTTGTCGACACTGCTGAACACATTGTCTGATGTGTAGAGCCTGTCTGGCTGGGGTTGAAATGGTGATCAATTTACCATATTGAGGTCATCAACACAACAGGCAGTGACTTCCTTGATTGGCCAGCCCAACATTTGTGCCACTGAACCAATATAAGTGGTAGAGCACACAATGGGACACCATTCTGTTACTCAACAAGACAAGAAGAATCTCATTTTAAATATAGGCGAGCTCAGGATGTTGTGCTGGACACTGCATCAAAAAGGACATACTAAAGGCACTCAAGCTGCTGTTGCCGTGGGAGACAAAGTCTACTCAATTGGAGGGTGCAAAAATGTTCAGATTCATGTTCATGTCTTCAACACAGTGTCTTTACGCTGGAGGAAGTTGACCCCAAGAGAACAATGTGACATTGAGGTTCCAAACGATCTCTGTCTCCACAACATTGTGCTGATAGAAGATTTCATCTACATATGGGGGGGTCATGATTATGGCACAGGGAAGTACTATAATGTGCTTTATGCATTTGATGTTGATACCCACAGATGGTTCCAGCCCAAGATTTCTGGAACTGTTCCAGAGGAGAGGACCTATCACTCAGCCTGTGTCTTGGGGAAGGTCATGTACATCCACGGAGGATACAATAGGACTGGATACTATAATAACATGTACACGTTGGACACAACCACAATGACCTGGTCTTTGATTAACACCAGAGGCACTCCACCTTCTTCTACATCACATCACTCTGCCACCATCATAGGGACAAAGATGTTTGTATTTGGGGGAAGGGCCTACTCCGCCAACAACATCACGAGAGTGTTTGACACAGAGACGAACTGCTGGCTGAGAACACCTTCTGCACAGCTTCTTCCAGAAGGACGCTATGGTCATTCAGCCTTTGCCTACAATGGAGAACTGTACATATTTGGTGGCAGAAACAGTAATAATACTTTCCTCTATGATCTGTGGAAATTCAACCCAGAGACATTCTCCTGGACGAAGGTTATGCCCAAGAGAAGAGGTCCATCTCCGATGGATATGTGCTGTTGCATTGTGGGAGATCATTTCATCGTCTTTGGAGGATGGAACGGCCTGTTCATCCTAGACTTAAGTCCTAGTCTCAAGACGTTATGCAAGCTAGCAGTTATTCAGTACGATCTGGAACAGTCAGAACTCACACACGACATCAGGTGGGAATTGCGAGTGTGGTTGCCGTAAACCTTCTTCTTTTTACCTTCCTTGGTCTATATAAGGAAATAAAACGCCTATGCAGAATGGAGACGAGTAAGAAGAATTCGACAAAGATGTGGAAAAGTCGCCATGTCGATCCACCATTCAGTTGTCCGCTACTGGCTATACAGTACAGTGAAGCCTCTAGCAGTGAAACCCCTGTTGCTTATAAGTGATACTTTTTATTCATATGAGTCATAATGTACTTAAAGACATAGTGGAGCTTTAAGCCCCGATGTATACTTCATTGTACAACAGTGTCACACAAAAATAGGGAAACTAGCGGTTGTACAAGCTCAAAACATGCAGCATTGCGACACATTGGGCTATTTCCTGTAAATTTGAAGACCAGTTATTAAATTGAAATAAAACTAATATGAATGATCAATTGAATCAATTAATTTGAATAACTGTTGCACTCCTACGTCACTAGAATAATACAAGTTCTAGAGACGGGGTTTGCGTGGCACTGGCAAGTACAAGCAGTTTCAGACCCTTTTGGAGCATTGTTAACAATGACACTCATCGAAGTGGAGCTTTCTTTGGTCTATCCGCTTCAGGCTCTGTGCTGTCTCTTCCAGACTCGGAGCAGTAAAGACGTTGGCCGTTGGGTAGTTATTGTGGAGCAGACAGTGATCCTCATGATTCATCCTTTCCACACTCCAGTGTTTGGGCTTGGAGCAGGGGGTGAGTGTGCTTTAAAGTCCCCCTGTACTGTCTGTGAGTGGGAATGAGCCACAGGACACAAAGAGACCCACGTCTATCAGCATAGCTAGGTATACTGTAGGTTGGGCAGTGGTTCTGGTTCCCAAGGCCCGTCAGGGCATTGCAAGTGGGCCCACAAATACAAAAAATCACACCTAGTGTGAAGTGAGCGGTGCTATTTTTTATGAGTCATTTCATCAAGCGTCCCACAAACCAGTCACAGCGTGTCCTGTGAAGCTTGGCCACTGCAGGACCCTGAGCGTACAACAAACTTTGAGATGTTTGTGCCCAGATGTATCTAGGCTAGATGTAGGCCATGCTTCAGGTTACTTAAGCCACTTACCACAGCAGCCGCTAGGCTTTTAAGATTTTCACCACAGTTGTAGAGTTGTCAAAGTGCCATTGAGTACTTTATTTACAAACATGCATAAGCAAATTGCACATAAAACTTAGTAAAATTATGAAACACGATAAAGCTTGAAAGCGCATTTCCGTTGTGGTCCTTTGTTATTGCACTAGGAAACAGCCATCCGCTTCATATCCGGATATTTGAAAAATAACAAAGGAAATTTGTTTTTTTTAGGAATTCACTGCATCTTTTTTTCCGATTTTTAAGTTGACTTTTGATGATCTGAAAAAAATATTCACGTTTTCTTCCCAAAATAGCAAATTTTAATTGAGTTTGGGAGTGCCGGGTTTCCCCAAAAAGCTATTTGTGTAAGGCTTTTATGTGGTGTCTGAAGAATGACTTTAGCAAATATAAAATGTTGGTGGTTATGGTTATGGTACTGTGGAGGGGCGTATACTGTCTGTATGTCAAGGGTTCCCAAAGCTTTCTGGCCGCTATGATAGAAATTAATAATGTTCCACAAGGATGAAGGATTTGAAGAATTGACAACGGTTTATTCATCAAAGAGGCAAAAAGTTGAACAGAGTATCAGCATTCAAAAGACAGAGCTCTGGCCTCCATGGCCAGAGCTTGGGCCCCGTGGGGCAGACCACTCCTGAAGTGTCATATGGGACACCTCTTATACACCAAGGTGCTCTCCCTAGATGGAGATAGAATCTAAACATCTATACTAAGTACCATACAGTATATAATAAGGCTGACTGGTTAAGTTGCAATGACCATGTACAGTATAGCATCACTTAGTACAGGTTTTATGCTGACACAGAGGAGAAGTAGAAGTCAAAGTCCATGGATGTCAGCTGTTGGATTGACAGCTGCAGGCACATCCAAATTAGTACTTTGGCACTATTTGTTACTATATAAATATTTCTACCACACCGCGACCCCCCAAAATACTAATATTTGAACTGAGGACCCCCCACCCTGACACGCACTTGGAATTGTAGGAGTTGAGGCATTATGTTAAGTTTTACCCTTGTTCCATAGATAGGCTACATATTGTGAAAATAGCCAATCTACAAGCTCACAACTCTTGTAGATTTTTTTTTACAATGTTTGCCTCTTTCTTGCGTAATATTTGACAATTTGGCCAATTTGGTAAATAGGTCTTAAAAGTAATTCAATTGTAACTTTAGAAATGTGTTTACTGTTGAGCGAGAAAACAATGTTGCACATTAAGCTAATCATCGGACCCCCCTGGGGGCCCCGACTCCCGACCCCCAGTTTGGGAAGCACTGCCATAGAGGGGGCATATACAACACAGTGCTTCATTAAGCCATGAGAAAACATGCTCAGATTTTATACAGTACACGCACCTCCTGTATGGCTATAGTTAAAGTTTAGGTGGATGGAATATAGCCCCAGGTGACGTTAAAACACTATACCTAACTTGTTATGGCTTGTGCCAGCCTGAAGTTACTGGAGAGACACTACTTCACCTGTGGAGAGAAGTGCAAGAATGACACTCACTCTCTCTCTCTCTCTCTCTCTCTCTCACACACACCTTAAAGCATTAGTTATCCTAATTCTGGGGATGCCTACTGATCCTTCCACTCATTTGTTCTCATGTTATCTTCGTAATGATTAGACCAGTGATTTGACCAAGGAAAAGGGAAATTCAGTTTTCAGCTTCACCCAGCTGATTGCTGAGAGGGAACGAAGAGGCGATTACCACCCTTAAAAAGACTCCCTTCCTTTAGATCAGGGGTATACAACAGGGGGGTTGGGGCCCCTAGGGGGTCCTGCAGAGATACTGCAGGGGGGCCGCCAAATCTTTGAGTGATAGGAATTTTATTTATATTTTTTATTTTACATTAACCACTTGAACTATTGCATAGCAGCTCTATAAGCTCAGAACACATCTGTGACACGTTGTGCGCTTGTACATACGGTAGGCTACTTTTGGCAAAGAGGTTTGGTGTACAGGGAAGAAAGAGCAGACCAAGACACACATTTAGCCTGAATCCACTATATAGTGAAGGGGTCCCTCATCTCTCTCTCTCAGCTAAGGGGTCCTTGGCCTGAAAAACGTTGAAGACCCCTGTTTTAGATGGGAAGGAAAACTGATCAGTGATAGTAAACAGCATCACACAGGAAACTAGAGAGCTCTATGACTGAACTGCACCAGGACAGACAAGATGACAGCCAAGGAGAGGATCTCCAAGAATAGAAACGTTTACGCTATTCCATCAGGAATGAATGCAGAACAAACGGCAGCTTTTGGGCAAAGGAACAGACAGTAATGGTAGAGGACTTCAAGAAACAGATGTTTGTAAAAAGGTTCTCCTTTACCAAACATCTGGGAGTGGGACAAGGAAGATGACTGCAACGGAGACCTTTGTGGGTTTGTTTGTTTTTGTTGTTGTTTTTTTTTTTTTTTGTGTGTTTTGTTATGTTTGAGGCAATATTAAAGCAAGCAGTGCAGTAGTAGGTATGAGATCAGGATTGCAGTTACTTTCTAAAGTCTTTGAGTTGTGTCTGAGCAAATACAATTCACAAGAATTTACACTCTTCACTGTCATCCTAATTTGTGCATCATGGTCTGTGGTTGTATCATGGTCTGTGGTGATCATAGTCAGTATCATGGTCAGTATCATGGCAGTATCATGGTCAGAATCATGATTAGTATCATGATCAGTATCAGGTCAGTATCATGTCAGTATCATGGTCAGTATCATGTCAGTATCAGATCAGTATCATGTCAGTATCAGGTCAGTAGCGTTAAGTGGTGAATTTTCAGATCATGCTTAATTTAATGATCAATCAACTGATGCATTCCAGCTTGAATCACTGGAACTAACGTAGTATACTTTAACTTCCTATTTCTCAGTATCACAATATCGAGAAATATTTTTCAATGTTTTAAAGAAAAGATACCAGTGGACAGCAGTGGACTGAGGGTCAGGCTACTTGTTACTGTATTTCAAGTCCCAGAGGTTTTGTTATAGTCATAAACAATGACAATCATAGACAATACATTGTTCCATTGGTCCACCTCTCAATGATAGTTTAATTATCTGTTTTGTGAGTGTTTTATGGTTTACAATTGGTTTGATTGGCAAGTATTCTAAACAAGCAAATTCAGTGGAAAGACATGATTGCTGACGTTATCCGACTGTGAATTACCAGTAAGACTCCCTAATCGGGAGATAAGCGACCGTAGGTGGCTTATCTCCACAAATAGGGCAAAAATGTGTTTTTCCAAAATCTTCCTGATCCATGTTGATGACATGAGTGTAGACATGCTGTGTAGTGATATTCGTGATTTTAGGGCAAAAACTATAGGAGCAGTGTCCAAAAATGTGTTTTAAAAATCGGCCTGAAGGTGGCGCTAGAATAGGGCCATGTGAGAAATGAGGGGTGGGGTCTCCGCGTTGCCTTGGCGGACGAATAGGTACCGGCCCCGGCTCTCCCGGACGCTCCTAGCCCGAGTTACGGCATTTTATGTGCGCTGCAGTGGCAGGGGGTCCTCCACTGGGGGCGCCACCACTTTTGCATCCGTTCTGGAGCACCAGGAGTCGGTGGTCCCCGGGAATTCCCCGTGAGCAGCCCCGTTGGGGTGGTCATTTGGTAATTTTTGCACATTTGGTCATTTTTTACATCTGGGGGTCCCCCAGGGACCTGGGGGTCCCTGGGGCTCCGGGGGTCCTTGGAGGTTGTAGTTTGGCAGGCAAGGAGTGTGTGTGTAAAATCTGGCATGGATCGGGTCAACGGGTGCAGAGATATAAGCAGGGAAAAAGTGTGACGTGTGACGTGTGAGCACATTTGGTCATTTTTTACATCTGGGGGTCCCCCACTCCCCCAGGGACCTGGGGGTCCCTGGGGCTCCGGGGGTCCTTGGAGGTTGTAGTTTGGCAGTTAAGGAGTGTGTGTGCAAAATTTGGCATGGATGGGGGCAACGGTTGTGGAGATATGAGCAGGGCAAAAGTGTGACGGACTCACTGACTCACTGACGTACAGACAGCCGGTGGAGGTTTTGGTAGTAAATGCGACCTACGGTCGCAATAAAGTGAGAAATGTTCAGTCATCCAAACATGGAATAAGTTGAATCTAAAATAACTGACTGACCGTTGAACGTGGCCCTATAGAGGCATGTACTGTATGTACACAGTACAATCATCATTTATCCATTTTTACAGGTCCATTTTGTTACATCTGTACGCTTTCAGAATTAAAAACTTATTATACAGTGTATAGTAATGTATTTGTTGAGGATTGGAATCATTTATCAGCATTACTGATGGGTCTGGTTTTGGTCTGGAGTTCATCCGGAAGACAGAATTCATTGATCTTTCCATGAGGAAACTGATGATAATGAATTGAACAGCATATTAAATGTTCATGTGTCTCCTCGAAAGACAGTTTGGAATGCAGCTCCGAATGAGGCTGGGTCTGGTTGTTGTGGGAGTGGATGGCCATGGGAAAATTATAAGATTTTTCGGAACATGGACAACTTTAATTGTTTAAATGTCCGATCAAAAAATAAATAACAACTTCATAAAGACTTATAAAGTTTTATGAGCAGAGTTGAAGTGACTGTGAGCATTTGCAGCAGCTCTAGTGAAGCACAGACCCAGCAGTACAGCCTCCCTTAAGTGACTACAGATGTTTCAGAAATTGAATTTGTGTGCAGGAGTAGAGAACAAAAAGATGTTTCCCCTTTCTCTCTAATGCCTAGCGTATGCTCTGTCGTCATGACAGTTCCAAAAATAGAAGATCTATAAGCTCACAAGGCGTTGCGGATGCGACGGCTTGTGAGCTTACAGATCTGCTATTTTCGGTTAGAGACGTTGTGGTATAGGCTATGCAACGAAGTATAAATCAGGCTTCAAGTCATCAGTCCTTCCTCTGATTGCTGTCCAGTACTGTACTGTACTACTCCAGTATACCTGCGTGTACAGTATACTGAGAGCTGCAGGCAGGGCCTTTACTCTACTGTACTCTGCCAGGACATGAAAAGAAGGGAGAGGGGGAAAAAAAAGCATTCTCTCCAGCCAAGATATCAAGTTTCTTTAAAACGGAATGGAAAAACCATTCAACACAGTGGCTTGTTGAGCATTTGGAGCAAAATGCAGCCAATGGCTGGAAAAATGGTTGGTACCATTAAAGAGCAGTTGATTGTTCAGTAATTTTCTAATACTGTAGCTTCGCTTCTGATTCAGTGGTTTGTGTTTAATCAAACTACAATACTGTGCGTCGACGTGGGGTCACACTGATAGGACACACATGAAACTAGTTGAATGAAGCAGCAGCACTATATCTCTCTTTCCTCTTCTCCCCCGGATTTGAACCCTGTTTCCTGCTTCAAGGAGTAGTTCACCCCCCAAATGATTTTTTTTCTATTGATTATTCATGCCATGGAGACTTGAGTTCAATAATATTTTTTGTCACATTCCTAAGACAAAAATGATTTAAAAAAAAGAAGAAAAAAAATCCCATCTGGAATCAAAGGGGGTAAATTTACTATAATTTATATTGTATTAACATACACTACCATACAGATAGGACAAAATAACATTTTATAGAGGGTATGCGCCTGACATCATCATCATACCCGGAAGTTATGCAGGAACGCCTACTGAGCCTTGACAGCCCATACATCCAAACAGAATAGTCCTATCCGATTGTACTAAACGACGTTAAACGACGTTAACCCACTTTGCCACTCACTTTGCCACTCGATTTGCTATTCACTTTATGTATGCACATACCCTCTATTCCTAAAAGAAAGTTACGTATATATAGTGAGGCTTTTTTTATGCCTTTCAGAAATACTAATATATACTGTATCCATCAATCTTCAAACTGTGCCCACGCACGTGTAACCACTAAAAATCTGTAGACGGTTTCCGTGGTGCGCTGGCCACGAATTTCTCCCCTCACAAAAAAAAAATCACCTGAGGGCAGGGCAAGTGCAGGGTGTGGCTGAGAGGGATAAGGCCGTGCCCAGAGGGGCTGGTCTATAGGCTTGGTGAGTGGGAGAGGGTGGAGACTGGAGAGCAGCCCTCCATCAGACCCCTGAACTGTCAGCATGCCTCAAGTGTTTTTTAGCAGGGCTGCTTCCCCCTCCCACTGTGTGGATGCACCACTGGAAGAGGATCAGAGGAGGAGAGGGGGGGCTTCGTTGAATTGAAGAACTTAAGCAATGCACAAAACAGGTAGAGACAGGACCAAAATTAGCACCGCGAGAGACGGGGGAAGAGAGAGAGGGAGAGGGAAAGAGACATGGGTTCAAAGAAGTGGGGGATGAGTGAAGATGTGGCACATACTGTAAATGGGAGGAGAGAGAGAGAGAGAGAGAGAGAGAGAGAGAGAGAGAGAGAGAGAGAGAGAGAGAGAGAGAGAGAGATAAACACATCTAGTGGTATGTTTAGCTGCCTGTCATGATTGCTGCTCTCAGGGCCTGTGCAGAAAAAAGACGAGCCTAAGAATAGTTTAGAATAGTTACACAAATTCTTCCTGTTCATTACATAAGTCACTACAGTTCCCCTTTTTTACAGTATATTGTCAAGGCAGTAGCAGATAGTGATCTGCATTGGGATTGCTTCCTAATGGTGCCTTGTAAAAAAAAGGGGCCTGTTCTGATGAGGAATGCGGTCTGTTCAGTGTCTCAACATGTTGAGCGAGAGGTGGGCTGTGAGGGAAGTCCAGCACCGAAGTCTTTTAATGTCCTCCGTGTAGTTCATGATTCATCATGATGAGAGACCGTGATCTCGGTCTTCTGTGTCTGAAAACGACTTCACTCCATACACAGCTGAGGTACAAACGTTCCCCACCAACAGGAAGAAATGACATTTTCCGTTTTGCGAGTCACCTAAGCTATGATCAAGAGTAATTCTTTCCATTATTGTATTCCATGCTTTGTGGTGGTTAGGGCATTGGGTTGATAAAAAAGCCCTGAACTTCTGGGAAGCGCTGGTGAGCAAAACACATTAAATGTTGTTTTAAGCCTGTTCTTTTAAAATGTATAAGAGTCAAGAGTTTTGTGGCCTAACACAAATTATATATTTTTTTCTTTTGTGAGAGTGATGCTTTATCATTAAGCTGTAATACTTTAGTGTAAATACTCATCTGGCTTTAGTTCTGTATTCACATTGCTGCATGTTTTATTTTTGTGTCTCAAGCCAGAGTCCTTCAAAAGATGCATACGATATTATAACTTTCACTGAAAGAAACCTAAGGATAAACTCTCTCGTTTTTCTATGACATTTCCACGACAGGTGATATTCTAATTTCGAATCCACTTGACTCTGTCTGTGGGCTTCACTGTTTATAATTGTAGTTATTTGGACCGCAGAGCGAGGAGGGGTGTGTGTGTGGAAAGTGCCTTAAACGTGCACGACCACAGTCATTGTCAGGTACGCAAGTATAACAATTAGACTTAATGGGGAGTCTCACCTCGGCTAACTGCTCGCCACACCCCTGCTATAGTGAGTGTTTCCCCTCCCGCTGAACTTACTCCAAAACATCTGTCACAGGGTGGCTGGGTCCACTTGACAACCTTGATGACATATGCGCTGCCAGTCCTGGCCCCTCCCTCCCACTCACACACACACACACACCAGCAAGTGTGCTAGCAGGTCATTTTATTGCAGCTAGTGTATTTGTGTTCAGTCACTTGTAGCTAATGTACTCTGGCATGTTTTATGTGCTACTGTAAGAGATGTCTCACAACTCGCACATGAGATTAGGAGTTTCTGCTGCCATTTAAATATTGCATGTAATAAATGCCTATTATGTATATATTTGACAATCATATTGATGACCGCCCCGGAGGCCTACTGTTACATACAGTTTGTTGTCTCCACCAGCCGAAGGCTGAGGGAGAGTATGTTTTCCCCTCCGTCCGTCCGTCCGTCCGTGCGTGCGTCCGTGCATGCGTGCGTGCGTCCGTCCGTCCGTCCGTTTGTCCGTTACCAGCTAATCTCCGGCGCCGTTGGCCCGGTCGCTGCCAAACTGTGCACACACACTCCCTCGACACCAATTCAGAACCTCTGCCCCAAATATTTCACATGGGCCTGTTCTAGCGCCACCAGGAGGCCGACCTTTGCAAAACTAACTTTTGCCAGTACTCCTACAGATTTTGTCCAAAAATCACGTAAATCAGTAGACAGTATCTCTACAGTCATGTGATCGACATGGATGTGTCAGATTTTCCATATTCCATCCTGATTGGCTAAAACTGGCTTTCAAAGTTTGCAGGATTGGTCAGTTTTGAATAAAATGCCTGAAATCCTGAACGCAGTGTGCGATTTTGGTGAAATTGTGCATGCACATTCCCAATAGGCAGAGGAATAAATGCCACTTAAGAAAAATCAAATCAGCCTCATGGTGGCGCTATAACAGGCCGATTCATGTTTTCACCTATAACTCCACCGATTAGTGTCAAACTTTGTATGCGCACTCCTTAGAGGCCAAGGTAAAACCTTTTCCCTGCATTTTTTACATCAGCCTTTTATAGCGCCATCAGGAGGCCGACTTATGTAAAACACATTACTTGCCTGACCTGGTGGAGACCTGTGCTCGGAAGAGCACTGCTTCTAGTTTTACTTGTTTCTTTCTTTCTCTATTCTTGTATGACACTGTTTTTCTTTCTCTCTTTTTTTACTCCTGTAAACATGGCATGTGGCTTAGGGTTAAGTGACTGAACCCATTGATGGATGAATTTCTTTCCCATAAAGACCTTCCATGTTCTTAACTCACTGGGCTAGCCAATGGTTCTCCAAGGGCGCTTTTCGAACCGGCAAAGAACCGGTTCGGGTTCTTTCTCCCGCCTATGGGATGAACCAGAGGTGAGCTTTTCCACCGAGAACCGAGTTGGTTCCGAACTTTAATAGTTGGTTCGGAATGGGAACCACAAAATCCTTGGTTCATCTGGTTCAATCTGGTTCAATCTGATGGAAACGCAAGCCGGTTCGCGGCCGGTTCGCAAGAACGAACCAAGGTTCCAAGAAACGGCACTGGTTCTTGAGAGGTTTCCAAAATCTGTAACTAACGTACAAATGGAACCTGTAAGGGTTCCATTTGTACACTCTCAGAATTATAGGGTCCTTGACATTTCATTGTTGTTGGGTGGAACCTTGTATGTTTAAAACCGTCCGTTTTGTATTTATCATAAAAATGATCTAAACTACAAGCACACAACGCCTCGCATTGCAAATTTTGTACAACAGTCTTGTATGATGCCGGACTTGCATGAAGCAGGACTTTACTTTACAAAGAAATCATACAGATTTGAAACTTCGAGATAAAAGGTTTGTGCCCATCGGTGATGATTTAAAAGTTTAGGCTAGACAACTCAGTCCCACAGCGAATCTTTCTTGAATTCACTTGGAATATCTGGTGCATATGGCACGGATGACTCATTCTATTTAATCAGGGCTGCACAAAAATGTGACTCGCCCCCCTTCAAACAAATGAACTATAAAGACATCTATCTACTGTATTTCATCCAGGTTTTCCTCATCTTACAGACAAAGCATAACGCCTGAGTTAAGGCAGAGGACGCCACGTAGTGTACTGTAAGCTTTATATCACACACACAAAAATCTTTCTTTCAGCAAATTAACTTGGCCACAGTGGAGTGATTCTCAATTAGAAGAAGAATACTAGTCACTATTGTGTGCGTGCGTGCATGTGTGTGTGTGTGTGTGTGTGTAGGTGCGTGTGTGTCTGTGCATGTGTATGTATGCTGTTCAATACTGTATGCATCCACCATTCACATTTAAAGCAACATTTTGCTAAAGCACTTTTCTCTCGTTCGGGAGTGAGGACATGGTTGTTTCGTATTCTTTGCGCCGTGGCCAAGTATACTCCCTCTGTTGATGTGGCAGGCCTGGGAAATGAGCGCTCGATGCCTTGTGTCAGGCAAGAGAGAGAGAGAGAGAGAGAGAGAGAGAGAGAGAGAGAGAGAGAGAGAACAGAACCTCCTCTTTTTTCATCTTTTGTTTGCAAACGTGGACAAAGGCAGACATAGATTACTGACAGTGACTCACGGGACAGTGACACAACATTTCAGGAGAGAGGTGTCCACGAAACTGGACTGCTTCAGCAGCATAGTTCAAAGAAGTCAGTGTGTGTGCGTGTGCGTGCTCAAATGTGTGTGCGCGCGCACGCACGTGCATGCACACACACGTGTGTGTGTCTTCTGTAAAACGCATGTTGATTTAACTCTGAGAGTTTCCAAATGCTTCCATTTGTACAGTTTCAGAGTTAAAGATGGTTAAATGATCACTGTGAAATGTATTTCACTGATTTTCTACATTTATTACTGGAAACTGGGAAGAACTATGGAGGAGAGGGAGCAAATGACATTCAGCTGAAGTCATGGGCTAGCTAGCGTGATGAGTTGCATCGCTTTGTTGCTATAGCCCCGCATCAGAGCATGTGAAAACCAGTGAAAACCAGCTGGTTACTTTGTTTTGTTTCACGTGCGATTTTCTCTGCTACATCGTGATCCAAAGCAATTTTTCATCCTTATCCAAGGTGCTCCTCCATCACTAATAGCTAACAACCAAGAAAGCGAAGACAAATTCATGACCTGTATCTCAAAACAGATCCAGGTCCAGCATGTGAATCTGTCACAGGGAGACAGATATTCTAAACGGCTGAACAAGGTACTCTGGATGGACCAGCAGGAAAAGTCAAACACTTTCCATGAGGTGATGTGGAAAGACATAATGATAGAGTGAGACAGGGAGGGGATTGGGTTAGGCAGGCAGATACAGATAGAGAGAGAAAGGCAGACAGAGGAAAAAAGAGAAATAGACATTGAGAGAGAGAGAAAGAGAGAGAGCAACCAGAAATCATCCTTCCATCCCGAAGCATAGCTCAACGCGACCCAAGTGGGGAGGGACAAACCGGTTATCTAAATATGGCCGACCCGCCTTTAGCGAATGAGAGCTCAGCTCTGACATCCGTTTAGCCCGCCTACTCCCGATTCAGCGGCCTGGCTGATGACTAACACCCCCCCCGCCCCACCACCCCCACTCTTCCATTATTGTAGTGAAAACGTTACGTGGAGACTGCTGTTTCTCCTTATGCCCTACTACCCCTTGGCTGAGCAGACTTCTCTTCTCTCCCCTCCTCCTGAATTCTGTATCTCTTCCTTGGTATTTCCTCTGAAGAGGTCATGAACAACGTTCCCTTCCCTTCCCTTGGCTGAAACACATAGAGGCTGAAGCTGACTGGTTGTACGGGGAACAGAGACATGTTTTACTGAAGTGCAGCACTCCTGCACGCGTGCAGAGAAAGAGAGAGAAAGAGAGAGAGAGAGAGAGGTTCACAATTGAACAGGTGCCATCATGAAAGTGCAACATCGAAACAAAAGTACGTGTCTCTTGCCTCAAGGTTAAAACAACTGAGTGAAGTGCAAATGTGAAATTTGTTTCCTGAAATCCTCAGCCTCTTCTACGGTGTTGTTTCACACTCATTCTTTGTTGAAATAGAAGCTGCAAACACAGCCAAAGGGCACACACATCCGAGGCCGTCTAGGCAGGGTGCTGGAATAAAAACAGTATAAATATAAGAAAAAAGAGTCCGCACAATATGCCTTAACGTTTCAAGCCACCCGGCTCTTAGAAACGTTACCGAGTCACACTCATTCTTTCCCACATCCAGCCATCGGAGTAATGTTTTTTTCAGTGAGTCACTAAAACAGTGTCTCCTGCCTTGAGACAGACACGTAGCAGCACCAGATTTCTTGAAACAATTAAGCTCCGAGGTCGCCTTCCCAGCCAATCCCTTAATAATATCAGTGTGCTTTGAGAAAAAAACAAACAAAAACAAACTATGACGTGAATTCTAACCTTTTCTTCTATCATCTAAATCTAAATGTGTGCATGTTGCTCTAACTGGGGGCTGTAGTTGATCAAAACCCTGTTATGTTGTGTTGTGTCCAATCTAACCAGCTGATCCTCTGTACTGCTTTCAGCACATGAGCTGCGTTACCCTTCTGCACCGACAGAAGGCGTTTGGAACTCTCAACTTGCTTCAGATGTTTATCCGTTTGGACGGGGGACAAGGTTTGTGGAGAAACCAAATAAAGTCTTCTCCTTCTCTCTAACTCTCTATCACACATCCTCCCATTCTGTCTCTACTGTAGGCTACACCTATCTCTCTCTCTCTCTCTTTCCCTTTTCTCTCTCTCTCTCTCTCTCTCTCTCTCTCTCTCGCTCTCTCTCTCTCTCTCTCTCTCTATCTCTCTCTCTCTCTCTCTCTCTTTTTCCCTTTCCCTCTATCTCTCTCTCTGCCTCTCTCTGTACAGTGAGCTCAGCTGAATTCCCGCATACAGCACTTGATCATCCTCAGATTGTTCTGTGCTGCCAGCACCACACAGGGAATGTGTGCATCTGTTTCAAACTATGCATGTTTCAGGACCCATCCCACCTGCCATATTCACCTAATCCTCCAACCAGAGTTTCGATCGTGTTTCCTCCTCCAGCCTGATTTATACTAAAGTGATCGGCCAGGCCATCCAAGCATAGCCTGTAAATCAGGATTATTATATATATATTTCTGTTAGAAATGAAAGGAAATGGGTAAAAAAAGGGTAGCTAGCTGTAGTGCAGTGGTTCTCAAACAATTTAATGTCAAATACCCCCAAATGAATTACTGTATGTACTGTATTTGGCCGCAGACCGTCCATCTGAAAAACAATTGTGGCAGGGACTCCCATACAAGATTTGTGTACAAGATATTTTTAACGTGTCACGATGCGACACGTTGTGAGCTTGTAGATACAGTCCATCTAATAGCCAATGTATGAAGGGTTCAACCGGTTCAACTGATTTTGATTACAGTAACACATTCTGCTGTGGACAGCCTGACAGCCTCAATGTGTATGTACTTTCAAGGACCCGGCCTGTGGGTCCCCGGACCTCACTCTTAAGAACCACTCGCCTAACCAGCTCATAACCACGGGTTGTAAGGATGCAGTCTTGTCGGCATTAAACACTAATAGCATATAAGGGTTTACCGTGCTCTGCAGTTGTTCCCAGCTCAGATGGTTCCTCAAAGGTGGCATCATTTAACTCTTGAGAGTTAAATGATGGTTAAACATCTGCAATACTTTACAAGAAGTCTACACAATTAGAATTGTTATTTCGATCAACGTTTGCCTGTTGTCTCTCCTATGGCACATCAATACAGCATGGAATTGTGGACAAAATCTTATCCAAAATATTCTAAAATTACATTTTGGGTCTGAGAGGCTAAATCTCATCAAATGGTGGTCCGTGGCTCCAATGCCGGATAAATAATGGACCTTGGGGTTGAAAACCACTGGTTTACAGAATCGACTTTTCACTAAGAGACGCTGTGTCTGCCGGTCTCTGAAGCTATACGTAAAAGCTGCCACGCCATCACACAGGTACATGATGAGCCACTCTCTACCTGCCGTATGCTATCCATTAGCTATGGGGAAACAGACCTGCTTTATGGAGTCCTATATCACCACCAGGGAGCCAGGCTGTGGGTTGTGGGCAAATCTCCTCAGTATACTTTATCTGCAAAAGCCCTCGTGGCAACAATCAACACTTTAGCTTCAGGTAGGAAAGGTTTTGTTCCCCTTCTTCCGTAATAAACAGAGGCAAAAATATGGATGTTCCATAGAACAACGAAGGGTGTAATGTGATGTTTTCTGGATATGTCTTACTGTGTAACATTGAATATCACTTCATCTTATGACATTTACAGGTTTAACACTTATTGTACAGGAGCAAAGAGATATGAAGTCATGGACCAGTAAATTAATTCCTGGCCTTTAATCCATGGACTGTTTTCAGATCAATCCACACTTTTCTTGCATTAAAAGGCAAAGATAACAAGACTTTGACAACTTTTTTTCTGTTTGTATTACCTACCTATAGCCAGTTTAAAGTCTGCAAGTAGATTTTCACAAGCACTGAAATACTGATTATACTTGAGTCAAAATATACTCCTGGTCAAATATTACTCCACTACAATTCAAAGTAGCTCAATCGAAATTGTACTCAAGTTAAATTGCTTTTAAAAAACTGCATTGCTTAGAACCACTTCACTATAGGCTACTAAGCCTATACAGAAAACACAGTAAAAAGAAACCTTTTCTCATCCTCAAAAAATACTTGAGATCTGGCCATGGGTATTCTGGTTTGTCTGTTTTGACAGATTCATTGAGCTGTTCAAACTTAGCGTGTTCTTCTCGGATCATATCAATATCATGATCGGTATCATGGTCAATATCATGGTCTGTATCATTTTCATGGTCAGTGTCATTATTGCGACCGAAGGTCGCAGTATACCATGAGAAATGTTGCAGCTTGTCTCCGTGTCAGTCAGTCAGTCAGTCAGTCAGTCAGTCAGTACGTACACATTTTTACAGTCTATTGGTTCTATTGGTTCCCTCACTGTGACATCACAGGTGACATCACCTATGTAAAAGTCATATATGGGTATTCCCCAGAATCTCTTTTATGCCCATATATGAAGATCCCTGATGTCATCGATATATATCACTGGCCAGAAGGCCAAGCCATGGCCCATATCTGTGTGGCTGGTTCAGATAGGGATCTCCATGTATGGGCATAAAATATATTGTATGCATATGGATACATATTATTAATAAAGGATAAAATAAATTAAAAAGTCCATATATGGGCATTCCCAGAAACAAGATCTGTTTTATAACCATATATGGAGATTTCTGATGTCTTCAATCCCAGGCCCTAACTGGCCTAGCTAGGCCCTGCTTTACTCTGATTTACATCCCTTCCCCCCAAAACGTTAATATTAAGTCCATATATGTACATGGATATATATTAATAAAGGATCAAATGAATAAAATGTCCATACACAGTATCTGCATTCCCAGATGATGCTCTGTTAGGGTACCCCCTTATGCCCATATATGGAGATCCCCATCTCCATAAATATTCAGTATCATGGTCAGTATCATGATATGGCACACCTGGAGAGCAAAGTGATTCAACATTCAATACCTTCCACTGCGGAGGCCTTTGGGTACCTCAGCCTTTTGGCAAGGACCTCAAGCTTGCTTCTGTCTCTGTTTTAAAACACAGTTACCAAGGGTTATTGTAAAATAGGCCTATGCAGGCAACGCCAACAAGCACACAATAAAAACACCTTCATCTCGAATGAAGGAACAAAACCGTCTCCTCTAATGGTGGACCTGCTACTGTGAGAACCCTGGCCAACGACTCTAAAACCAACTCTCATAAACTGCTGTGGAAATAAGAAACAGGGCCAGGTGTTTGATCCGACTCTGTGATGAAGGTAAAAGAATACATTTTTATGATCAAAGATAAAACATTTCCAAAATGTGGATGTTGAGGATTCGATCATTTCTAGATTTGGTAATTGTGTGATGCGTTTAAAATAGTCAAATGTGGGGTTCGCCGGGTAAGAGCGCATACCACACGAGTAAATGAAATTACTTGGACAATGAGAGTGTGGTGAATAAACAATCCGAAAAGGCATCTGCAAATATTTCACACCATTAATTGGTGAAGCCTCATTCATACAGGTTGATGAGTTTTAGAAACATCTAGTTTCAAACATGAATTAAGTTGCCTTGTCACCATGTAATATTCACGTTCTGTGTGGATGTACTGTATGACACATACACCAGATTAAATAAATGTGAATTAATCACACAAAGTAAACTTAGGACCTTAAGTAATTCATAGGCCTTGTTCAAATCCAACTCAACGCCCCTTTACTGCATGCATGCATGCATGCCATCCCTCCCCCTCCTACCTGTCCTGTCTGACTGTCTCACAATAAAGCAGAAATGTTGGAAAATAATCTTTAAAATAGCCAAAAGTCAAGTTTCCGTTAATGTTTCACTTCTTTCCAGCTTTGTACCTTAGATGGAATATTTGACCCCATAAGCAAGAGACTAGACAGTCATCACACTGCAATTAAGACATACAGCAGTGATCAAAAACCTTAGTTGGAACCGCAGTTGAACAAAGTGTATCTCCCCCAGCAAAACAAGATATCTCTTCACACGCTTGTTGCAGCCTGAATATTGATCATACTTCTAGGCTGTGGTCCTCAGAGACAATGTTCGCTCAGGTTGCAGTACCACCGTCCAACAGCCATCTGGTTTTGTCACTGTTGGACACTTTTTAGAGCCAGCACACTCACTCGTCTTGCTAGAATGTGACTGGAAAAGAAATTAGTCAGAAGGGTTGCCTCCTGGTTTTGGAACAGTCAGAAGCCGAGAGAGGATTTCCTTATGTGCAGACCATGTCCAATGTGAGAGAGAGAGAGAGAGAGAGAGAGAGAGAGAGAGAGAGAGAGAGAGAGAGAGAGAGAGAGACTTTATGCGGTTGAAGTTCGGTGTGGGCCAGAATGTGGAGGTGATTTGGTTGTTTTTGCCTTAAAGGGAAACATTCTCGCTGTTGGTGTGCTTTTCAGTTTATTGTTGATGGCTCTCTTGGTGTGTACAAAATACAATATTGACAATGACAATACAATCCATATTGGCAGAGAAATTCCCCTTCCCTTTTCCCCCTGCTGTCACAGCCAGTTCCCAAGTGGGATTAATCCTACAGTAGGATTAATCCCACTTGGGAATTTGAGTTTCAGCTTCACCCAACTGATAGCTGATCAGATGGTCACGATGAGTGCTGGGGGTGGGGATGTCTTGCTCAGGGACACCTCAATTCTTCAAACCGGTGACCTTTTATTACTAGATGGCCTGGCCTCTCTACCCTTTTAGCTACTGCCACCCCAACTACAATTCCCACAATTCCTACAATTTACGATGGATTTCGCGGGCTAGCACCGGCCTACCATTCTGTCAAGGCTGCTATTACTTCAACTAGAAGTTTGTGGCCCTTCAAACCGCCATCGTTAGGTTAGGGTGGTTCACGTGGTGGTTCACGTGGTTAAACTTGAGAGGAGAAACTGCTAAAACGATCTCACATCAGCATCTCTGCAGCATCTCCCATCTCCGAGGACGAAAAGGCAAATCAAAACCGTCTTTATAAAGGCTATGAGGCTCTCAGTTAATTTGCAAATACAGATCTCACAAAATGGCTGTGCTTCCGACCAGGGAAGGACTGTAACCTCCCAAATTTCCTACTCAAGCCCTGTCATCCAACTCCCTGTTTAAACACCAGTGGGATCAGAGAGTCAGAGACACCCACAGACAAATCTCACTCTCTCTCTCTCTCTCTCTCTCTTTTCTCCCTCCCTCCCTCCCACTCAATCTATGCCACTATTTTACTTTCCTCCTCTATCTCTCTCTCTGTTGGGGTAAATGAGAGAGAGTGAGCCCTCTCATTTCCACCTCTCTTCTCTTTCACTCTCTGCTCTGCTCTCCCTCTCTCTGTCTGTCTGTCTTTGTCTCTACCTGGCAGGGAACCAGGAATAATAAGAGAGAGAGAGAGAGAGAGAGAGAGAGAGAGAGAGAGAGAGAGAGAGAGAGAGAGAGGGAGAGAGAGAGAGAGAGAGAGAGAGAGAGAGAGAGAGACCAACCAAACCCACTGGCCTTTTTTTCTCAGTCTATAACCCTCTAATTTTACATGTATTTTAAGACTGTGAGTTTATTGAGCATACACCCGGTGCCATGTCAAACGCACGGTGGCCAGTTGACAATTGCATTGTGATTCTCTCTTTCTCTCTCTGTCTGCTCTCTCCAGCTCATCTGGGAGTTACTCACTTCAAGATGAGGGCTTTCATTGCTCTCTAATTTAGGCCACTGTGGTGTCGTACTCGGAGCATTGAGGGTCAATGGACAATAGTTTTTTTGTTTTTTTTTACAGTCTTGAAAGTACAGTAGGCCTACGGCATAACCACCTAAGTCCCGTTTTATTCTTTGGCTGTTCGAAAATAGAGGCTTTACAACCTCTAGTCAATACTTGGTGCTGTGTGCATTTAGATGGTCTATTTTTCTTTTTAATCGAGAAAAGATCACAATCACTGTCAACTGAATCAAAATGATCTGTCTCTGTGATCTTCATTCAAAAGTGATGACGATCTTCTAACATTCTTCCTTTATACCAGTGTTATTCCAATTGTACTCTGTCAGAGTTACAAGCATGTCCATTTTATTCCAATGATTTAGCTGGGGACCCCCTGGAACCCCTTCAATGACCCTGGCCGAGGGTCAGCTGTGGTCCTCCAAGCCTGTGTTCAAATTCCAGACGGAGCTTGAAAGGATATCGGGGAGATTGGAAGAAATGGGTGGTGATGGTGGGATGATGGGCAAACCTGCATGCTCACCTGGCTTTAGGGCTCTCCAGGTGCGCCTAGCCTAGTAAACCAGACTCATCCTGCCTTCTGATTCGGAGAGTCTGGTTTACAAGGCTAAGGTGTGCCTGCATCAAAAGGGCTTTTACAGGTGCTGAGCAAGGCTTACAGTTCTTCTCCCTTTAAACTACTTTCAACCTGATGTCCCTATTTTTGGCAGTATAGGTGAAAATTACCATTTAAGGAAAGACACCATTGTATGACGTATGAAGTATAAAATAGGGCTTAATGATGCACCACGGACACAACTGGCTTGCCAAGCATCTATACGAACACAGTCAACCCATTGCAGGTGCACGGGAAGCCATAAATCCATCAGTGATATTTGCAAACATCACCTGTGAATCAAATGCACGCAGTGACAAGTTGATTACTGGCTGGAAAACTGAGGTGATCACCTATAACATTCATTCGGAACATCCACCTCTGACAACAACAGGAGGCAGTGCTCTGAAGGAAGTCAAGGACTTCAACTACCTGGGCTCATGGGTCAACTCAACGGAGCAAGATCTTAAAGTGAGGAAGGCACTTGCATGGAGGCCCCAGAATGGCATGGCCTGTGTATGGAACTCCAACCTCACCCGACAAATCGAACTCAGCTTCTTCTATTTAACGGTAGAGTCTGTTCTCCTATATGGCAGTGAATGCTGGACCCTGAAGCCAACTCTGCAGAAGTCTCTAGACGGGTGCTACACCAGATTGTTGCATGTAGTACTCAACATCAGCAAGAGTGCACATGTTACCAACAAGAATCTGTATGGTGGAATATCAAGGGTGAGCGATAAAATAGCTGCCAGGAGAATGAGACTATCAGGACATAGCCAATGACACCAGGAGCTGCCAGCCAGCAAAGTTGGTTGTCCTCGTGACCGGTGCCCACAGCACATGGGCACCGGTCACAAGGACATCCCACACTAACATACATGGATGTACTCAAGAAAGACGCAAAGCTCCAACGAGCTGGCCGGATGTATGGAGAACCGGGATGACTGGAAGCGACGATGGAGCTCGAGCTAGCGAGGCTGCTTGTGACCCACTAATAAAATACTGTACATAATGCCTGCTTGTAATCTTAACTGTCATTATGTGCGCTTGAAAAGAAAAGGAGCTCTTTATGCCAACAAGCATTACAATTATTGTATAGGGTACCACCTGGGATCATCAACACATTCTCTACCTAAACAAAAATGACATGGTTCTCAACATCACTTATGCATTTATGGGTTGAGGTGCACTGGAATTATCAGGTTTGTTTCATCCATGTCCAGTCTATCATGAAACATGAAACACAACCAATTCTATCAAGAGATAGAAAGTCAAAGGAAATCCTTTCAAACGTAATACTGCAGGATGTAAGTCCATCCACTATACAAAGGTAAACTTTTACTATTTAGTCAGGAACACTCACGTCAAAGTAGATTTAACCATTAATTGCAACAAACGGAATACAGTTAAACTTGGCGTTAAAGGGCTCCGCGTTCTGAAATGTTCCCTGAATTTTGTTCATGCTTGCTTGCTATGCAAAATCAGGAAACGCTGAGCAAAACCCCCCATAGAGATAAAATGGTAGTACAATAGCAATGCATTAACATTAGCTTGAATCAGAAGATATAAAAAAAGTATTTGAGCCTATGCCAGATCAAAAGGTGGAGGCTGGGGTGGAGGAGGGAGCTAAGCAGCAGCAGATCTGATGTTTCGGATCGAAGACTAGCAGAGCTATAGTGAATGCAAGCCGTGTTTAAAGGAACCTCCCTTACTAAGCGAGAGCTGTGAATGAGGTATAGGAAAAAGATCTGACCGACATCAGATTACAGCTGAGGCGGGCGAGACCCCTGCATAAACTAACGCTATGAATGCATTGATTTCCGCACAAAACACACATTAACTAACAGCTAAAAGAAATTACACTACATTGATGATAGAGCTCTCAACGACTTTATAAGCCATCAAAGCTGCAGCATCAGCATGACAATAGTCACTTAAAAAAAAGAGAAAAAAAAGTCCAACAGACATCTTAAAAAGATGCATGTAAGCCCTTTAAAAAACAAAAAAATTACACGTTTACTGTATAGTGGGGTTTCCAACTTTTTCTCTCAGCTAAGGGGTCGTCCTTGGCCTGAAAAACGTTGAACCCATGAATTAATAGTTAGATGGTATGATAGTAGGCCTGTATATTTATTATAATATCTCATAATTCTGATGTCACTAAATCTCCTGCAATTTGCAGTAGATTCTGACGTCATCGGCTGTCTATCTAAAGAAAAAAGAAAGAAACATTTTTGCCCAGCTATAGAAATGACAGACGTCATAGTACCAATGTCATGTATATTATATTATTATATCTTACCATTTATTTTATTATAATATAAATGGTAAGACGGATTTCAGTTCCCAGTGGATTCCACAAGGCTACTAAACTGCTCCACGAGGCTAGACCACAAGGCGCAAGCTGTTATACATTAAAAGGACTGAGTCATTTCTTGTTGTTTAGTGGCTAAGCAGTGGCTCAAAGGTGGAGTGACCGGATGGGAACCACAAGGTTTCCAGTTCTATCCTGGGTTCCGTCCTTGAGCAAGACTCTGAACCCCTAATTGCTCCCGATGAGCAGGTTGGGGCCTTGAATGGTTTCCTCCGCCATCGGTGTGTGAACGGGTGAATGTAATGCACAATCTATGTAAAGTGCTTTGGATAAAAAGTGCTATATAAATGCACCATTTACTATTTATATTTTGTTGTTGTCTTCTTTTTTTAGTGGGCCCGCTTGATCTTTTTGGCCAATGGGCTTGCTGTTTCTTTCTTCCTTTTGTTAGCCGGCTTGTTAGACGGCTTGTTTGCACCGAACACACGCATCTTTCTCTTGTTGGAGGTCATGGCTACCAGTTCCCACCGGATGTTGTGTGGGAGCCCCGACCGCTTCAGGCGGCACCGAATAACAGCTACCTTGCACAACGTCTTCAGAGCAGGACAGAAGTCCAGGATGTGCAGGTCATTAGCAGCAGCCGTGGATCCTCCCTTGTATCCTCCAAAGAGGATGATACGGTCTCCCACCACACAACAGCTTACCCCATACATCCGGGAAGGGCCTTTCCCCTTGGGCTCAACCTTCTTCCAGACGAAGGTCTCCGGATTGAACCTCCACAGATCATTGAAGTCTAGCTGCTTCCAGGTGCAGCCACCAAATATGTACAGCTCTCCGTTGTAGACAAAGGCTGATTGGCCAAAGCGTGCTTCTGGAAGAAGCTGTGCAGAAGAAGGCGGCATACTCAGCCAGCAGCTGGTCTTCGTGTCAAACACTCTGACGTTGTTGAAGTCCTCCTCCTGGTCGCCCCAGCCCCCAAATAGAAACATCTTTGTTCCGATGATGGTGGCAGTGTGAGACACTGAGGCAAGTGGCGGAGTGCCTCTGGTCTTAATCAAAGACCAGACCATTGCGTCTGTGTCCAACTTGTAGATCTTGCTGTTGCATTCAGTCTCAAATGCATCGTTTATGGTTAATCCTCCGTAGACATACATGAACTTCCCCAATACACAGGCCGAGTGGCCGCACCTCGCTCCTGGAATGGTCCCAGACGTCCTGGCCTTGAACCAACTGTGGTTGTCGATATCAAATGCATAAGTGTCGTTCGTGCTATAGTTCCCTATGTAAGTAATCCCACCCCAGATGTAGATGGTATCCTCCACAAGCACAGCCGTGTGGCCCCCACGCATGGAGGGAATCTCATGGGAACATTGCTCTCCTCCTCCGGTTGTCACTGGTGGCAACTTCAACCAGCTCAAAGACACTGAGTCAAAGACATGCACCTCGATATGATCAACATCACTGCAGGTTTCCCCTTTACAAGGCCCTCCAAAAGAGTACACGTCATGCCGCACCACTACTGCAGCATGATGGGTTCGCGTCGGTCTTTTGGCTTTGGTCACGGTCCAGTACATCTTTCTCTCGCTTGCTCACACTCTCTACCTCTGAGTTCTTTATCTCTGACTCTCTGATAAGAATCCCTCTGCCCGGCTGCCTCTCTCGTGACGTACACAGTCATTTGCAGCACGTGCAAGATATAGGTTGGTCTGACGTCACACACAGAACCGTCATGCATGCCTAACAACAATGCCGATTTGTACAGACTGCACACTTTGCTGATATGCTCATATATGGTGATATCTGTGTGAGTCATTGTCCCTTTTATGCCCATATATGGAGATTCCTTGTCCCTTTCATGCCCATATATAATCCCTGATGTCATCAGTATATTCCTATTTATGGGAATGCTGCCCATGTATGGAGATCTCTGTATCTGTCAGTCTTTGTCTTGGCCATATATGGAGATCTCTGATGTCATCGGTATATGACCATATATGGGCATGCTGATATGCCCATTTATGGAGATCTCTGTATCTATCAGTCCTTGTCACTTGTAGCCATATATGGAGATCTCTGTATCCGTCTGTCCTCGTCCATTATGCCCATGTATGGATATCCCTGATGCTATGTGCCCATATATGGTCAAGCTGATATGCCATTTATGGAGATCTCTCTGTCAATCCTTGTCCCTTTTATGACCATATATGGAGATTCCTGATGTTAACAGTATGTGCCCATATATGGGAATATGTTAATATGGCCATAAATGGATAATGACCATATATGGAGATCTCCGTCAGTTCTTGTCCCTTTTATGCCCTTATATGGAGATCCCTGATGTCATCTGTATTATATATGGGCATGCTGAAATGCCCTTATATGGATATCTCTGTATCTGTCAGTCCTTGTTTCTTTTATGCCCATATATGGAGATCCCTGACGTGATCAGTATGCCCATTCCGAATTTTGTCCCCATATATGACTGGCACATGATGCCATGATGACACATTGAGGTTAGACAACACACTCCATATTTGGGCGTAGCTGGGAACTACTTATATGGTTATGGCTGAGTCATGGTGACATGAGCATGTCGTCAGAGGACCTCCCTTAAGCCAATTTTAATATAATAGGGGTTTGCGCCCACTTTGCCCGTTTAATAGTGAAACCTGACCAATTATGGAAACATGGCCCACTTATAGTTTGGTCAAAGTGTCAAGCTCATCAATCCACCAATCCACCATCTATGCCCATCTGGCATATGCTATACTACGGGCATAGACGGCCCCTCTCATGTCCCTTATACTGTATGCCTCAATATTTTGACATCACCCTTTACGTTTATATCAGGTCGCACTTATTGATGGTGACTTCACCAAGAATGCTGGTCCCTCATTGGCTTTTATGGCGATGATGACATCATCACCCGATTGATGACGTCACTGTGTTTTTTCAAGTGTTTTCCCATTGGATGATGTCACTGCGTGTTTTCCCAATGGTTTTCCCCTTTGGATGACGTCAGCGCAGACACACACACACGTAGATTTTCACTCATTTAAAGATAGAAGGATGATGTAACCAATGCAAAACTGCACAAATTAAACCTAAACATTGCAGCCTTCAATGTGAAAAGTAACGTGCATGTGCTAGACTCACTTTGTAAGTCCTTCAAAAGAAGAAGTAAGAAGTATGTTGAGAACCAGCGCTTAATTCAGAGAGGATTTATAAGCAGCCTTAATAAGTGATTTAGCGTAAAATCCCACCGCTCACAGTCGGAGATGAAACAGAAAAAAAGCCCTGTACCAATCGTTCTGGGATATCATAACGTCAGATTAACGTAATAAAACGGAATTCTCCTTTAAAAAGATCTTAAAGCCATTAAAATGTAACTTTAGAAATGTGTGGATAGTACTGGATATACCCATACACTTATACTGTACGTTGGTTTGTTTACTGTTGAGTGAGAGAAAACAATGTTGCAATGTTGCTAATCACCTGGGGGGACCCCCAAAAATATATAATTTGAGGACCCCCCCTGGGGGTCCCGACCCCCAGTTTGGGATCCACATGGGCAGGGGCGTCACAAGGGGTAGGAAAGTGGGACTGAGTTACTAGGCCCAAGGTGGAGGGGCCCTAGTAACTTTAGCTATTGAAAAATAGCAGATATACAAGCTCACAGCGCGGCACCGAGTGCTGCGCTGCAAGCTTGTAGATCTGCTATTTTTGAAAAGTCGTGAAAATATGTGCAAATCTTTGAATATATGTATTTTTTAAGCGAACATTTGTAACTCAAATTTTGCTTCTGGGGTGTCCCTGGAACTAAATATTTTGAGATGGGGGTCCGTGGCTAAATACGTAAGCAATTTACCCCGAGTGAGAGGACATTATGCTCTCATAATGTCCGCAGTGAGGGTGTTATCGGACGAGGCGCAGCCGAGTCCGATAACACACTCACTCAGGACATTATGAGAGCATAATGTCCGACCCCGAGTGGTAAATAGCTTTTCTACCACTTTTTCCCGTATACATGAAACAAAACACATAGTTGTAACTTGCAAGGATCTTAAGTTACAATCATTATTGCCTATAAAACTTCCGCGAGACAGCAGATAGTTCCACCAACAACATCTTCTACTCACCAACAGATGGCGCCAACTCCATACTAATCCATGCGTCTAGCTTACAGCTAAGCTAACGTCAGTTAAAAGCACCGTTCCGGCCGTAAATAGAGGCTGTTCGCTTCCAGAAAGGCATAGGTTCAGAGAAAAGGGGCTTTAAAGTTGGCGGATTGCATTGGATCCAAATAAATCGGCGACAATAGTACGCACGTTAGTAAACATAGGACCGCTGCGACCTTCATTTGTTGGTTGGGGGACTACCTCCTGAAGTCCCCGGATGTACACTGAGGCGCATTGATCTCGGACACACAACTTTGCGGCAGTTGTCCTCTCATAACCTCCGGAATTTAGCCAATCAGAATCCAGTATTTGAACACGTGACTCGAAAAAGTGGTAGAAATATAATTTTGGGGGTCCATCATATGAAAAAGTTTGAGCATCACTGACATGGAAACATAGGTTTCTTGCACGCATTTTCACAATTTTTCAAAAATAGCAGATCTACAAGCTCGCAGCGCGGCACTCGGTGCCGCGCTGTGAGCTTGTATATCTGCTATTTTTCAATAGTTAACATTCATGGGGGGCCCACAGTGAATCCTTGTACCCAGGGCCCAGAATTTGGTGTGACGCCCATGCACATGGGCTATACCAGACGTCACCACAAATACACAAGCACAGCACTGCCTGCCTCTGCACCCCCTCTCCAACATCTGAAACCCTTTAGCTGTGCATTTCCAGGGTGACACAGGAGGCAGAGGCATAAATCTCTGGCTCCAGCAACCTTTGGAACATGTGGCTGGCACCAGAATGCCTCCCAGTGTTGATTCTGACAGCACATTTTGATTTAGTTTTAGTCATAGCTTTTTGAATAAAACTCTGTTTCGTTTTAGTCATATTTTAGTCACCTGAAATGTTTTACTTTTAGTCTAGTTCTAGTTATATCATAAGATTTTAGTCAACACAATCTACAGTTAATTTAGTTGACTAAAGAAGTGCATTTTGGCGGGCCTTGATGGCGTCACAATGGCTGATTCTACACTTGGTTGCATGCCGAAAATAGCCGATCTACAGGCTTACAACGTAGATCTGCTATTTTCAGATTTTCTGATTTGTTGTGATACCATGATGAGGATGAAAAACAGATTCCCCTTTAAGCATTTCTGAAATTTAGACATTTTTCAAAAAATGTCTTTGCTGTACTATAATGATAAAACCAATAGGGCCTACCAATTAGTCACTAGGATATGAATCGCTTACAGATGCATTGAAGAAGTGCCTTATAGGCCTATCTTCTTTTTAACAGTGTTAAAACACAATCACTGCCAGGTATTTATGAATTCAGGTCGGTAACCACTGCCAGCATTTTTCATTGATTTTACCTTATTTTGAAGACCCATGGAAGCCACTGTCCACGTTGTATAAGTTCACGCTGTTTCTCACGTCCACCGCACGTCTTCTTTCACCCAGAGAAGAAAAATCAAACCAAGTTTGAAGTGAGCGGTGGTGCGGGTGTGTGTGTGTGTGCATGGCCGTGTGTGTAGCAGTTCATTTACTAACAAACTAACAAACCTACACATACACTCAAGCTTAGGAGTGGTGTGACCACCGCTCAGAAATTGTTACGGCGATGGTCCACCCCTTAGATACGGCCTGGTGAAAAAATGTGTTTTCCGACAATCTATTTTACTGCGGAGGATTGCATTGAAGCCAATGGAGGCTTTCACTTCCTGATGACATCATCTCTCAAAGCATCATGGGAAACTGAGTTCCTGCATAACTCCGGGTTTCAGCAGACTGATTTCAGCAGTGATGTAATATAAAACAATTAAAAGACCAATTGAGGGACATGCTCTTCAATGACAGGGAACTGCCATTTTAAATTAAAGAGTATACTCCTCAATGGCAGGCAATTCAGCTTCCTTGGGCCTATCAGTTATAGTATCAGCCCTTGGGCGTATCAGATATCACCTCTCACCCAGGGCAGCTATAAAGGTTGGGAATGTGGTAAATTGTCTTCTAACTTGGAATATCTGTCTGCAGACCTAAAAACACTGTGTTTCATTTAAATGCAACATGGTTCCACTCATATTTCCCTGGACTGTGTTTTGCCCCAGCCCCCGGTTAAGTGGCACTTGTACCCTCTTGTGCATTGAACAATTGAACCAAAATGACCACGGCAAAATGCTTGCAGAGAGCCACTGTGAAACTATACAACAGTGAAACTAAAAAAGGGAGCCAAAGTTTACTGTCACTGTCACACACAATTAAATCCAATCTAACACCACAATCTGGGGGGAAAGGAAGGGAAGGCAAGGCTGGAGGAAGTAATGACGGCTAACGGCCGATTATGATCAGCCTGAGTTTACTTGTAACTAAAAGACACACATCATTCTCAAATCCTGCCTCAAAGCTTGTTCAGGTAAATGGAACTTGTGTTGACGCGAGAAAACTCTCAGGCAGTGCTTCTTGGACTAGTGTAGTCCGTAAACTACAATGGTTAACTAAAGCTCTTTGTGCCCTCATAACGTGTGAAGTATGCCAAGGATGCAAGGATGCGTGCCAGCGTCACTTTTATTTGTTTGTCTTAAGCATCACTTCTGCCGAGTGAGAACAAGGAGAGAGCGAGACACGGTAGAGAGCATTTAACGTGGCAACTTTATTCACATCCTCTCATGACAAAAAGAAGAGGAGAAAAAAAAGAGAAAAGGGTGAGGTGAAAGGAGCAAAAGGAGGAAGGAGAGAGGAGGCGATTGTGGCGTTTTTTAAATGGTCAAAGTCATACTGTATACGCTCCCTCCCCGCTAAACAGTGGGTTAAGAGAACGCGTCTTGCCCGAGTTGGATGCTAGAGGGAGGGAGAGTAGACCACATTGCATTCTTTTCAATTGAGGTCACTTTTCTTCTTCTCAACCACTCTGAAGTGCTGCTCAAGCAGCAAGCTCTGGGCCTGGACTGCAGCAAGGGGTCTACTGCACATGCTCAGAACACACAGACGGCTCTAATGCTCATTTCTATATTGTGACTAACAGGGTACGTACTGTAGCCCCCGCCCCCTTACCCCAAACACACATTCAGGTTCTGGTCTGATTTTACTTTGAAGCCACGGAACAAAATGTGACCTGCATGCAAAACCCTCCCACCTATCCTCTGTCTGTCATTTTGATCACATTATAGTTTGGAGGGATTCATTCTTACTCACAATAATTGAGCTAATAAACCTAACTACTACATTTACCTAAAAAAGCTAAAACATAAAATAAAATAAAAGAACTAGCAGAAAAATTAAATAAAGGGGATTTATGAGATAAATGTCCTGTACTTTACTGTAGAAAATAAAAGAATATTATACACTATTTCATTTGGGCTGTATAATGTTGTCAAGATGAGTCTGCCTGCACATACATGTCTTTTAAGGACTGGTTAATGGCCATGCATGCCGAAAATAAAAACATTGTCTATTATTGCATTGACTGTACTAGAATGGTAAATTGTCTGTATTTCTGTAACCCCTTTTTATTTAAGGCTTTTACAATGTGCTTTTACCTTTCCATTCAGACAACATCAGAGGAAACCATTATGGGTTCAGTCTCTTGTTGGAGGACACTTAAGGCAGAAAGCCAGGAGCAGCCTGGTATCAAACCGGGGCCCTTCTAGTGGGGGGGGGGGGGGGGTGGGGGGGGGGGGGGTCTCGCAATACATGCACTTTCTTCTTCACATTTTGTGGCGTTTTTTTGAGTGGTGGTAAACCGCTCCATAGAGTGGCTGGGTGTGTGTCTGTAGCCTTTTTCCTCAGCGTTTTGCCATAGCAAAACGTGTGTGTGTAGCATAGCCTGTACAGTACATCCTAGACTCAAATCCTAGTCTGAGACATTATGCAAGCACGACCACCGCTCACTTCACATTGGGTGTGATTTTTTTGGTTTATTTTCTGACAGCCTGGATAGCATCTCTGTGCTGAAGATACTGCGTACATACAGTTCTGGATTCATTTTGTGTTAGTTTTGTTTTCACACACACGTGCACAAACCCACAGGTTCTCACATATAGCTTAGCAGTTAAGAGGATCTTTCCTGTGTTTTTCCTGCCAGGTCCTAGAGGGAATGGGAGCAGGTAGGCTCCTGGAAGCAGACTTCCATTCATCACTGACACATGCTGATGTAATGTCAAGCCATGGAGCTGGAAAAACAACCCTGGCAGGAAGTGAAGACATGCTTTCTCGAGGGGATACATACTCCTACTCCCACCATCACCACCACCTCAGGAGGTGGTGATGATGATGCATGGACACTGGGAATATGCTCCAATGTGAGGACAGCACTCTTGGGAATGTAGAGAGCCTGGCCAATATTCACATGAGAAATGAGAACGGCTCAGCAGGGCACTGGTTTACAAGGTGGGGATGCCACTAGGCCAGGAGCTGGGCGCTAAAAATACTAATACAAATAAAAGATTGAATATATAGATAGATAAACAGGAGGTAATCTAGGATAATCTGTAAACCAAGGGGGACTGCCGACATCTCATTTGTCCTACATTGAGACACAAACATTGAGACTAAATGCACAGCTGACTGTATCATGTAATCAATTCCGTCCAATCCCCAAACCTGTTGTTTTGGGGAGCGCTGGTTTCATTGGCTAATTTTGGTACGGACCCTGCGCACGCATCTAGTTTTATCAGTGTAACGTGGACCAGAAACCCGTCTATATGTATTGATAAAAAGATGATATGAACCACAACAAAATACCTATCAATAACAAGCTATCTACATTTAATTTTAACCTTTGCATAAGCCTGCAAGGTCGTCAAGGGCAAGAGCTATGGCAAGTGCTACAGGCTAAGGTGGAGTCTGAAGAGGTGAGTCTTCAGATTACGGCATAAGATTGGGAGTGAGTCTGCAATTCTAACTGCAATGGGGACTGGGGAGTTCTTACCATAGTTTGGGAGCCAGAAGGGAGAAGAGTCTGGGACATGGGGAGGATTGTCCGACAGCTTCCCTGACAATTATTGACAGCATGTTCAAGCATTTTCCAAAACTAAAATAAAAACAGCAAAAATAGCGGATCTACAATCACACAATACAAGGCTTGTAGATTTGCTTTTTTTTTTTAAACTCCATCTCACAATAGTTGGGCTGCAGCCAGCCCAGAGCCTATGGCTTTGGTCCCTTTGGCATGGAAGAGTTTGGGAACGTCTGCAGTATAAGGAATAAGGACTGTAGCTCCTGGCATTCCTGTCCTGTGCTGCCGTTGGTTCATCTCTACTGATATCATCACATATGGAGTCCAGATGCACAGACCTAAACGCAGACACTGTGCCGCAGGCCATTTGGAGCACTGGAAAAGTGGCTCATAATGAATTTCCAACATGACAGTGTGTTTTCTTTCCGTCTTTTAAGTTTCAGACTGGCATACGATGCCCAAAACCTTTATGTGAATTATTAAAATCCATTCCAACAAGACAATTATCTATCTATAAATGCGACAAATCTCTGTCTGTCTGTTTGTTTGTTTGTTTGTTTGTTTGTAATCCGCGTATCTCGAGAACCGTTCGTCCCACCGGCTTCAGATTCGGCACGCGCGTTCCCCGCTGCGGCGCGGAGTGCAGTGCCGGGCCTCGGCCCGACTCGGCATGCGGTTTTCCCGAAGCGGCGCGAAACGTTCGGAATCTCCTTACGCGGAGCTGATTGTTAACATCAGGCTGTTCCTGAGGAAATCGGCACAATCGCTGACTCATTGTGACATCACTTCAGTCAACAAAAAATCTCTGTGAATGTGTATGTATGTATGTGAATCTCGAGAACCGTTCTTCCCACCGGCACGCGCGTTCTCCAGATATGGGCATAAAATGAATCCCCGAATGCGGAGCTGATGTCTGACATCAGAGTTTTCCGCAACCGGTACTGTGTGTGCAGAGATCTCCATATATTGGGGTTTGCATTAAAGGGTGGGGACAAAGGCTAACAGAAGGCAAACAGATGGTCAAAACGGGTCCTATGACAACATGACAACAGGTATATTGGGGTTTGAAACGGGTCCTATGACAACATGACAACAGGTATATTGGGGTTTGCATTAAAGGGTGGGGACAAAGGCTAACAGAAGGCAAACAGATGGTCAAAACGGGTCCTATGACAACAGGTATATTGGGGTTTGCATTAAAGGGTGGGGACAAAGGCTAACAGATGGTCAAAACGGGTCCTATGACAACAGGTATATTGGGGTTTGCATTAAAGGGTGGGGCAGGCATAAAATGGACGCAAATAGACAGATATCTCCATATATGGGCATAAAATGGACCCAGAACTATATCTGCAGTGATCTCCATATATGGACATAAAATGGACGCCGACAGACAGACAGATACAGATGGACACAGATAGAGTATATGGGCATAAAAGGGACACAGACAGATACAGAGATCTCCGAGATCTCCATATATGGGCATATGGGCCAAAAATGGACGCATCATGAGTCAACAAAAAATGTTGCTCAAGATAGATGAAGACAGAGAGATACAGAGATATCCATATATGGGCATACAATGGACGCAGACAGAAATATATGTCCATATATGGGCATAAATGGACACAGGCAAACATGCATAGAAGGGACAGATGAGTCAACAAAAAATGGCGCATATAGACAGATATCTCCGTATATGGGCATAAAAGGGACACAGACTGATACAGAGATCTCCATATATGGGCATATGGCTGTATGTGATGTGTGACATCACATCTAGCTGTATGTGATGTCAGCAGTATGACATCACACTGCTGCATAAAATGAATGCCCCCATATATGGGCATAAAATGGATTGCTATGGACATAAATGGACAGAGGCAAACAGATGGTCAAAGATCTCCATATATGGGCATAAAATGGACGCAGACAGACAGATACAGATATCTCCATATATGGGCATAAATGGACACAGGCAAACAGATGTTCAAAACGGGTCCTATGACAACAGGTATAATGAGTGCCCCCATATATGGGCATAAAATGGATTGCAGACAGACAGATACAGATATCTCCATATATGGACATAAATGGACAGAGGCAAACAGATGGTCAAAGATCTCCATATATGGGCATGAAATGGACGCAGACAGACAGATACAGATATCTCCATATATGGGCATAAATGGACACAGGCAAACAGATGTTCAAAACGGGTCCTATGACAACAGGTATAATGAGGTTTGCATTAAAGGGGGAACCGGCACTGTGTCTGCAACACATGTGGAGGCACAGACAGATACTCCATATATGGGCATAAAATGGACGCAGATAGACAGATATCTCCATATGGGCATAAAATGGACCCAGAACTATAACTGCAGTGATCTCCATATATGGACATAAAATGGACGCCGACAGACAGACAGACAGATACAGATATCTCCATATATGGGCATAAATGGACACAGGCAGACAGATGGTCAAAACGGGTCCTATGAAAACAGGTATAATGGGGTTTGCATTAAAGGGCGGGGCATTCATTCCCTATTTACATTGTTCCGAGTTGGCCAGGTCGCCGACTAGACAAGGGCGGCCCAGCTTCTAGTTAATAATAATAATAATAAAGAAAAACTAAAAATTCATTATTCAAGAGTGATATATTTGTCACTTAATACAGCCAGATTATAATTCATGGGTTGCATTTGTAGTCCTACACCGCCCATGTTGAGAACCAACACAGGTGTTCTGATTGGCATAGAACATTAGTTCTGTGCCAATCAGACAAATAGAAACACCTGTGTTGGTCCTCAACATTAGGAGTACAAATGCAACCCATGAATAAGAACAGAATATTATTAATGGTAAAAAGTATTGTAGGCTACACTTGGATGCCCCAGGTAAGCTGGCCCTCTTTATGCAGTATTAGATCCTCGAAAAGCCGGATGGCTTTATAATGGCTTTATAATGACGACAAATTTGCTATGCCGAATGTATGTTTTTGACTTCTGCCTCAATAAAAAAGATTTAAAATATAGAAAAGAAGGGATGGTGGCGCTGCCAGGTAAAACTGATGGATTTACCAGCTGTAGACAGGGAATATATTAGGACAGGAGATCCAGCGAGAGTCTGACTGCCAAGGCTGAGATAACATGCAGAGAGAAAAGCCTGTTACGTTCTTGGCCTGTCAAACCAACCCAGGTCAAACTGACACAACTGACGACATAGCCAACACACGGCTGAGGATCTGTGTTCTTTCTTTAATATTTGTTCAGCAGAATAATGATTAAATAGTTGACCCACACACCATCTGGCGAGGTATGGAATTAATATGCTGCATTTATAGTCCTAAACGGCCATATTGAGGACCAAAACAGCTTTTTCAATTTGTATGATTGGCCTAGAACTAATGTTCTACACCAATCAGGACACCTGTGTTGGTCCTCAACATGGCTGGTGTAGGACTACAAATGCAACCCATGAATTGGGAAAATGCCCCCGGAAACTAGTCAGTCATGTGGTAGTCTATTCTAGGCCACTGTTTCCCAAACAGGGGGTTGCGGACACATTTTTATGGGTCCCTTAATCTTTTTGTTTCCTACCATTTTTAATCATTATCATTTCAAAACATTTTCAAAAACATTACCAAAAAAGCGAAAAATGTTCATGATTAAAAAAATTGCAATCATTAAATAATAAAAGAAAATTTAAGAAATTCCGTATAGAAAACAAATGTTTATGAAGTAGTGAAAATGCCCGATCTACAAGCTCTCAATGCGGCACAATCTGCTGTTTTCACTATAGTTTGGGAATGTCTAATTTCTCTTTTGGGTCACAGGCTAAAATGTTTGGGAACCACTGGTCTAGTGTAGCCATGCAGACAACTATTCCACTATCGCCGAATGCTATATACGTATTTAGTCTGGAACTACATCTCAGAGAAAATCCAAGACAGGAAGGAGTAATTGGTTTGTTATTTCCATTCACGATAAATATATCAATATATAAATATTGTAATTTCCATTTCTGCAGCAAGCTATATATACTTAAATTATTTGATTTTTGAAGAAACGGAAGTGGGGAGGAAGTGTCGCATCCGCCTTATCGCTTAATAGTTTTCAGAGCTACCGTGCTCGTGTCCACTGTAGGGTTAGACTGTATGACGGGAGCATTTGAAAATTGTGGGAGGCAACTGCAGTGTTGCCAGATGTACGATAATTATCGTATTTGTACGATAATTTGACCCTCTATACGATGTACGATCAATAATGCCCAAATGTACGATAATTTCGGCATATCACTAAAAAGAGCGTGAATTCACTATTTTCCCTGGCTGCTGATCTGGGATCTGGTTTGGCTTCTCAAAATAAGCCAGGAAATCAGTCAATCTGACCCTAGATCTGTACTTGGACGCATTAAAAACACCGGTTGCGTCTTTCCAGACCAGTTTCAGGCTTTTATTTGTGTAAGCTCCAGGAAGTTGCCTGCCTCCACGCAGCATATGTGATGCGTTTTTGTCACACAGGAGTCTCAAACAAGGTCGTTTCTTACACTAAAGACGCATTTTTGGTGAAATTAGGTTTTTACGCGAGTGATTTGTCTTTTTTGGCTGTGTACGATAGTTTCATGTCAAATACGATAATTCTGAGCCTCCGGTACGATAATTCAACATTTCCCATCTGGCAACACTGGGCAACGTACAGTCTGTGGCTAGTCATTGTGTCAGGCGCAGCAGAGTGATATACTGTAGGTCTACTTTTCTGCGCATAAATCAGGCATTATGTCATCAATTCCAGTGACGGCATGGTCTGAATCACAAAGTCCGGCTGCATGGTAGGGTTTTGCTAGAGTCAAGTAAGTAAAGTAAAAGTAAAAGTCAAGTAAGCCTCTGATTACTCTCTCAAGACAGTTTCCACTAACAGCAGAAGAGCAGTCAGCTCTACTGCCTTAAAGTAATGTTGTTGTTAGTACGAATAAACACAGGAACACCCGTATGGAGCAGACTGAAAAGGGGAGGAGGGGCGCCCGCTGGCCTACTGGTCCGGGCGCATACCATTTAGGCATTGCCACATAGGCATGGATTGGCGGCGTTGCCTGTTCGTTTCCTGATCCGGACGACCTTTGCCGCGTGTCGCTCCCCGTCTCTCCCCCCATTTCCTGTCAGTACTGTCCTATCAATAAAGGCATTAAAGGCCAAAAACAAATCTTTTTTTAAAGGGGGAGGAGCCACACCCGGGTTCCTGTTTAACACGAAAAAGGAGGTCATGCTTCCAGAGGATTTTTTTTTAAACAGAATGGGTTCCCAGATTGGCCTTTGATTGGCTGGGCTGCAATAGAAGTCCATGATTTGTCCGTGATTGGTCTAAACTGGTCTGTGGTTGCTCAATTCTTATGTTTGTCATGCATTTGTTTGATCCTTCACATATTGTTCAACAGTTGTTCCCCAGACATTTGACATCTGTCAAATCATCAGGCTACTGACTAGCCCGAAACAGACAAAAAAAGAACAAAGAAAAACCTAGGGTGGCGTGTGTTGACACGTTTTGTGGCCACAAGGTAATTCTATGTGAAAAAGTGACACATCATCTGGGGTATCACTTTTAGTGCATTTGTCGGCCATTATAGTCACCACCCCCCAAAAAGCAGTCCTGCAGAATGAGCCTAAACAATGCAGAAACCAGAGAGCTGTCCATTTCTGTGGCTGTGGGGAGAGCGTGAGTCATTCACAAGACAGGGCATTGCAATTTTCCTCCCAGAGTTCCAGACTTTTCTCTATTTCCATTCCGGTCTCCCTAAAAAAACCTGAGGTTTACCCCCTCCCTTCCATTCTCCCTTTCTTTATGGCTTTCTGTCTGTCATACTCCTTCCCCCCTTTTCAGTTCACTTTACTCTTGTGCTTTTATTTCTATATTCCTACATAATATTTGACACTGATTTGCTGCTTAGCTAATGAACACTTGGTTCTGATGATCATAATCTGTGTTTTGCTCCTATTCCTCTGTCCCTCTTCCCATTCCTTCCTTATTCTTCAGTGGTATTCCCCCTCTCTCTCCCACTCTCGAATGGGAACATCTCTGTAGGCCACAGTATTTATGGTGCTGTGCGGAGGGGAGGCAGGCGGCGGGGGTAACGACATTTCCAGGAGGCACTTCTGAGCTCATTTCCACCTCCCCACCCCCCAACCAATGATTTTCCCATACTACTACCTTTACTGACAGCAGCATACGTCAGTCTCAAAGCACGACTCTCTTCCTTTAGAGGTGTACACTCCAAGTAACACTTTAGCTGTAGATGATGTGTAACTTAAAGGAGGCAAAGAAATGACTTATTTTCTATCAATAAAAGAAAAATAAACAAAAACACTCGCACACTGTGGGCTCACATGCGAAAAAGTGCTTTATTGCATCAAAACACTCGCACACTGTGGGCTCACATGCGAAAAAGTGCTTTATTGCTATCAATTACACACCCCATGAAGCCTTGAATTCATGGAGACTTTTGTTTTTGTCGTGTCAATAATTTGATGACCGGGTCAGCGGTCAATAGGAGACTCAGTAGGAGACCCTGAGACTTTACTACCGAAGACTCCGCCGGTCATCAAATGATTGGCTTAGGAATGAGACAAAAGAATCTCCATGAATTCAAGGTTTCATGGGGTGTGTAATTGATAGAAAATAGTTTTTTTTGAGCGGTGGTAAACCGCTCCATAGAGTGGCTGTGCGTGTGTCTGTAGCCTTTTTCCTCAGCGTTTTGCCATAGTAAAATGTGTGTGTGTAGTATACTGCTCCATAGAGTGGCTGTGCGTGTGTCTGTAGACTTTTTCCTCAGCGTTTTGCCATAGTAAAATGTGTGTGTAGCATAGCCTGTACATCCTAGACTCAAATCCTAGTCTGAAGACGTTATGACCACCACTCACTTCACATTGGGTGTGATTTTTTTTGGATGAAGTGCTCCTTTAAGAGACAGTGGTAAAAGTGAATATGAACTGATGACAGATGCCGCTTGATATGCGAGTCACAAACATTTAAAATGCAACCGATCTCCTGGAGAGTTGGTCTATAACGCCTAACAAGCCCTGATGGACTTTTCTTTTCACGAGATGTCTGTAGGTCTATCATCTTCTCGCCACTTCCACGTACGATATCGATGTTTTACTGTCAAAAGAGACATGATCAATCAAGACGATTTTGAGGAATTGGAGGGGAAAAGCTGAGCTGCACATTGTTGCTGTAGGAAAAGGCGAGAAGGCCGCTGTCTTTTCCCAGATGTTGCTCTGGGCAGCAAACAGCGCGCCGCCGACTTGCCAGGTCGACTGGAAATTATGTTCAAGCAAAACACGGAAAAGGTTCCCAGTGTCTGAAAGAAGACTCCTCCATGGACAACAGCGTGTCGCATGTGTCAGTCAGAAATGAGCCTGCAGAGCAATAACGTGTGAAGCAGAAGTCTCAAACAATGCCTCTGACTTTGAACCAATTTTGCATTAAAGTGTAGGTCACTCACTCCTCCCCCAAAGAATGTTCCATCCCAACATTATTCTGCAAGCTAAATCTCTCTCTCTCTTTTTTCCTCGGTTTGTCTTTTTCCTCTCTCTCTCTCTCTCTCTCTCTCTCTCTCTCTCTCTTCCTCTCTACCCGTCACATAAGTGTCTCCCTGGGTTTAGATTTCTCTTTTTTTTTCCGTGCCTCTGTAACATGACACCCAGATGTGCTGTGCGAGGCTCCTTGGCTTTTGTGTTGTAGCCTCTGACGACGTCATGCTGACACGCAGACAGCCAGCATAAACATCACCATGCGATGGGGCTCTTTGTTAACGCGTTATTCTGGAGTTCTTTTAATTGGGCCTGCTGTCCTGTCATCGCATACGACACACACACACTCATTATCTCATGTCTCAGGAATATTGATTGTTCGGTAGCTTCTCTGCGGGCAAAAACAATTACTTCCATGGACGGAAGTATATAAACCCCGCCACAGCTGCTTGTAGTGGTTATAAGTGTGGAGGGTTTCACAACGCTCTCTGTCATATTGTATTCTTCTTGCACAGAGACAGAGTTAGTGGAGATGGTTCTGAACGACAAAACGACCAATCTCTGTGAACTTAGAACTTTGGCCGTGTGAGGAAAAAAAACAGGAAAGGCAAAAAGAACACTTTGCAGTGAAAGTAACTTGATTTATACGCCACTGAAAGAACAACCAAGGAAAACGTTCCTGTCTTTGCTCTCCCTGTCTTCTCTCTCTCCCTCCCATTCTCTCTCTTTCTCTCCTTCTCTCTCTCCCTCCCTCCCTCTCTCTCCTCCTCCTCCTGTTTAGTGGGGTCACGCCTGCCAGCAGGCTTGCACATTATCTTAAGTCAGGGAAGAATTCAGTCATATTTTCCATCCACTGTCTGACTGGTCGTCTGCACCGGTGGTGGTGGTGGGGGAGTGTGAGCATGGAGGAGGAAGGAGAACAGGGATGGGGGGGGGGGGGGGGGTGATGGGGCTGAGGAGGGGGCTGGGTCTCTGGAGAAGTCCAGATGCAGAGATGAAAAGAAAGCTGGACCGAGGAAAAGCTGAGGAAAAGAGGCCTTTCGCTGAAATGTGTGGAGAAAGTCTCGGGTTGAAAGACAAAGACGTTTCAACATGGGTTGTTGTCTCTTCCCTGACTGCTGTTCCCTAGTGTATTGTCCCAGCACAACGTCAAACAAACTGGTCTCATATGTGGGCATAAAGAACCAGATCTGACCTTGTAATCAACCGACGGTCTTGCTTGCACTTTCATTAAACTGTCATCTTGATTTGGGCCATGAAGGACGCAGGGCCGCGATAAAGGCCGCTGGGTTTTGTTGGCTTGGGTTGCCTCGCCATTTTTCTCTCACGCCCCGGACGGGGGGCGGTGCCGGTGTGATGCCTCGGTGGGCGGAGTTCAGCAAGGGGGCTGGATTTTGCTTAATAGCGGCTCCTGTTTCAAAAAACAGCTTGATGGCTTCAAGTCTGCAATGCTCCATTCCTCGTTTTATATGGACTGGCTCCTTGCCAAAATGTAGACTTTCATTTTAGATTCATTGACGGAACTTTGTGGAAGGTCACAGGCAACATTTTATTGAAGAACTGATGACCGTGTAACACTCGTGGCCATATTTACATCTCAACCTGCATCCTCCCAGACTTGTCAAGTGTGATGTCAAGTGTGGGAATTCACAGGCCTGTAATGACAAGCTGCTGCAAAAACCTAAAACACAATTTGGTTATATTGGCCTCACATTCTGACATAAATGAGCTATGTTATGGTAGTTCAGTGCGTGAGTTGAATCTGTGCCAAAACATGTCTTGAAAGGGCTTTCTTCACATGCACAAAAGAGACTTGATTATGATCAACGGGCAATTTCTCGCAGTTTTGACAGGTAAAGGAACAGGTGATGATTATATTCTCATGTAGGATAACCATTTAAATGAATGCAATTAATGGTAGTGTGTAAGTGATATTACATTTTTGTTGAAAAGTTAAAAGCTCTGTATTCTTATAGAGTGTTTGTTCAGTAACAGGGGTCTCCCGATCCCGATCTCCCGAAAAAGAAATATTCAGGTGGGTTGCAAATTTCATATAAAATGAACAGTTTACATTTTTATAGTGTTCCAGGTCCAATTTTGTCCCTTTAAAGTTCACTTGATCCTGTCTGAGTTCTGTATCCTGATTGGTTACAACTGTAACCAATTATCTCAACTTGAAAATGCATTTTGTTTACTAAAGAGATGGAGAGACAGGGAGACCACTGTTACTGAACACTCTATAGCTATGATTGCTATCATTTAACAACAAATATCCCTGTAATTGCCCTCAATCTTCAGAGTCAACTAAAATTAGAGGTGCAAAAGTTGTGGCTATGCAGGAGGATCTTGGAATCAGAAGGTAAAGCTGCTGTCTTGGAATCAGAAGGTCCAATTTTCGATTCTCGGCTCTTCCTGGCTGCATGTCAAAGTTTGGCTAGTCAATCTGAGGTTTGACCCAAAAGAAATTGCAATAATAATGGTTCAAGGTTTTTTATGAGGGTCATCCAAAAAGGTTTCCCATTATATTCTTAGTGGATCAAGGTGAATTTAGGGGGTTCAAGTTTGGGTCCCTTCACTTAATATATAGGGGAAAAAAAAGACCCCTAAAAAAAGTCTTCTTTAAGTAGCATGTGAGGGGTCTAGCTAAGGGTTTTTCATGATCCTGAATCCATTGCAAGCATTTGTTTTGCACGAAAAACGTTCCTCTGGCTAAAAACGGACACAACAAAACTGAGCTGACCCCAGAAAAGTGATGACTCATCACTAAACCATAGTTTTGGGGGTCAGTTTTTAGCCCGAGGAATGGATGGATTCAGAATCATGAAAAAACCCTAGTTACTGTAGACCCCTCACATGCTACTCAAAGAAGATTTTTGGGGGGTCTTTTTTTCCTGTATATTAAGTGAAGGGACCCAAACTTGAGCCCACTGAATTCACCTTGATCCACTAAGAATATAATGGAAAAATGTTAACATTTTTGGATCATAAAAAACCTTGAACCATTACTATTGCAATTTCTTTTGCTTAGATTCTGTGTCCTTGAGCAACACACCAAACCCCTAACTGCTCCTGATGAGCAGGTTGGTGCCTTGCATGGTTTCCTCCGTCATCGGTGTGTGAGTGAATGTAATGCACATTGTAAAGTGCTTTTAGAGAAAGGCGCTATACAGATGCACCATTTCCCATTTAACTCAGGTCACACACTAAAATCACTGCAGTATGTTGACTCACTGACTGTCTGTCTGTCTGTAGTGTACCTTATCACACAGCAGCATTCACATGCAGTAGTGGAAAATGATGGGCCTGGTTGATGACTAGGGCGTGGAGGTACAGTAAGAGTGATGTTAGGCCAGAGAGAGAGAACCAGCCCCAGCCCAGAAACCCAAGGGGAAAAAGATCCAGGGCCTTATATGACATGATTGCAGTCCACAAAGAGTTTCACATAGAACAAACCAGAGCTGGACTTGGGAGAATCCACCCTGTAATTCAGTTCGTTTGCCCATAACGCCGCGTGGAAGTCACTTTGTTTCCCTGAATTTATACGTCTTGCTCTGACAGTGACTGGGTGAGTCTAGGACAAATCTGGAGAGGTTTATTTTCACAGTTTATTTTCACAGAGGTGACTGGTGCGGGCATGCAGTAGTCGCTGCATGTCCGACAAAGACATTGGCCTGTCTGTGCACGTGTGGGGCTCCGTCTGGACAATGGATGAAGAAGACCTCTGCCAGAGGCCTCGCCATGAGTTGACTCTTAACACTTAAACCCTGTACGGGTTGTCTAACCCTAACCCCAAGTTGAAAACAGGTGGGGGGGAGGGAATGTCCGATCAAAGTAATATCAAATAGCATAACTATTGAATCAAACAACTTAAAAGCTATCTGGGGCACAGAACAGTCAGATTAGATGTGAAAATGACCCTAGAAGTGAAATTCCCTTGATAGTTTAAACATGCCAAACCACCAGTAAGGGTCCTTTAAACTAAAGGCTGGTGAAATTTAAAGGCCTTGACAACATCAAGCTACCCATAACAGTTGGCCTGTATTGGTTTATCTGCTAACGTTTTTTTTCCTTGGTCCATATGGAAATAACACACTCTGTTTTAAAACGTAGCTTGAGAAAACAGGTTGAGATATCTTGGAATGTGTCAGCAAGCAGAACATTGTCCAGCAGCCAAGGGGGTTTTTGCTAATCTAAAGAAACTTTTCACTGCAAGTTTTTATTTCTTTATCAAAAACAAAGAGGGAGCGAGATGTGCAGCCCTGGTGCGAGCATATCGTTTTTAAATATTTTAAGAGATGTCTTGGATTGTGGAGTCACACTTCATAGCAGACATTTTCAATTAAACGCAGAGTGGGTCGACGTCTCACCCTGTAATTTGTCTCAAACGGTTGTGATTACAATGGAAAGAAAACATGAAGTTTCTGTGCGAGACAGGTATTTACAGGAAAGTCGGCCTCTGATGATGAGTCTCAACGATAACTTGACAATGTCATAATAGCACATAACTAAGGTATAATAGCCAGTAAATATTGGCCTGGGTTGAGCAGCCGTAAATAAAAATGAACGCTTATAGCCCCTTTCAGTCTGACACAGAACAATGGTCTTGCAGACAGTGATTGATAGATGGGGGGAAAGGAAATGAAAATACAGAGAGAGAGAGAGAGAGAGAGAGAGAGAGAGAGAGAGAGAGAGAGAGAGAGAGAGAGAGAGAGAGAGAGAGAGAGAGAGAGAGAGAGCTTGGCATCATGAGCCTTTGGCTAGCATAAACTGAAGTGTTACAAGTAGAAACACGTGGCTGGAGCCAAGCAGATGCTACGTGTTGCCGGCTCATGGAGGCTTTGCCGGGAAATGCACACGGTTTTAGCACCAGCACCTTTCATGTTGTGCCTGCATGGCCTCGATGCTCTCTGCAATATTATAAATTACCTTGAAACCTCCTTATTTTAACTTTTTATAGCTGCACCATGTATCTTTCCTCTTCTATCCCGCATCCCCTTTGCCTGCTGAATATTTGACCACTGAGCTAACAGAGCCTGCCTGCTTGCTCAGGGGATAAATTGAATCTTGACCATCAGGTCAAACTCTGTGTCAGATCCTGCGTCTAGGTGATGACCTTTGACACAATCTAAATGTCTCAATAGAAGAGCGGAGAGACAAAATAACAACCCCAATTGTTATATTATATTGTTATATTGTATTAACATACTCAGAATGGACAAAATTAAATTTTATTCACACAAAAGTGCCAAAAGTAGCTGATCTACAACTATTTTGGAAATGCAATCCTGAAAAGTAGCAGTTTTATGAGGATTCCACCTGACAGAAACAACCTGCAGTAATATATCACACAAAATTCACACGAGGCTGCCCTGCTTCTACTGTACAAAATTTATGCTTGGGATTTGAATAAAAGCACACCCATTCCCGAGAAAACAACATGAACCTGGAGCGCTTTCCGCTGTCATGTAGAGTGGAAAGCAGGTGATTCCATTAGTGGAGACTCTCCATGTGAAAAGTGATGAATGCCAGGTCATGTTACAAAGACGTGTTTTTATTACTTTGTGTTGTTACTTCGTTTCGGGGAAATCTTGCTCTTTGTGTCATTCTTTCGACAACCAGCGTCGGCAGGTTAGCTACTCACCCACGTTACTGAGGTAAGGGTTAGAGTTTGGGTTAGGTTTAGGCATAAAGGTTAACATTCACCCGTGTCGGCAGGTTAGCTTTTCACCAGGTTAACATTCACCCGTGTCGAAAGAATGGACCGTCGAACAGATGCTATGTCGCAATATCGACACGCTCCCCTTCGCTTGCCCCTTATCAGGGTCTGCACTGTGAATTGAGCAAACATGTGGCCCTGCAAACATCAAACAGACAGCTTCTGAATAAAGGCTTCGCTCATCATCATCATCATGGCAGCCTCGAAAACGAGGATCCGTTCTCCTCATCGATTCATTTGCTCTCCTTTTGAGCTATAGCTGAACTAGCTGAACTCTCTGTCTCTGTGCCTTCTGGTGACTGTGGAGATAGGAATGCTAGAACAAGAAAGAAAGAAGTTAGAGGAGAAGCCAGTCACGTGAGGTTTAAGGTGGAGTTGGAGCGGCGACATCCAATCCACCAAGATATCTTGGTCTTCAGGCATCTTTGGTCCACGGCAGGAAGAGAGATGCCATCTGGCTGCAGCTCAGGGTCAACATCAACAGGGATGTTGCTTTGTCGGGTATTGTTTTTCTTCCCGCAGGGGGCCTGATCACCCTCCCCAAGAACTGAGGCGCTCAGGAGGGTTGCCGGTTTAGCCGACCATGAACTGGCAGTACTGGATTGCATGGTTACCAGTAGCGAGAAAACGTCTTTCCCGGCCAGACACAAAGTGTTTCGCTAAGGGAGGCCTATAGGTTTTATTGTGTAAAACAGCACTACAGAAACATAATGAAGAAGCTGCAGGTGTTGATGTGAAGATGCCATGACCCTATTTGCATAGCCCAAAGATCAGAGATCTCTAGTTATACCAATACATCTGGGGAAATCTAAATTCAATGTCGGGGTTGGAACAGCGGAAAGAAACCTCCTCTAACAACACCTACTGCTTTGAAAACCAGTCCTGATGCCATCCCAATATGAAGGACCGCCCTAAAGTCTGCATAGTTCTGCAATGCAAGTTTCTATTTTTGAATGTCCCTGCCCACTTGCCCTACAATTGAATTTAAATGCTACTAGGCATTTAAATGCTACTAGGCAGAGATGTCCCTCTCTCTCATGTCTGGCTATGCTGTAAGACTACCTTGGCCCACACCTTGACATTTCTAAGGCTGATCCTTCCGAAAGCAGCCAATAATGGCAAATCTGGGATTTCCTTTTTTCAAGTTGTCATGGCTCAGCGAGCAGCTCCTTGGCTCATGCACTCTCGAAGGAGGAGATGTATCTTGTATTCTGATGATAGAAAGTACAGTAAATGCCACCTGACATACTGAACCTGGGAGGTTACCTACAAATGTGAAAGGGCGGGATGGTTATTTTTAAACCTCTTCAAACTGATGCCGAACTGGATTTTGGGCTCAAACTCTCTCACATCCCCTCTGGCAGGCGAATCTTCAGGCAGTGAGAGAGAGAAAGAGTTATTTCCGCTACCTGTGAGAAAGCGAGCCATCCCAGGCAGAGTGGAGAGACATTAAAATCCAGAAGAAGAAAAAAACACTCCCTTTCAAAGTGCTTCCACCCAAACCACCAGTCTGGACGCATGGTCATGGAGACGCACCACAGGAAAATATATTATAGATTGCAGCAACTTCAGTCCAAGGCAAACAGCAGCAAATTACACAGTTCTATTTAAACACTGTCCTGTGAGCTTCCACTACATTTCACATAAAGTAACTCAGTGGGATTGTGCTACTGGTATTGTCCAGTGTGGACGGACGGGAGAGATCTACTGTATGTATTCATGTAGTCCTCCAAGTCTAATTAGGGTCACTATGTTGCGTTTTACACATCACACTCTGCATACAGTAAACACTGAATCCTCATAAAACTGCTACTTTTCAGGATTGCATTGAGAATAGTGCCTTGGAATGTTTTGCTTTTTGTTGCAACCATAGGTCGCATTTAGTATGAAAACCTGCAGATCATGTCTGTCTGCCTACCTGTCTGTCCGTCCATCTGTCCGTCCATGTGTCACTCACGCCTCTTGTCATGCTCCATATATGGCCAAGACATCTCCATATATGGAGCTGGCCAATACCTATACATCTGACCTCAAGGACTCCATACTGTATGGATGTAGCTGACCTGTTCTGACATCACAATGATGACTCGACCAGCCAGATTAATAGTTTGAGCCGTAACTGTGCCGTATTATGAAGCTCTGATGTTTCAGTGCGACCTCGCTTCTCACCCTTACTGGTATGTAAATATAAAACTAAATTCACATATCTAAACAGAGAGACAGAGGAGGAGAGAGAGAGACAGAGATGGGGGTGAGAGAGGGAGACAGGGAAGGAGGGATAGAGAAAGCCTATTTCACTAATGTAGCCGATGGCGTAAGTTCAATAAAAAGATCTAAGTTGTTACTCTCAGCTCAAAGGGTGTGCTCTTCTAGTCTATGGGTGTGCACTTCTAGCCAATCTGCAGCCAGCCAATCAGGCGATTGGACTCCGCCTTTAAATATCTCCACTGCCTCTGAACCATGTCATTCTCTTTTCAGCATGCAACAAGCAACCCACCTCCATCCCCAACTCCACCTAGTCTCCTTTGACCTTTGTCAAGAGTTAAGACGGAGGTACTGCCACGTACCACCAGCGTCTAGACTCCATGGGGGGGCTCTCCCTATTAAAATCTAATCTATATGTATAATGTTATTTAAACATAATAATATGTTTAATGTTACTGAAGTCTAATCGCCAAAATGTATTTCATTATTCAATCTGTAATAAATCATTTGTAACAACGTGAGCCTTCTTTATTGAAATGGGGCATTAAGTGCTGGATTCCGAAACCAGAACAAACTGACAACACGTCACTTTCTGACGCAATACTTCTGGCAATGCAAGGCATGCTAATAATGTTGTGCTTTTTTTTGCTTGCTTCACTTGTATAACATCTATCTATCTATCTATCTATCTATCTATCTATCTATCTATCTATCTACCGGTATGTGTGTTTACGCCCCTAGCCAATCACGGGCCATGGGCCGTGTATGCCCGTAGTCAATCAGAGAGGGGCAAAGGGTGACATCATAATATCAAGGCATACGGCTGCATTCGGGTATTTATCCAATTTATCTGAGACACGTGAGCGGCTCGAGATCGGACGGGTAAAGACGAGCAAGGATCCCTTAGGGAAGGGTGAGGGGATGGGTAAGGATCTAGTCAAATAAACCCCATTAAAACCGAGCCTGGTTCCAGCCCATAGACCCGCCCAGCTGAGTCTGAAATCAGGCTAATTAAAACCTACAACCTACAGCAACCCTTCACTTTGTCAAAGGAGAGTGGCAAGTAATAGCCTGATTTCAGACTCTGCGCTGAGCTTGAGTCTGACATTGTCCCATTGCCAAGAGATTTCAAAGGGGAGGGGATTTGAAATTTGAAATTCCCAATCACAAGAGATCTGGTGGGAGGGGTTGTGTTTGACTTGTGTGTACACAAAAACATTCCCCCCTCCCCCTCCCCTCTATGACAGGCATCAGACAGGTCGTTGTCTTTGATGCTAACGAGGTGTGCAAAACCCCCTTTGAAGTTCAAAGGGAGCAATTAAGAGCTTTGGCTGAGCTCCCTCCCTCCACTGTTTCTGTTGATTTTCAAAAGTTAGACCCACCCCCTCCTCCGAGGCGCCGACTCTCATTGGCTGGTCTTGCCTCAGACCAGAGCAGGTAGAGGTTCATTATGCCACAGATATAAAAAGCTAGATACCTCCTCCACCGCTGCAGTTCATTAGCGCGACTGGTCAAACACCCCTGGCGGAAGTGCATAACTGTGGAACTGCGGAAGGCACTCTGCCCCCTCCAATGGGAAAGAGGGAGTCCTGCCAGGACTGCATCTGATTGGACTACCGAGCTTCCCATTCTGTGACGCACAAGGAAGCGTCCTTCAGAAATCCCAAGAGCCCCGCCTCAGAATTCTGGAGGCTTGCATAGAGTTATTGGGAGGCTTGCCAGGAGTCTTGGACCTGCACCCCCCAGTCGGAAGAGGCGTCTACCTTTCTATGTCTGTGCATTATGCAACACCAGACCAAGAGAACCAGTCCGCTCAGAGAGTGGGCGGGTCTATGGGCTGGAGCCAGGCAAGGCAAGTAATAGGACGTGTGTCTTGTCTCAAAGCCTCAAACATCACCTTACGCCCCAAGGCTGTCACATCAGTTACATTACTGGGCCGTTTGTAGCATGCAAGGTATGCAACACATAAAGAGCAATCGATGCATATACAGTATGTTTTGTTTTTTCTTTTTTTAAACTTTCTATTCATTTTCATTGATTTATATGTAGGCTATAGGCAACACACTATTGTTCTATGAGAACTTTTATGCCAGCTAAAGTAAACCTGTTTTTTGTTAGCCTTTTTTGATCATTGAGTTCAATGGACGTTTTTTTTTAAACTTTTTTTGTAACCCCAAAAGTCAAATTTCTGTCCCTTTTCTGATTGAACAATATACAGTAATGGGCGCAACGTTGGTGTTGTGGTTGGTGCATATGCCCTTCATGCGGAAGGTGAGTGGTTCAAATCCTGCCTAAGCCGACGTCAGCAAGGGGGAGAAGATGACAGCCAGCCCCATGGCCTCCCCTATAAAGGTCCTACACCATGCATTTAAAAATAATTTATATAACACTGTTTGTGTCCCAAAAACGTTTTTGAAAAGGTTTGAGGCTAAATTACCACTCCTGAATACAGAGCCCATGTCATTTCTGCCTGGCTTTCAGAGCATTTTCAGCTGCAGTACCACCTTGTCCTGAGTGGGAGGACTGCGCTATTGAGCCAGATTTGGCCCCACACTCCTCCCCACCTCCTGCTCAGCAGGCCTGCCCACCCCTCCCCAACCCTCTCCCAGCTCCTCCTGCCTCCTTCTCAGGCCTGCCCACCCCTCCCCAACCCTCTCCCAGCTCCTCCTGCCTCCTTCTCAGGCCTTGTGACATCACAAATCTGACATTTCACAATCAGGACCATTCTGAGACATGCTAACATAGATCTGCCCATAAACTGAGAAAGACACAATGGTCAGAAATAGGACTTTGTGAGGATAGAAGTTGCTGGTGGGACACCAAGAAAATACATAAAAATTGGAAAAATGAAAATTCATGGTGTAGGCCCTATAAGTAACAGAAATCTTGAAACAAAATGTCGTCAACCAATCATCAAGGACAATGATACACGAAAGAAGAATATACTGTAATGTCCAGTCAGACATGCAGGAGTGACATTACAATATGTAATATTAATGGCAAGACAGAATTCATTTCCCAACAGATTCCTCGCAGCTCGCATCAGTGCAACCACACCCCAGGACTACAGTGTGTTGCCCAACACAATGTAGTACTGGGGAAACTTTATTTTTTTCCAGATAAACCTTATTCTAGATACACTTTATTTGTGAATGACAAATCCATTGAGTTCAATGGTGGAGTGGTGCTAGCTTGAGGATTGGTCTGGCTTCACATGACAGTTAGCTGCAGAATATAGTCACGGCAACTTGCAATTTCCAATTGCATATTTTTCTAGTTAGTGTGGTTGCCCGAAGGGCAACACACTGTAGTAATGGGGTAACTTTATTTTCACTAGATAAACTTCACTAGATAAACTTTTCCGCCACTAGATAAACTTTTCCACTGCCATTGGAAATTGATGGAATCAATGGGAATGGGAATCAATAGGGAATCAATGGGATAGGGAATCAATAGGGGATCAATGGGAGTGGGAATCAATGGGAGTGGGAATCAATAAGGAATCAATTGGTCGAGCTTCAAATGACAGTTAGCTTGCTGCAGAATATAGTCACATCGGCAACCACGCTTGCAATTTCCAATTGCGTCTTTCTAGTTATTATACTGTATATTATTGTATGTCTTTAAATGTCTTAATGAATTGAATACACAGGACCGAAACAATCTCCGAGGGCTTATCCTTTTAACAATCATTGTGAACCGTAACTCTGAACAATTTGAAAACTGTTAATAAAGTATTCGATTAATCAATCAAACACAACAATCTACGACTATGAAAGTGAGTTTGGCACAGTAGGGACTGGTTGGCAGTGAGCGAAACTTCCTGTGCTTTCAATCCATTGGAATGTCCCTCCTCCGCAAAAGAAAGACGAACCAAAGTCAACACAACTCCATCAAAGACCCAATGAACTCAGCAACAACTTTAAAGTGATATCTGAAAAGGTGTACTGTAAGTGCTGTCTAGGACGCCAATCATCTCCATCAATATCCGGGCAAGAACATATCTCAACTAGAAAAAGTGCTCTTAAGAGCACAGGTCTCCACCAGGTCAGGAACAGTGCAATTGGACCCTGCGTTAATGATGTCAAACTTTGGATGCTGATCTTAGCCAATCAGGACGGGAATATGAAACATCTGAAAGACCTGTTTCGTTTAATGACTATAGAGATACTGTATACTGATTTTGTGTGATGTTTGGACAAGAAGAGCACTGTCAAAAAAAAGTGTTTTGCCAAAAAACAAACAAATAATAGGCCCATGGGAAAAATGTGGGCAGAGGCTCTGGCATCCAGGGAGTGTGTGTGCACAGTTTCGCTGTGAACAGCCCAAAGGTGCTGGAGATTAGCTGTTCACAGACGGACAAACATACGGACACACAGACGGATGGACAGGGTGCAAAACGGACATGGTGCAAAACGGTCTCGGCCATGCATGCCTTTCGGCCTGGCAGAGACAATAGCCAAGGTGGCTTGGCACACCAGACCACTTGGTAAAACTACATGGTTTATTGAATTGCCAGTGGGTGATAAAAAACGTCATAAAAATAAATTGTACAATGCAGCTTTAAATAAAGTTAAATGTCTTGTTAAGTCACACAGGTTGTTAGTTACTATAAAGATAATTCTAACAACGTTCTCTAAATCAGTCGGTGTATCCAGGCCTACATCAAATTGCTCCAATAGTGATCCCAGCGATATCGTTCACCAGTCACCAATGACATTTTCATCATCCGCTTGTGTTAGAACCGTTTTCAAGGCGACATATTTATAGTTATTGTTAAATCTGTCCCCTAAGTCCAGTTTGATCAAATAAACTAACCATATTTGGTCCACTTGTGAGGGTAGTTTGCGTCAGTCATCAAGTTTTTATAACTCTATACTTTACAGAGTTATACCTCATACTGTAACATAATCTATATTAAGACTGGCATTTTCCCAACCCCATAATGTAAGCTTGTAAGCAATGTACTGTAAGCATTCAGCGAAAGCAGTATATGCCATAGTAAATGTACATTTGAGCCATAAATCTTAATAGACCCAGTCATACCACAGCACCCTATAGAACAGAGGCAGAAATATGTAAAGGGGAATTAAAACGTAGATCGACAGCTGCCTGTCTACTAATCGCAGGTGTTAGCAGCAGCCAGACAGTTTGCATTAGACCCATACGTGTACAGATGCTAAAAGTGAACTTACCTGCCTCGCATAATAAGGCAAAAATCACTAACCACAAGCTTTCCCCGAAACCCTTCATTTTCCCTGCAGCTGAGCCAACATCATAAAAAAAGAGATACCTGTATTTAGCTCAGTGGTTCTCAAAGTGGGGTCACCCAGGGGTCCATCCTTTAGGGCCTTCCAGGGGGTCCCCTGCAGCAAAAATGAGGTTTGACTTAGCTAACGTGAATAGCACTTTGAGCAGACATACAGAATGTTTGAGCAGTTGATGCCCTTCATTAGAGGCACAGGAAATACCGGTACATACATTTGACATTTTAAATAAATCAGTATTCTGAACATTCTGAAGATAATTATAATATAGTACAGTATGATCAGTCAGTATCCAGGATCTGAGTAATATATAGCATCTTAAAAAAAACCTGGTGTATAAGCTTACTGTACCTATTGGCCATGTTATTATTGGCAAAATTGCTTTAGAAAGTAGCTGATCTAAAAGCATGCAGAACATATGCGCCTTGTGAGATGTAGATCTGCCATTTTCACAGTGCAACACTGTAATTCAACGAAATGTAAATCAGGAGTGATTAAAGTAATTCCTCAGTTTGGAAAGATAACAGGTCAAATATCTAATGCAGTGGTTCTCAAAGTTGTGGTCCTAGGACTAGTGTTCCTTGAAGGCCTGTAACTCCGAGAGTGTACAAATGGAACCAAATGGACCCGTAATGGAGGTCGTTGAAATTAATAATAATAAAATAAAATAAAAGATTTGAGAACCACTACAGTTCTAATGCAGTGTTTCTCAAAGTGGATTCCAGGGACTGTGGGTTCCTTTAGGGAGGTCTAAATGGACCCATACAAGTCTGTACAAATGCAAGTCTGTGCAAATGGAACCAAATGGACCTGTCCTTTTGTAATAACGGGTCCATTTGGTTGAACACTGTCAGAGTTAAGGGGAGAACTTGAAATGTAAAAGCTTTGAGAACCACTGTTCTAATGCATCCTCATTTCAACTGGCACAACGGAGACGCGTTTCTTCTAGTCTGTATCGTCAAATGAAGATAAATGTATAGTATGAGGAGAAAATGAAAGGTCAGGCTGGGTCGTGGTTGTAGAAGCTGCTACGTGTCCTCTGGTGCAACCAGAGGCCTCTGTACACCTGCCAAATTCCCTTCCCTCTGTCCCGCCCTGCTGTGTGTAACATCATCAAGCTCGGAGAGAGGGCCAAGACTGATTTGGAAACCCTGGGTTATGAATGTAATGTTAGATTGCCTCCCTCATACCTTGTATTAGTGCAGTGTTTGGAACCAAATTTTGTTCCATTTTTACACTGTCAGAGTTACAGACTTTTATATGGGTCAATTCAGACCCCCATAAAGAAACCCACAGAGTCCCTTGGAGAACCACTGTATTAGTGTCTGTATGCAAACTCACTTTGCTTGTGAAAACAAGGTATACGTTAACATTAAATAAGATATTACAATATTAAAGCATTCGTTTTATTTTATTTTATATAGCATTTCAAATACTGGGTGGGATGTGACATGATTTCACACAGTTAAAAACCTCACACTCAGCAGGAGAAACAACAGCTGCAGCTGAACTGAATGAAGCCTGTCTAACATGCAAATTATTATCATCAAATCAATTTATTTACAATAGCATACAAAGTTCTGCAAATAATCTCCTGGAATTCTATTTTTAGACTCTCTTGCGTTTGGCAATCCCGTGCGTAAAATGCGTAATGATGGCAAATTGTCAAAATGCATGCTATAAGCTGGAGCTCATTTTTTTTATAACTAAAAAATAAGCACTCTCTTGGTGTCTTCAAAGAACAATCCCTAAAACAAGCCACGTACAACCTGGCCAAGTCCTCCTACTCCACTCCCGTTACAAGCTCTATTCTACACGATGTATCTGACCAATGAAGCTGCTTATCTCGACATACAGACAATTAAAACGCATCTAAGTAGCTTACATACAGTATAGACCTATAGGCCTATAAATATACATAAAAAGACCAAAACCCATTAATGTTCTCATGTAAGAAAATCCGCATCCAGCCACGTCCAAATGAAGCAGAATCGACGCGTTAATGAGCGAGCATCCACGTATCGGAGCTGAAACGTGAACTTGTCTGACATGTTTAAGACGGCCCCCTCGCAGAGATGAAGGAGGGGACTCCGGGACTCGAACATAGAGAAGTGTATCTGGTGCGTCCGGGACCTCCCCAAAATGTTCTGGGCATATAAAAGCCAAGCTAGCTCATTTGTTTAGGCAGTAGGGAGTTTCTGCTAGGGTCCTGGATTGGAGTTACGCACAGAACGGACCCAAAGTTGATGAGTGGAGTCTGAGGAGGAGAAAAACAGGATTCCCCCTTCTTGCCCAAAGAGTCTACATGTCTGATATTTAGACATGTTCAGCTTTGTGGATATTCGGTTAGCGCTGTTGCTCAGCGCAACAGTGCTTTTGGTGAGAAGTCAAGGCGAGGACGATAGTAAGTATCCTTTTCAAACACTGCTTTTCTTTTTTTCCTCTGGGACAGTGGCAGAGCTCAACATCTGGATAGCAGCGCGTAAAGGATGCTAAACAGTTTCTTCATTTCATGTTTGGAAATTGGAATTGGTCCTACTGCTTGAGGCCGCCTGAGCCCACGTTTTATGGGGCAAAAGGTGGTGAAAAATGAAGCTTTGGGGTATATTTTTCCCCCCGAGATCTGGAAGTAAAGAATAGCAAACTGGGATCTGTTTAGCTTTCTCACTGGCGTACAGATGCTGTTGGCTGGCCTCCTCCCCTCATGTACGAGAGCTCTCCATGTCCGGCAGGCAGTCAGGCAGCAGGCAGGGCCAACGCGCACGCAGGGCAGGTCTCTATCACAGTCTTCTTGGATGCGCACTTCTTGAAGTGATTGATGATAAGCGAGTTCAAACAAAGTTGAATCAGAATTCAAACGTGAGAAACGCATGAAAGGCGCGTCTGGCGTTTTCATGTGTAGGCCCAATAGCCTAATTCAAAGATGTGCAATTCATTTTCCATTGCATTGTGAATGAAACGTAATTAAAGCTGAAGGAAAGGGCCCACATCTGCACTGCACATTGGCTTAGTTTTTACACTGCAGCTGGACCGAACTTGAAACATGACTTGTTTCATGGAGAGAAAGTGATTGCATGTTTCCCCCTCGACTTTAGAACGTTACATTTCCAATAAGGCTACAGCAGGTGAACACTCCTAGTTTAATTTAGCTTGAAAAGTGTATTGTATGGGCCAGTATGGCACATTGCAACAATAAGTGCTTTACACAAAGAGAACATTAAGAACATCAAGTCAACATGCAAATGAAACATATCAGGCCTTTATGGACATTTCATTACAATTAAAGACTATCACTGTAGTGTAGTAATTGGAGGACATATTTTAGTTTATTTCAGTAAAAAAGAACAATGGAAAATTGCTGAACACTGACGTCGACTGCAAAATGGTCTAGACATCATGATGCGTTAATCACCTAAAAAAGGGTGTGTGGTGAAACTTTTTTTGTGGATTACTAGCGCCTCCCTGTGGTGAGCCTCACGAATGCAGCTTGAACGCCCCCCTTAACCCCCACACAGGCCTCTCCAAACCATCTGCAGGGGAAAAAAAGATTTCTTTTTCCAGTGTTCCTCCATTTTCTTCCCTTTAAACCACATCTGTGGAGCAATGTTGAATACAGTGTAGGGCCTAAGTGAGTCATTGGCTTTGCACAGCAGCCCCAAATTTGGACAGAACAAGGACAAGGCCAAACCATAATGGGCCATAAAACCTTTTATCATACTGTACTTGCTTCATTAAAATGTCTATCCCGTTTCATATTCCTGCCATTTCCTCAACTATACTAGCCATGCATTCCAAGCCTTCCAATGCCATTACTGCATGGCTTAATTTAGCAAAAGTATTGTCAAGAAGCTTTCACCATCAGGCATCAGCCACAAACTACTGGCAACTCAATTGCCACAATTGACTGTTGTGAGAACCTATCATGTTGACCATCACGTTCTTACCATACCCATATCTGAACATGAATGTGCTTCATGGGGGCCCTGTGCTACCAGGAAGCTATCAGGCATACCTGTAGTGTATTTTGAAAGGGGCTGAATTGTTGTCCATTGTTGTTATTTGTCAACTTGTTTTGTCATCTATTAAATGTGGTGGTTAGTGCAAGTTAGTAAGTCATAGACTTTAGGCTTATCAGATACACCTGTCTTATTATAACTGCTTAGGAGCAGGTGTGTGGCTAAGCCACTTAATCTAAATACACTTCAGGGTTTGATTGATTGAATACTTTATTAAGCAAAAAACAGGCAGAGTGATACAGATTTATACAAAATAAGCTATCAGGATCACCTTGTGGTTAAAGTTAGTCTTTTTTTCTATAGTCTGTTTTAAGGCCAACTCTTAGTATTAGTGGGGCCTAGTGTTATATTCATGGCCTGGAGTTAATTATGTGGTAATAGTTTGCAGCTGGTTTAGGTTAGGCCCTGTTAATATGGTAAAGTCTAGGCATGGATTTGGTTTGGTTTAATTAACTCATTTTAATTAAAGTTAAACACTAAGTATGGTTGAGCTTAGTACTTTCTACCTTCTTTACCCAGGTCGATGCATAATTGATTGAATAAAGAATAATTGACTGTTTTGATCCAACTCACCAATACCTTCTCCCCTCTCTTCCACCTTCCAGGTACATTCGGCAGCTGCACGTTAGACGGACAGCTGTACAACGACAAGGATGTATGGAAACCAGAGCCCTGCCAGATCTGCGTATGCGACAGCGGAACCGTTATGTGCGACGAAGTGATTTGCGAGGACACGTCTGACTGCGCCGACCCCATCATCCCCGACGGAGAGTGCTGCCCAATCTGCCCGGACGATGGTACGGACCCTGCTGTGATTGGCTACGACTCGGGTTGTGTCCGGGGCAACAGCTTCTTTTTTTTCTTTTTTTTTTTTTTACTTCTTTTGTTTTCTTGCTAGCAATATCTATGACTTTACACAAACTGGCAAAGTCATAGATATATTAGCTAAAACTAGTTTGTTTAAACCGTAGGTAAACAGCGTAGATACAGTAGGTCAAAAACAAGCCTCTATCCTCTTATCATTTCAGGGGCTTTTAAGCCGTGACATCATTTTGTAGGCAGAGGAGAACTCTGCCCCCAGAGCATTTTCTGTCCCTCGCTATTTCAACAGATCCGAGACAAAAATAACGACTAAAGTATAATTCTAACACTTTCCTTTCAACAACAAAGAGAAGAAAAATGTGTAAATAGTAAAAATAGTAAAAAGATTCACGGAAACTGGGGGCAGAAATTCTCCTCTGCCTACAAAATGATGTCATACTTAACAGCCTCAATCTTCAGTGATTGCCATGACACCCAGCAGTTCCTGCTTCCAATCACAGAGCGACTGTCCAACCGTTCCTTCGGACCATGGGATCTAAACTCTACTACACCACTCCCTCAGTGCCCCCCCACATCAATAGTTTGCGGTTGTCTTGGCTCAATGGCGCCACCTGGCGCCTCCCATTCAAGTTGAGGCAGCCAAAGTTTGGGCCACAGCTGGTGCACACCTGTAGAAAATGGACTCCAGGCTTTTTAAATGTGTTCCCTGAGGATTTAGTGCAACAAAGACCCGCTCTGGATTTACAATTCTTTTTTTTTTTAAGTATGGATTATGCTCTCACTCTGTGGATATAAGACCATGCAGTCTGCCTACAGGCCTCCTGTGACAGAACACAATGGGACTAAACATGCCACACACATTACACCACCAGTGGTTCTCAAAGTGAGGGTGTTCGGGGGGTCCCCAGCTAAATTCATTTATAGTTAAGAACCAAATGGACCCTTACTGGTGTGTAACCCTGAACTGGTTCCATTGGTTCAATTTAGTTCCAGTTTGGTTCCATTTGGCATCTCCCATGAGACACCAAAACCATTTGGTTCCATTTGGTATTTCCCATAAACCATTTGGTTCCATTTGGTAATTCCCGTAAAGTATTTGGTAGCTTGAAGAAGGGAAAGAGGAGCACTCATCAGTGGGTTGTTCACAAAACGTGTGTATCCAAGTTGGATTCGTCTTGTTTTTATTAAAAAGTTCACCCCCACCAAGATCAAACCGGACGTTTCGGCGAGTTTCATGCAGGCCTTCCTCAGCGTGGGCTGAAACGTCTGGTTTGTGTGCTGGTTTCCATTTGGTAGCTCCCATTAGACAAAAAACATTTGGTATCTCCCATGATACACCAAATCCATTTGGTTCCATTTGGTATCTCCCATGATACACCAAATCCATTTGGTTCCATTTGTACACTTCTCAGAGTTATGGGGGTCTGTGGCTCGATACACACCATAACGGTGGTCCGTGAAATGTAAATGTTTGAGAACCACTCACTGCATTACACCACATATTTCCCTAAACAGAACTTATAATATGATGTGTTTGTTTGCTCATTATTAGATATCATTCCAAGTAAACTTCTCTTTTAAACTTCTGTTTTTTTTTTTTGCTCAAGTGATTTAAATTTCATCAAAACATGCAGACTTGACTATAGCTCTGACTCGCTGTTATGTGGGTCTGTTTCATTACATTACATTTGGACAACAGTGCTCAGGAGTACTCAGGAGCCATGCTGTTGAAACATAATGTGGATTTGAAGTGTATCACAAGTCCAAAGCTAAACTCCCTGGGCTTACGTTGTCAGCTGAATCTAGGTGTTTAGTGTTACGTTATGATTAGAATCTTACAGTGTGAATAATCTATGTGGATGAGGTGTTGAGATATTCTTTTCTCCTTCTCTGTTTGCTCTCTAGCTGTCCAGGTCCAAGAGCCCACTGAGGTATTTAGTTTCTTCTTGCATTTTCACACTTTTACAACTACAAAGATTATCTGTGAGTGTCTAAACTTGAATGTTTGAACTTGACTTAATCTTGGGCACATCCCAAACTTAAGTCAAGTTTGACAATTTCTCATTCAAAGTGAATTTTGGCATTCTGTATGAGAGACATGTGTCCAAGAGTTGTACTATGAAACAACACAGTGAAACCTAACTCAATTTCTCTCTTCACATTTAGGGTCAGGTTGGAGACGTTGGCGAGAAGGGAGATAGGGTACGTTCTAATTCACTGCACTTGTGTACCGTATGTTCTCAGTATGCTCTCATTTGTCAGAGGATTATACATTTGAACTAATCCCTTTGACCTCATAAACTGGACAAAATGAGTTTAATGTACTTCAATGTCTAACTCTTTTGTGTTAGTGTTGTGTAGAAGCTCTTGCCGTCTACATATACGCATGCGTGTTTATGTGTCAGAGGTTAAGCTTCCATGAGATATTGTATGTCTAAGTAAGGAATGGTGTTTGCTGGATATTTTTTGGCAACAACACTTTCTGAATTAAATGAGATTGACCTTTAATGTGGAGGAAATGTACCTATATCGTAAAGGGTCAAAAGGTCAAAGGTCAAAATTATTTTTAATTATTATTGCAATGTAATGATTTTTTTGTTTTGTTTTCATTTCGATTAGATTGGACAAATCAAAGTGAATTCAATTTAGAACTATCTAATGTAACAGTAATATTTACAGAAAGAACCCAACGGAATACATTAGTAAAATACTCGGTTCAGTTCAGTTATGTCTTTTGTCTGTGTTGATAATTATTATCAAGATATCAATCTAATACTTCAATATAGGTCATATCATTTCTCGTACATAACAGAGTGGCAATACTAATTAAGAGGATAATGTATTCAGTGATGTAAAGCAGTGGTTCTCAACCTTTTCAGGCCACGATCCCCAAATAATCATATTTTAACTGGGGACGAGCACCAAGAGTTGAGGCATTACATTTTGCATTACATGGTTCTATTGTGAAAATAGCCGATCTACATGCTCACAGCGCCTTGCGTTGCGACTTGCGAGGCGTTGTGAGGCGTTGCGAGGCATTGTGAGCATGTAGATTGTCTATTTTCACAATTCCTGCCTCTAATATTTGACAATTTGGCCAATGTTTAATTTGTCATTTTAGAGGTATTAAAGAGTTCTTTAGAAATGTGCAAATACCCTCTATACACTTAAACTTTATGTTGGTTTGTTTACTGTAGAGTGAGAAAACAATGTTGCACATTAAGTTAATCATCTGGGGACCCCCCAAAATAATTTGGGGAGCCCCCTGGGGGTCCCGAGCCACAGGTTGAGAACCACTGATGTAAAGGCTTGGTTGCTGACATTAAGTTTCTCTGTCTCTTTATCAAAGGGTCTTCCCGGTCCTCCTGGCAACGATGGACTCGACGGCATGCCTGGACTCCCTGGCCCTCCCGGACCCCCTGGTCCCCCTGGCCTTGGCGGAGTAAGTCCAGATAAAATGTGTACTCATTGCCCTGACGTGCAGGGTTAACGTCGATTTGAGCGACAAACTTTGAATGACACGTCACACCGCGTGTCTCACAACATTCTCGGTCTTGAGCATGCATGCTTGTCTAGCGACTCCGACTAACCGCGTCGCCGGAAAGAAATGTAAACAAGGAAGTGAATACGGTCTCATGCATCTCCGGGGTAACGCGAGCTTACTCCCCTTATTTTCACAACCAATCATAGTAAGCTGTATTTCATGAAGCTTCTGCGACCTCTGAAAAGGTGATTTCGCGACACGGTATTTGCGCCATTTTCGTTGTGCAAAGCATACATTGATCACAGAAAAGATCTCAAGATAGAACAACTCCATGTTAGGTTGAATGTTATGTCCAGTAACACTGACCCGTAACAGGATGAAGTTTAGTCCAGTAACACTGACCAGTCACAGAGTACTTTTGTGGGAAAGGTTCAGTTCAGTGCTGGTGTCCTGCTCAGTTCAGCACTGGGTTTGGGTGGACAGCTCCCCAGGTCTCAGTTGTATATGTGTGGTCTGTCGCCACACCTAGGATGTTGTGTTGATTTAAGACCACTGCTCAGTGCTCATGTCACCTTGCTTCATGAACTTGCACACACACTGAGCGTGGCTAAATCCGCAGTTATCATCAAAGGCACTTCAGTGTTTTCATGTAACTGTAGCAGAGTGACTAACTGCCTCAGCCTGATTGCCTCAAAAGTCTATAGGGATATCCCTTTGGAGCAATGGTTAATATGTTGGACTTTCACACGGGAGACCCGGGTTTGAATCCTGGGCGTTACATAACCTGTAACCTACTACGCAAAGAGACAAAAGTGACACTGAACATTCACACCCTTTGAAGATGTCCATATCCCAACTTGCAGAATCTGTACTGTCAGCTTTAAGATGTAGTATCACGCTCTGAAAGGTTTTGGCCCTTCTGCTGAGAATAGGAGCAGCTTCTGCACTTGTTTCAAGCATGACTAGAAATCATTCGTTTTTAGCTGTTCAGTTCTGTATCTGTGTGATTTTTTTTGTATGATTCTTTGTATCATTTTCTTTTTTTGCGTCTCATTTCCTTCCAGAACATCTTAAAGCACAATCAGCTAATGTTGACTGAATCTCATTGCTTCGCCTTTTGACACAGCTAGCGAACATCTCATCTGAAATGGAAATATTTATTTGAATAGTGACTGATGATTTCTCCTCTTTTCCTCCACAGAACTTCTCTCCTCAAATGGGTTACACAGACCACTCCAAGTCATCCGGCCCTGCTCAGCCCGGCCCAATGGTACGAATGAATGCATCTCCTCTCACTGAACATACAGTACATTCACCTGAATGGATTGCAAAGGTTGAGACCCCGCAACCTTCTGCAAAACACAGACGAAAACACACCGTCTTTGGATGACATGATAATGTGTCCCCCTGATGTGGCTGGACTTCAGGACATCTTATATCTGCTCTGCCGACCCCAGCTTTAGACTCTCTGAAAATGTTTTGCCCCGTTGCTAAATGAGATGGTTGAAATGTATTAGCATGAGAAACTCCTTCGCATATTCTGTCACAAATATTTGTCAACTGATGACTGTCCGACCTAACTTAATAAAATGTATGCTTGCTCTCATAGGTCCTTATACATTACAAGAAAGCCCTTTTGTGTGACATGTCTTTATGACTGAGATAGTAAATGTAATGTGTTTCTCAATAGGGTCCTATGGGTCCTCGTGGTCCTCCTGGAGGTGCTGGCTCTTCCGTAAGTATTATTTTATTTTATTCAATTTTTAATTCGCTTCTGACTGAAAGCGTTAGTTTGTAATCCACCTTGTGTCCCCATATCTACAATTTTAGTTTAATTGTTCAAATTCTGCACTAGATGCACTAGGATACAAGCTTCACAAGCACTCAGCTTCAATGGAAAGCTTACATGTCATCAGTTCAGGCGGATCTAATTAGAAACATGTTCATATACTGTAAATGGAGACGTTGTGCTAATAATCTGCTTTCTTTGTGGTCAACCAGGGTCCTCAGGGTTTCACTGGACCCCCAGGCGAGCCTGGTGAGCCCGGCGCTTCTGTGAGTATACCTTTCTGCTAAAATATCATCCTCCTCATAATCATCATAATCATCAACCTCAGTCTCATCTTCATTCCAACCACACAGAACTTTTGCATGACAGTGCACACACGTGTTGCAGAGGAAAGTTAGATAGACAGAGGTTTTGACTTGGATGAGGCTGTTGTGGACTGTATGTTGTAAAGTTAATCCTTCTAGCCAACCCAGTACAATCCCATGTTAATGTGTCTATTTGTAACCCAGAGAGTTTAAATATGTTACCTGTGGTTATACATTTGTACATTCTCTGAGTTAAGCATTAAGTATTTTATGTTATTCAGAACCCTTGATTTTTTGTTCAACTGCCAAGTCATTAAGGCCCTGTTAAGACTGGTAGCCCAAACCTGTTTTCCTATCCACGTTTTAGTCTGATTGGTTTTGTGCAGTCGAAAGGAATGTAATTCAAATATGATGGGTAAAAATCTGTTTCCATGTGGTTTGTTGCCGTTCAGACTGCATACTAACAATGTGACTCCTGCCACAAATCAGGTAGCCAGTGTGAACAGGGCCTTTAAGATTCAGCTGGTAGTAAAATATCCTACCTGGATCCACCGGGATGTAGAATGTTCCATTACTCGCCGTTCAGGAGCTGTAGGTTCCAGACTCTATATAGCATTCGGGAATTGTGGAATAGTTGTCTGGCTATGCGAGACTACTGCCCCACTGACATCAACTTCCTGTCCTTTCTGTTTCACTTCCTGTCATGTGACACACACACACACACACACACACACACACACACACACACACACACACACACACACACACACACACACACACACACACACATAAGTATTTCCCATAGTATATTTAATTTGTATTTCAAATACTTTTTTATGTATTTTCACCCATCTCTGCGAACAACACACACCCTACATGGATTCAAATGAATGATAGAGTTGTTTCTTCATCCACTCTAGGGTCCCATGGGTGCTCGCGGCCCCGGTGGCCCCCCTGGCAAGAACGGAGATGATGTAAGTACTCTTTTAAGCTTTCTTCTTTAGGACTCGGTTCATTTCGAGCCAAAGGTTTCTTTCGTCAAAACAACAACGGCCAACAGACAGCTATGCAATTTCAATCCAACTGAAGCTATGTTCTGCATTGTCAGATGCTATTTCTAAAGCGTGAAACCCAGCAAGTAGCTGTTCTCAAACATGTTCTTGTCGGGGACCCCTGAATTGAAACGTATTCATCCGTGTACCCCCATTTGAAAATATTGTGTGCCAGGGCCATAAGAGAAGATTTATGTTAGAACTGTCTTTCCCGTAGATGGGGAGATGGAAAGAGTGACACCTGTGATCTGACTAGTCCTCCCTATATATTCAGTCATTGGGCTCAACTTTCAGCCAGTGAAATAATAAGTAAGCCTTGCAGAGCCATGAGGCCCATAGGGCAGGAGCCCATCTCCTGTTTCTCTAGCGCGGGGCAGCTTGATGTACAAGTACACCCCCCTGGACATGACGCTAGTATGTTGCAGGGACTTACCCCCAAGCCAACCCTTGATACTGAGTGCCAAACAGGGAGGCACTGGGTCCCATTTTTACAGTCTTTGGTATGACCCGACCAGGGATTGAACCTTGACCTCCCAGTCTCAGGGGGGACACTCTAACCACAAGGCCACTGAGCAAGGCCACAGTGAAATAATAGTGACATTAAACTATTCAAATGTACAATTCTGTAGGGAACCCCCTGGAATCCCCCATTTTTACAGGTAATCTCATTGAGACCTGAGGTCTCATTCTCAAGAGAGGCCTGGTTAACAGATGTTACACTCTCATATTTAGTTTTCTGTCCATATCATATCCAAGCAGGTTAAGTCTGTTTTGTTTCTGAGGAGTTCCTTATGTTTCAAGTTGATGCACAACAACTTAAAACCTATTTAAAAAAAAAAGAAATTCTCAATTACGTCTAATTTTGAAAAAAGTGTTTTCATTTGTTTCCCATGCCATGTTTCACCATACCTTTACCTTTAGCCTTTGCTAATGTCCATGTGTGTCACCCACAGGGTGAGCCCGGCAAGGCTGGTCGCCCCGGAGAGCGTGGACCCGCTGGCCCTCAGGTGAGTGAATAACGCCCGTTGAGGTCACAGGTCACAATCAAGTCAGACAAAAAAAATGAAAAGAAAAGGATACAAGTTCCCACATGTTTAGTAGTAACTATTATGACTAAAGTAGAACATAAAGACACTGATAATAATAGATAATAAAAACTAATTGCTGATGCAAAACTCTCACTTAATGTTTCATCATTTGTTTGTAACAGGTACCAATAAGGAGCACAAACACATGCACATACTGTACTCCCACTTCCACTTCCACTTCCACTCCCACACACAAACACACACACACACACGCGCGCGCTAGCGCCCGCACGCACACACACACACACACATACTGTAGTGCTGTGAGCTGTTTCATATCTGAATAAAAGCTGATGAGGTGTCTCTCCTTCTTCTTCTTCTCCTCCCACAGGGCGCTCGCGGATTCCCCGGCACCCCTGGACTCCCCGGCATCAAGGGACACAGAGTAAGCATCATATACGAGCACATTGAGGAACACGGTTTCACTGCATTGATCTGACCTCATTCCGTCATGGGTGAAGTGTGAACTCAAAATGCTGTCTTCTTTTGTTCTCAGGGTTTCAGCGGTCTGGATGGAGCTAAGGGAGATGGTGGTCCCGCTGGTCCCAAGGTAAAGACAGCACCATGTCACATAGAATGGAGACAAATTCACAAAGTTTGGAGAACATACTTTCGAAATATAGAAAAAAATACAGAAAAATCTCTCCTGTACAGGAGAACATTTTAGAGTGGGGAGAAATGCAGCAAAAACATATTTCCGAGGTTGAAATAACATTTCTTGGTCAATCTATCTTCTTTTGACAGATAACATAACATTCAACCTTTTACCTATGCCGATAGTCGCCAATGCAGGAAATTACATACCTAATGTATCATCCATTTACTGTAAACCTTACATTACCTTGTGCTGTACTGGTATGGTGCATAGATAGGTTTCTGGTATCACTTTATAACTGATTGTTTCTTTCTGTGTTTGTCCACAGGGAGAGGCTGGCTCCAATGGTGAGAACGGTACCCCTGGTGCCATGGTACGTATACCTAACCTCAGTCTGTCCACATTGTCCATTTGGAGCACGCATTTGTCAGAATGATATCGTCACTGTCGGGCAGAAACCTTGTATCTACAAGTTTCAAATTTGTATGTACAAAAGTAGTGAATGTGCGAGGCGTTGTGTGCTTGTAGATCCGCTGTTTTCACTAGTTTAAATCATTTTTAAAGTGATAAATGCAAAACGAACGGTTTTGGACATACAAGGTTACCACCCGACAACGACGATATCCTAGTTGTTGATCAGAAACAAAGCCTAATGTCCGCCGTGCTCTTCTTTCCCAGGGTGCACGTGGTCTTCCTGGTGAGAGAGGCCGCCCCGGACCCGCCGGCCCCTCTGTGAGTGCCACTCCTCTCGTCCTCAGCCCATAGCCGTGTATTTCTGCAGGAGAAGCAAACATAAAGCATATTTGTGTTTCTGAGTCTCTTTGCATTAGTGTAGAGGTCATGGTATAACGATGATCTTACCATAACATCTTCATGTCTCATCTCCAGGGTGCTCGTGGTAACGATGGCAACACCGGTGCTGCTGGACCCCCTGTAAGTATCATTTATTGATCCGTGGAAGATTACGTCACATCCACACCCAACATTGATTGATTGATTGATTGATTGATTGATTGATTGATTGAATATTTTATTAATAGTACAGGGCAGTACAGTTCCGATACTAAAAGGATTTAAACCACAATAAAGTGCACAATGGCGTGTTTGCATTGGGGTCCTTTTGTATTCAATTCACTATGAGCCAGTGGTTCTCAAACGTCAAATGTTCAATAATAAGGACCACTAAATTGCTATGTATGTACTGTATTTGGCCACGGACCCCCATCTGAAAACATTTGGTGGCAGGCGCCAGGAGAATATTTGTGTCGAATCTTTTCAAAATTATTCAAAGATTTGCTTTGAAAAACACTGCCATGAGCTATTTGACCGCATGTCATTAAAGACCCAGTGGGTCCGGGCTGCCGTGAGTCTTTTGTTTAATGTCATGTTTCTTCTTCATCTCCCAGGGACCCACCGGATCTGCTGGAGCCCCCGGCTTCCCCGGCGGTGCTGGAGCTAAGGTAGGTCTGCACACTCTCACGCTCACGCACACGCCTTAGTGTGCACTTGCGTACGCACACACACACACACACACAGGGATGGTTGACTCTATGGGTTTTCTGGGGTGTGTACAGCGTCCGTACTGTATGTGTGAAACCGACAGTGCGTGCTCTGTACATACCATACTGTATCTAACGTAATCGCTGCATAAAGTTAAAATTGAATCTGCGTCAAAAGTGTCCACAAGACATTACTAGTGGATATTTCGATGGACAGCAGTGCACTCATAGTCATTAGAGTCATTAGTCTCAATTTTTCTTATCATCACTATCCCAAAAACGCTCTCTGTAATCCACCTGACCTCCATAGAGAACTCAATATTATCTAGAAGCATACGATGTCCTTCAAAATAGCAGCATTATTGCCAAATTATGTTTTGTGCAAACTTTGGACCGAAATCAAGGGTCCAATCCAGATCCGATACAGCTCAGAATGATAACAGCTAGTTTATAGTTTATCCCCATCAGCTTTCTCAGGGTTACCATAACTGTTATCTGCCAAGCTTCCCCCAGACACCTGACATTAACATAGTGGCCACCAGGTGGCAGGGGTACACCTCTAATGGTGCCCTGCCTCCACTGTCTGCCTCCATGTGGTGCTGAAAACTGTCTTTCAACCATTAGAACAGGGGTAGGCAACAGGTGCCAACATTGGCACAGGGGAGGGTGATCACTGGCACACTGGCAGAAGTGTGAGAGAGAGGATAGTGGAATTATTTTAAAATGAAATATATTTTTAAATGTAGTCAATTAAGTCACCTAATTTGCACAAATTACATCCTGCACATAATTCTACATGCATTAAAACCCTGAACTTTGACTGGGGAGGGAGTCAGGGAGATAGGTGGGTTATTGCTTGAGTCTAATGAGCATTATAACAATGTCCTGCCAATCAAAGTATGTCAGAATGTTTGATGGGGTGTCATTAAAATCCATGTTTACATGACACACTATCTACAAAATAAAAACATGGAAGTTAATTCCAAGAAGGTTGCTGACCCCTGTATTAGAATATCATATACCACTAGGGGTACAAAAGTTAATGGAACTAATCAATTAAATTGATTATAAAAATACAAGATCTACAAAATAATCTATTCCTATTTTGGGCATGTCATTATAGGTAAAACAGCTTGTAGAGCTGTTATATCAATGTACAGTGCTAATATAATTCTGTCAGATACTTGCAAAATGGTGACCTTCTAGCTGACCTCATTACACACACACACACACACACACACACACACACACACACACACACACACACACACACACACACACACACACACACACACACACACACACACACAGCGATTACATTTTTATTGACCAGAAACATCTAGACATGTATTTTTATTTTGTCTCAACAAGAGCTGCATAGACACTCACCATCACAGTAATCAATAACACACATTATGTAATTACACCATCACACCCAGTCAGTGCTGGACACCTGTTTTACACACACACACACACACACACACACACACACACACACACACACACACACACACACACACACACACACACACACACACACACACACACGTAGGCAATTCTGTCGTACTGCTGTATTGGTGACTAAACTGCAGCCTCTTTCCTTCCATCACAGGGAGAGACTGGCCCTCAGGGAGGCCGTGGAAACGAGGGACCCCAGGGAGCCCGCGGTGAGTCCGGTAACCCCGGAGCTGCTGGCGCTGCTGGTGTTGCTGTGAGTATATCGTATAGTCCATGCGCCAAATGACGGATCTTATCATTTGGTCCTCGTTACCTTTGCACTCAAACACATTCGTTTTTCATTAAATATCCAATTTAGAATTATAAGGGCACAGCTACCTGCGCAACAGGAACAATTGGCTACCATTCTTATTCCATCTTCATTCGTTCATTAGTGTGGTAGGTTGCCTATAGGGCAACACACTATTGTTCTCTTCCAACTTTATAGAGTAAACCACAAAACCCCAGTCTTTTGAGTTCAATGGAGGAGTGGCGCAAGCTTGAGGATTGGTCAATATTCACATGACATGTTGTCTATCCAGACTTTGATTTAAATAAGAAACCACATTTGCAATTTTCCAGAATTGCATCTTTCTATTCTAATGCAAATCGTCCTCTAGTTAGTGGCTAGTGAGAAGTTTATCAGTAGAGTGCATTTAGAGTAAACATTCTCTCTATCCATTGCTCATCAACAGGGTGCCCCCGGATCTGATGGTTCTGCTGGTGCCAAGGGTAGCCCTGTAAGTATCACACCACTCAATCAATCACCACTTGAGCCCTAAAATCAAAGGATTTCAAAATGTTCTATATTATTATGTTCTAACACGCCCTCCTGTCTGGGTGACATAGGGTGCTTCTGGCATTGCTGGTGCCCCTGGCTTCCCCGGAGCACGTGGACCCGCTGGAGCCACCGGCGGCCTCGGCGCCCCCGGACCCAAGGGAAACAGCGTGAGTAGACGACTCCAAATCAATTTAAGAGTGCTTGTATTCATTACAACAGTGTTGTTTTGATTGACCGATTGTGTACTTTATTAGTCAGAAATGTAAACTGCACGAAGTACTAGGGACTTTTCATCATGGTCCTACAGTATGTGTAACTGTATGGGAATCACTCTGATGTTGTCTTAATTGTGTGCGTTTGTGTTTCCTGCTTACAGGGTGAGCTTGGAGTCCCTGGACCCAGAGGAGAGCCTGGTGCCAAGGGAGAGGCTGTAGGTTTCCGACACAATCATGCTCATTTTCGTGTAGAATGACTGTATTGACTTATCAGAAGGTGCATGTGTGAGGTTGGACAGTAGGGATATACAACATGTTCTGACTGATCATCGGTCTAAATATGTGTCTTTTCCTTTTTGGATTCTCCCAGGGCCCCGGTGGACCTCAGGGACTTGCCGGCAACGGTGGCGAGGAAGGAAAGAGAGGCGCACGCGGTGAGCCCGGTGGTGCCGGACCCCGTGGACCTGCTGGAGAGCGTGTAAGTATAACCACCACAACCTGCCGCAACGCCGCTGGCAGGTGGAAACCTTGTATGTGCAAAACAGACCGGTTCCGATGGATCCGGTCTTGTTAAACTTTTCATCGGTTCAATGTTTATAAAACCCGCAGACACACTTAACCACTTTCACTTTAAAATGTTTCAGAAATATCAAAAATAGCAGATCTCCAAGCTCACGTTGCAGCTCACAACACCTTATGAGCTTGTAGATCAGCTATTTTTGCACATTTCTAGTGGCACTGTAGTGTGAAGAAGTAGGGCATTCATTTAGGACAGCGACGACATGCATCCCTTCAAACCTCCCTCACAGCCCAAAGGCCTGCTTACAAAACACATTTAATGCCAGTAATGGGAATAGAGCCCTAACATTAGCCTATTATTGCTATTGCTGTTAGATATGATTATGAGTAACTTGAACAAAATAACTTGTAACAGTTAGGGCCTGGCATTTAGGGCCTGGCTGTCTAGGCCACACAAATAAAGGGGAAGGGGAGACACCTGACCACTGTCTCCCACAGAGTATAAAAGACCTGCCCTTCTCTTCTTCCACCTGGGCCAAACCCGAGCATGGCCACACAGAGAGCATTTGTGTTATTGTATGTTTGCATTATTTGGCAGTAGGCCTGCGCTTCATAGTTTTCATTTTTTTGAAGCGGTGAAAGCCTGTATGTCCCGTACATGTTTTTTTGAGGATTCCCATAGATTCTCAAGGAGTGGCTTTGTCTGTCCCGTACATGTCCCGTGCATGCAGAATTGAGGATTGGTCAAGCTTTACATGACAATTTGGCCCTCCAGACAAAATCATTAATTCATTCAGAATTCATAAAAATATAGAACTAAAGCACATAGAAAGTATAGATCTAGAACACAGAATGTATAGATCTAGAACACAGATTTCATAGCTCTAGAACACATAGAATAAAAATTCACCGCTTCACTTCGAACCGAGGTTTGATTTTTTTTTTATCATTAATATGTTTGTAAATACAAATCACTCAATTTGAGTTAAAACACAAGTTGCAATTCACATTGCGAAGCTGCACGGCTCAACCCAGGACGAAATGCCGTTCAATGTATTGCACATTGAATTCCCAGGGGGATTCAGTCTGACCTGTGTGTTTCTGTTCGTCTCCATTATAGGGCGCACCTGGTGCTCGCGGTTTCCCCGGTGCTGACGGAGCTGCTGGTGGCAAGGTGAGCGACGACGGAGTCTTGTCAATTACTTCACTGACATATCAGTGCAAAATCTGCCATAGTTCATAGATCAATGGAGTCGTTAACAGTACCTGTACTCAGAATCAGCTTTATTGTCACATCACAGGTGTACAGGTCGGAAGAATAGATACAGAGGAAAAGAGCTAGGAAAATAGGATAGAAACAGGCCAGATCAGATAATCAAAAGTTCATAGTAGGGTGAAGAAAAATGTAATGCATACAGTATATTATGTACAGGCATGTCAGATATTCCAGATGGTCAGATAGACAGGCAAAGGTGTGTGACAATTATACAGGAGTCAAAGTTAATGAACACAGTACATACTATTTATTCTTACTGTCAAACACACACAGTAAAATCATCAGTGGTCATTCAACTCTTATTGAGTAACCAAATGGATCCGGCTGGTTACATTTTGTGTACTCTCAGTCTCAGATTTACAAATGAATAAATGAACATTGAGGATGTACTGTGTGTCGACGACAGCGACGCCTTTATTTGTTTTAGTTTCTGGACAACATTTTAGTTTCTCAAACACAGCTGAAGCACTCCCAAAACAGCATCTCACCTGACTGAACCCCTGTGCTTTCCGTCTCATTGACAGGGAGCCCCCGGTGAGCGTGGTGCCAACGGACCAGGTGGAGCCCAGGGAGCCACCGGTGAGGGTGGACGCCCCGGCGAGCCCGGAATGCCCGGATCCAAGGTACGACCATGACCCATGATAGCAAGTTCTATTATTTTGTTTTAACATAGTTTTGTTGAGGGCACATTGCAGGTTACAACAGTCAAAGGACAATGGTTCAAATTACCCTTTTTGAATATGAGGAAACAAGTACAAACAAACACTCAAGACAATAACAGACAAAGAAAAAACTGAAACCCCCCCACCCCCCCACCCCAAAAACCCTAACCCTAACCCAAGTTATATTATTAACCAACCAGTGGCTTAGCTTCAGTGGTGTAAAGTAACTAAGTACATTTACTTAAGTACTGTAGTTAAGTAAAATATTTTGGTATTTTTGTACTTTACTTGAGTATTTCCAATTTCAATACTTTTACTTCTACTGCACTACATCTTGGATCCAAATATTGTACTTTTACTCCATTACATTTATATGAAAACTTGAGTTACTTGTTACTTTGTAGATTTTGATTATTACAAACCCACTTCAACCATATATGCATATGCAAAGCAGATTTTTATGCATTTGCATAATAAGTACTTTCTACGTTTGGTACTTTAAGTACATTTTGATTCCAATACTTTTATACTTTTACTCAAGTAAATTGGTCTCTTACTTGTAGAGTAGAGTAGAGTTTGTGTGTGGGGACACACAAAACGCAGCTCTTGCTACAGATGCCGCCTGCTGCTGCTGCTGTTGTTCTGTCTTTGAAAGAGAGTGTTCATTGTTGCTTCTTCTTGTTTCTCCTCCCTGTAGGGAATGACTGGTAGCCCCGGAGCCCCTGGCCCTGACGGCAAAGTCGGACCTGCCGTAAGTCTTGATTCTACACATCAACACCCATACGCAGTGTTCATTTTGACTGCAAATGTTTGTCATCTGAAATGTTGTAGTTTAGTTTTAGACGACTAAACATCATCTGATTTTAGCTGACTAAATCTACAGTTTACTTTGACAGTTCACTTGTATTTTGCACTTGGTTGCATGCTGAAAATGGCCAATCTACAAGCTCACAACATTGCGTGCTGTGATGCGTTGTGAGCTTGTAGATCTGCCATTTTCAGAGCACAACACCCGAGCGCAACCAAACATAAACTGGATCTCTATAGTCCCTCCCTAACATTTTAGTCTAGTTTGTATTTGTTGATGCAATTAACAATATAAATAGTCTTAGTCATCATAGCTTAGTTTTTATTTAGTTGTCGTCAGTGGAAATAAAAATGGCAGTCAACGTACATTTTTCGTCATAGATTTAGTCAAGAAATTAACACTGCATCCATATGCTACTTTCATCAATCTTATTATCGAAAGATTCTATACAATAAAGTGGTGGTTCTCTTGTCAAGGACCCCCAGATTTAAATGTATTTATAGCTACAGACCCCCATCTGAAAATATTCTGTCCCAGGGACCCACGTTAAGAGAAGATGTGTCCTGTTAAATATGTCCATATTTCCTTATTCAAAAATTTTCACTTTTTTCGAATATCTGAAGTATTGTGGGGGACCCCACCGTACCATCCCCAACTATCCCATTGATTGATAACCACTGCAATAAAAGGATTAATTGTACAGATCAGAAGTGTTATACGGTAGTACCACTATGTTCAATATAATTTGACCACCAACCTCTGTTCTTTTAGGGTGCCCCCGGAGCAGATGGCCGCTCTGGAGCCGCTGGCCCCGCTGGAGCCAGAGGACAGCCCGGAGTCATGGGATTCCCCGGACCCAAGGGAACTGCTGTGAGTGCAATAAGCTTTTCTTTCTTTTTTTACGGCAAATTCATATTATAGATCAGTTATTGATCTCCAATTCCAAAAGCATTAGGCCACGGAAGCCCCATTTGGAACCATGTTTTATCTCTGTAAAACCCTCAGTGCTTATTCAAGTCTGAAAGGGTTCCATTTGTACACTCTTCAGAGTTACACACGCGCAAGCGTCATTTTGAACCCCCGGTGGTCCCCTGACCCGGTGTTGAGAAACATTGTTATAGACACCATCACTTACTGTACTATCCTCCCCCATCAAGATACACATGGCTTCATCAAGATACACATGGCTTTTGACCCAGTCTTGTTTTACCATTTGTATTAATGTTTAATAAAACATTAAACAAGACAACGCAGATATTTTCCCCAGGTGTGATATGACCTTTCCCTTGCATGAAAAACGTGTTCATTTCACTGCCTTTTAAAGTTTGAATAAGCATACTTCTACCTACTATTAACGATGAAATAATAATAAAAAAGGCATCAATTCAAATGTGGACTCTGTCTCCTTCCTCTAGGGTGATGGTGGCAAACCTGGCGAGAGAGGACCTTCTGGTGCTGGTGGCCCCGTTGTAAGTAGAATGTTCAAAATGTCTAAACTAAACTGTACCAGTCTTGAAGGCCGTGGTATTGTGGGCTAATGGCTGACCATCGTTCACCAATGTTGTGCTAGACTGGTCGATGATAGAAAGTTATATTATCAACCAACCAGTAGTAATAGCATATACAGCAGGGTTCCCCAATAGGCGGCCCGCGGGGGCTACTGTCTGGCCCACACCAACCCCAGTAATAATGGTGGTATAAGAGCAGCAACAACACTAGTATATCATCATTGTCGGGTGGAAATCTCGTATCTCCAAATTTGTACGTTCTTTCGCAAATCATACAAGGCCGTCGCACAAAAGTAGTGAAAACAGTAGATCTACAAGCACACGCCTCGCACCGCGAGGCGTTGTGTGCTTGTAGATCAGCTGTTTTCACTAGTTTAAATAATTTTTAAAATGCTAAATTCTAAACGAACGGTTTTGGACATACAAGATTTTCACCCGACAACGACGGAAACTGTCGCTGGAGTAGTGGGAACGCCACCGTTGCCCCCAGCAATGTTGTGGCCCTCGGCTTGGTACCCTAGACATAATTCGGTCCTTGGGGAAAACTAATTGGAGAACCCTGATATACAGTATGTGTTGATGATGATGGTCTCCTGACACTGTAATGTTTTCCTCTTTAGGGCGCTGCCGGCAAAGATGGTGACGTTGGTGCTCCTGGACCCGGTGGACCCGCTGTAAGTACCATCAACACCGTCTCCACATACTCATGCCTAACTTAAACTTACCTGAACATAGCCCATCTTACAAGCTCACAACGCTTGTAGACCGGCTTTTTTTGAGAGAATGACAATCACATTTAGCATCATTGACAATCACATCATACTCCTTTATTTTCCTCAACACTGTTATAGGTCCCAGTTGGACTCTAGGGATGAACAATGAACAAAAACCAGATTTCCAAAATCACAGAGGCTGCAAAATGTGCAAATAATTATATAAAAGGGATGGTGGGTCAAAATGGACTTCTGATCTTATTATTGTATTGCAATGTATTTTAGTGTTTTAGGTAATACATAATTTAGGTCCATGAAACCAATGCAGTGCAATATGAATTTCACCCTTAAATGTGCTCTACAAGTTGTTCAGTTCACTACCAGTATACTTTACCCTGTTGCTGCCAATTTCCAGTTTGTATTTTAACATTCCAAGAAGCCATTGGTTTCCATTCAGTTCAGTATGGTACTGTATGCAAATTGTATTAAATTGGCAAAGCATACAATAACAGTATGGTCCTTGAAATATCAATTTATGTTGACAGTATCTTGTAGTTACTGCTAATATACAATTAACAGTAAACAGAATTGAAGCTTGACATCAAAAAGGTACAATCATAAATGTAACCACAATTCAATATTTTCGTGCATTCGTTCAGCCCTATTGGACACAGCACATTGGAGACACCTTGCAGAACATGGTGACAATACGATTTCCGCTTCAGATCTTGTTTCAGTATTCATTTATTTCCTCCATTTGCTTTTCTAGGGACCTGCTGGCGAGAAGGGAGAGGGTGGACCCGCTGGACCTTCAGGATTCCAGGTAGGTTGTGTTTACAGCTTTCCCACCAAAAGCTATACCTTTCCCCTTACATACTCTCATAGAGGTTCTCAGGTGTTATGACTCCACTGACCCATAACTCTTGAGAGTACAAATGGTCCATTTGGTTCCATTTGTACACCCCTAAGAGTGACATATAAGGTTCCCTGTACCCCCTCAAGGAACCCTAGAGTATGCATACAGTATACAGTTCAGAGCAGGTCTAATGCACAAACAAGTAGAACAGATGCAGGAGTATGCTGAGAAAAATAAAGAGAACATGAACAGAACATTTTAATAACATTCAAAAACTGTTGGGGAACTCAAGGAATTGGGGGTTTAACCATACACACAGGGATAACACAGACACAGGTGGACCCAACTGACAATCAACACAGCGATAGGCTAGAGGACTAACGGGACACAGGTGGAGATAACCAATCACAGGGAGGTGAGACAAGACAGGTAACAGTAACTAGGGCAGACAGGAAACACTGGTAACATCACTACAAAATAAAGCAACACAACAGTAAAGTAAAAGCTAAGCACGCCACTGAAAACAAGACACACTAAAATATCGCTACACAGTACACACTAAGACACAAGGAGACAAATCCTGACAATATGTGTATAACCATCATCCTTCTTGCTCTTGTACAGGGACTTCCCGGACCCCAAGGTGCTACTGGTGAGACTGGCAAGCCTGGTGAGCAGGTAGGTGTCACAAATATTACCTCATTTCAGGGCACGCCGATAGCTGAACAATTAAAAATGGGCAGAAAGTACATTCATCTGCAGTTATTTGTCGTATTTTGAGCCAATCTTTTGACACGTTAACTGTGCGTACAGTTATCTTTAGGCCTTAGAGGTCGTTCTTAGAATCCGCCTCAGGCCTAAATGGGTTATCTTTTATCAAGGGTGTGATTTTATTGCCTCGGCAAGCGTCGTAATCTTTTGACACACACAAGTCCCATTCAGTTTCAGTGGGATATTAATGCTGATCACAACCCAGATGTATCGAGGATTATATTGACACAGTAATTGGGCCTGATGATGACCTGATGGGTGCCCAGCGTCAAACTGACAACTAAGCTTGTCTATTATAAAAGGCTCCTTTGTAAAAGTTGAATGTTTTGGGGGTAGTTGGTTTCTTTTTGTATGCCACTGTCATTTATTTTATATCATATAGGTGTTTTTATCTGTTCATTGTTGCTTGTGAGAGGACCACAATGCAAATAACCTCCTTCTCCTCTTCCTTCCTTCAGGGAGTTAACGGTGAGGCTGGAATCCCTGGCCCCTCTGGATCCAGAGTGAGTGACATTATGAACTCTGATCCCACCCTCCAAAACAACTAGTTTTCAGCATCCATTATTATTAACCTGGATCTCGTATCGTTTGGCTAATCGTCTTCTTCCCCAACAGGGCGACAGAGGTTTCCCCGGTGAGCGTGGAGCTACTGGTGCTGTTGGACCCACCGGTCCCCGTGGTGCTCCTGGCTCTGCCGGTAACGACGGTGCCAAGGTAAGATATCTCCAAGAAACAAGCTGGGCGACCGACCGGGCCTTCTTCTATAATACAGCCTCATGTCTGTGGAACGCGCTAACCCGGACACCTGAGAGCACCACAGTTCACTGGCGCTGTTAAAATTTTACTAAAAATCTACATTTTCTTAATTATTCTCTGGCCTTTTTTTTTTATTTTCTCAATTTTTTCTATGCCCTGATTTTACCTAGTTTTTAATTTGAACCTTTAGCCTAATAGGGTCCCTCCCATGTAATTGTTTGGCTGCCTTTTTGTTTCATGTCTTGTTTTTAAACCCTGAAGCACTTTGAGATTTGTAAGAATGTAAAATGCGTTATCAATTAAACGTAATATTATTATTATTGTTATTAAGATATCCCCCACCTGCTCTCATCACTTGACGTGAGCGTCACCGACGTGAAAAGGAAAGCTGATTTACAAACCCTCTCTCTGCTGTGTTCTGGTTCTAGGGAGAGTCTGGTGCTGGTGGTGCCCCCGGTGGTGCTGGACCCCCAGGTATGCAGGGAATGCCCGGCGAGCGTGGTGCTTCTGGCATGCCCGGTGCCAAGGGAGAGAGAGTGAGTACCTGGCCTGGCCTGTGGTTTTATACTAATAGTCCCGTTCAAAAAACAAAAACAAAAGCAGAGACACTTGCGCTCATCCGATCTCTTGGTTAACATCGGGGAGACGTTTGTTGCTGTACAATCTGTAGCTGCTGCTGACAAATGGTATTGTTTTGATCCAAGCACGACACCATCAGCTCCAGATATATCATTATTATATATTAATGGAAATGGAAAATTTAACATAAATATACAGGATTTAGCAAATATGCTAATTTACATCTGCAGTCCCCACAATAAAGACAATCATGTTATGTAAAGATTATGTTTCATAGCTGTGGGAGCAGTGAAAAAGCATAATGACGTACTGTATTTTGTAGCTAATGCTAAAAAATGCAAGATACACACTAAAGGTGTAAAAAATACAACAATGGTTTACTCAAGTTGATTACTTTTGCTCTTAATTAGTTTGTTGTTGTTCAAGAATAATGTAAAACAATAGGGGGGAGGGGGTGTTGTTGTAATAAATCAGTGGTCCACTTTTAAAATCAGGTTAACAAAGCTAGTATCAGTCTGAGGAAGTGAGTTAATATTGTGTACCCTGTTCTCTCTTCCCAGGGAGATGGTGGAGCCAAGGGAGGCGATGGCCAGGCTGGCAAGGACGGCATGCGTGGAATGACTGGCGCTATTGGACCCCCAGGACCATCTGGTGCTAGTGGCGAGAAGGTGAGAGCAGATACAACGCTGTTTTGATTCGTTTTACTTTTTTATCCATTTCTCATAATTATAGCAATGTCCAATACCTTTCAGCTAGTCTCTGTTCCCGTAAATGAATGAACAACAGAGAGCTGTGTTCTTAAGTGATCTTAAATTCTCTCTTGTGTCTCACAGGGAGAGGCTGGACCCGTTGGACCTGCAGGAGTTACTGGTGGCCGTGGATCCCCTGTAAGTTCGTCTACAAACACTATAAAACACTTCATCTATCCAACATCTTCTCCTCGGAATAAATGTAAAGAGATCATGGAGAAAACATGCACAAAGAAACAGAGAAAATTAAATGGAACATTTAACGGCAATAAGCAAACATATGTGTAAACGTTCTACTGAATTGGCTGCAGGCTAGAAACTTGATGTGACATATAACAGGACTGATATTATCTCTTTGATGATCAGGAAACATTCATTTGAAACATTGCTTATACAAGATTTCGCACAAGCATAATTACACATTTGTACGTGGTACTGTTAAAAGGCAAACAAGTGAAGTACACGACCTTTTGAACAATTGTGTTTTGTCTCTCCGACACAGGGCGAGCGTGGTGAAGGCGGACCTTCCGGACCTGCTGGATTTGCTGGACCCCCTGTGAGTGTGTTGTCCATCACACTGTTGAATTTGACAGCAAATTTTGATTTGGTTTTAGTCATAGTCTTTTGAATACAATTCCATTTAGTTTTAGTCATATTTTAGTCGTTTGAAAAGTTTTAGTTTTAGTCTAGTTTTAATCGACCAAATATCATACTATTCTACTGCTGCTTTTGTCTACGAAAATGTATTTTGGGGGACCTTGATGGCGTCGCAATGCCTGATTTTACACTTGGTTGCATAATGAAAATAGCTGGTCTACAAGCTCACAACGCGTTGTAGATCTGCTATTTTCAGAGCGCAACACCAGAGCGCAACCAAAGATGACTTGATCTCTTCTCCAGTAGTCCCTCCCTAACATTTTCGTCTGGTCATGGTCTTGGGTCCAAAATTTGGTCCAAAATGTTTTGCTCGAGACCCAAAAGATAAAGTAGACTTTTGCCTGGGTCACAAACTAGTGAAAAAGGCAGACCTACAAGCTTGTAGATTGGCTATTTTCACTACTTCTTAAACATTTGTTTTCTAATTTATGGATATTCTTAAACTTTTCTTTTAATTATTAATGAAGTTGATTTGTTTTCATTCATGAAAATCTTAGCTTTTTGGCAAATTATCTTTTTTGTAATAATTAAAAACTAAATGTAGGAAATAAAAAAAATGAAGGGACCCATAAAAATATGTCCACGACCCACAAATGGGTCCCGACCCAGTGTTTCAGAGGGTCAGAGTCCCACATGGTCCTGACCCACACGTTGTGTCTCCTGCCACACACAGGGTGCTGACGGTCAGGCCGGAGCCAAGGGAGAGACTGGTGATTCCGGACCCAAGGGAGACGCTGGTGCTCCTGGACCCGGTGGACCCGCTGGAGCTGCCGGACCTCAGGTAATTTAGGCTGTTGTGTCTCTGGTTTAAACTGGGCCAAGTCACACGTGTAGGTTACACAGCATGGAATCACGTTGTTTAGTCTTAGTCCAAACATACGTGTACGGAGCCGGGATGCACTGGTGGCTCAGGCTCAGCAAGTTGATGTGTTCAGAGACGCTTCTGGTTCCGTGATATTATCGTTTATCGTGGTAGAAAACACTCACGATAATCGTATCGTGGAGATTTAAATTATCGTGATATCGTCCCCCATCATGATGAATGCACCTTTTTTTCCACTCTCCATCAAAAATCTTTTAAAAAAAATAGCCGCCCCAGTATAATGGATGTTGGGGATATTTTGATTATCGTGATAATATCGTAAATCGCGATTTCTTTCGTCACAATAATCGTGATAGGAAATTTTCATATCGTCCCATCCTTGTTCTGTTCTGGCTGGATCTCTTCCCCCTCACCTCTCTCTCTCTCTCTCTCTCTCTCTCCACTAGGCCTATATATCCCAAACCTAGACCTAAAAAGCCTAAAAAAACTATTGTTGAACTAATATTGTTTGTGTATTATAATAACGTGTACATTTTTACATCCCCAGGGACCCGCTGGAAACGCTGGACCCAAAGGTGCTCGTGGTGGTGCTGGATCTCCTGTGAGTACCCTTTAACCTGAAACAAAATATTGTGTACTCTTGTGTTTTATAGTGATAGTGATGTAGGATTTTGATTATTAACCGTGTGTGTGTGTGTGTGTGTGTGTGTGTGTGTGTGTGTGTGTGTGTGTGTGTGTGTGTGTGTGTGTGTGTGTGTGTGTAGGGTGCTACTGGCTTCCCCGGACCCGCAGGCAGAGTTGGACCCCCCGGCCCCGCTGTGAGTTCCCTCTCCTCTTAAATGCCGTTCGCCGTACGACGAACGACCGATCTGCAATTTTTCACTATTTTGGAAAATGACGATGTTTGTGAGACTATGACTGGAGTTGACTTGACTTGCTCCCGGTGTTACTATAGGGCAACGGCGGAGCCCCTGGAGCCGTCGGACCCGCTGGCAAAGAAGGACAGAGAGGAGGTCGCGGTGAGACCGGCCCTGCTGGTCGCCCCGGTGAGGCTGGTGCTTCAGGACCCGCAGGACCCACTGGAGAGAGAGGAAACACCGGTGGCGATGGACCCGCTGTGAGTTGGGACCCCTCTATTTCCTTCTCTAGTCTTCAGTTATAACCATAGATTTCATTAGGCCACTGGTTCCTAAAGCTTTTCGTATCAAGGAATCCCAAATTGATACCGTATGTATTTAGACTGCGGAACCCCATCTGAAAAGAGTTTGTGTTTGGAGGAAACCCCATTAGAGATTTGTTTCTCAAAAAGTTCTTCTTTTTGTTGCTTTGTTTCATAGCAGTTCTAGAAGCTCACAAAGAGACTGCATCACAACGCGTTGAGAGCTTGTAGAAGCTATTTTGTATAGGCAAAATATCAAATCAAAGTGATTAAACCCCCCAAGGACCCCTGGCTGGGGGGGTGGGGGGTCCCCGGAAACCAGATTTGAGAACCAGTGGACTAGGCAATATTGGAAGCCGTTATTACTTATCTACTATGGTCAACCTGATCATGTGTCTGTGAAACGGTGGTTAAATGTGTGTTGTGTTGCTTGTGTGCAGGGTGCCCCCGGTACCGGCGGACCTCAGGGTATTGCTGGACAGCGCGGTATCGTAGGTCTGCCCGGACAGCGTGGAGAGCGCGGTTTCGGCGGACTCTCTGGACCTGCTGTGAGTATATTCTTTAACCCTAACGTTTTAGCTCAAGAGAAATCCCATATCTGGTCCCCCCCCCCCCCCCCCCCCCCCGGTAACCCAAACTAGTGAAAATAGCAAATATTAAATAGACTGCATTTATATGAATGGTACATGGACTGCATTTATATAGCGCTTTTCTCCAATGCGCTTTACAATACATTCATATAATGGCAGAGGAAACCATGCAAGGCACCAACCTGCTCATCAGGAGTAGTTAGGGGTTCGGTGTCTTGCTCAAGTCAAGTGCGAGACTTAGCCAGGAGGCTAAGTGTGTAAGTATTAACTCTCTGGCGTCCACATTCTGTTTTAAAATACAAAATTACATATTTTTTGTCAGGGCTGGGTATGGTAGACTCCAATGGTTTAGTAGCAAACGGGGAAAAAAGGAGGATATTTATTCACGACCCAAACATGGTGTCCCGACCCACTGTTTGGGAAACACTGCTTTAGCCCAGTGTTTAAAGTGTAATTAACAAACTTTGTGTGAACCGGCTGATCCGCATAGTGTTGAAACTTCATTAAATGACACCACAAACAAACAACCACCACAACCGTTGTTAATTAGAATAAGTAATACTTTATGCTATTTTACTTTGAACATATTTAATGAATGGTTATGGCTCCAGTTTATGAATGGCTGTGCTCAGGAGGCACTCATTGGAACTCTTTCACTCCATTTCTCATTGATAAATGATGTTATATTTTTCAAAAGCATTGGTTGGTTACCATTCCTACTTAGCATACTGTACACATATGCTAGCTATGGGTTTTCTCTTGCAATTTTTAAGCAAAATATTGTAGTTGGGTAAAGGAGAGGGGGGCATTGAATCCTAAAAAGAGAGCAGATAGCTAGTATGCACAATGGACTCCCATGTTGAATGTACTGTAAAGTGTTATGGATCTAATATTTGGTTTCTCTCCTCCTTGGCAAGTAAAATAAATGGAATTGGGGATGCCAACGGACGACAAGATTCCATTCAAAATGACAAAGGGAGAAGTGAAGACAACAGATTATACCAGAGAGAGACAAGATATTATACCCTCACGCCTCAAACTGCTCTATATTGCAAGGCCATAAACACAGCAATCTCATAATGATGAGAATCATCATTATACAGAGTTACATAACAATGTGCTTGTGAATGGTTCTATACTCTACCTAAGACTCAAGTCGGGTCCTTATAGGAAGCCTAAAATGTACTTCATGTACAGAAAGTAACCCGCATCTCTTCTTTTAACATCAGGGTGAGCCCGGCAAACAGGGACCCGGTGGTGCTCTCGGTGAGCGTGGACCCCCAGGACCCATGGGACCCCCCGGACTGTCTGGTGCCCCCGGAGAGGCTGGTCGCGAGGTAACTGGCTCCGATTCATCGTAGCACCGATTGGTTCATATAGTCCGAATCACTGCATCGAATATAAAGTGTGTATTTATGCCCGGAGGCCTGATGGGATTGTCTCTCCTCTCAACAGGGAGCTGCCGGTCACGATGGTGCCACCGGCCGTGATGGACCCGGTGGACCCAAGGTAAATTCACTCCCAATAATCAATACTGACTTTTAGAATAATGGTTACTGTTGTCATTTATCTAATAACAAACACACAATGAAGACAAGGGGTCATCGGCTTATGGTGGACATTTTTGTAAAAATTAAATGTTTGCCACTGACATACAAAATTAGCGGACAATTATATTATCAGGAAGTGGAACAGAGCTAGCCCTGAATGGCCATAACAGGTCTGTAACTCTGAGAGTGTACAAATGGAACCAAATGGACCCAAAATAGGTCCATTTGGTTCCATTTTTGTACACTCAGAGTTAAGGGGAACTTGAGAACTACTTGCAGTTGGACTCATAATGTGTCATAGTAAATCAGTGTCATGCATATTCTGAAAAAAGAAAATGTGCCACAGACAAGACCAAGCCACGGACACATTTGTCCATGTACGGACATAATGATGACCCCTGCATGGGCTTCATGTGGATCTCTGACTTCATATGTGTGTGTGTGTCCTTCTAGGGAGACCGTGGAGAGGGCGGACCCGCAGGATCTCCTGGTGCCCCTGGTATGCCCGGTGCCCCCGGCGGTGCTGGACCCTCTGGCAAGACTGGTGACCGTGGAGAGGCTGTAAGTACCTGGCAGTTAGGGCTGTCACAAGTATTACATAATCGTCTAATCGTGATTATTTGACATAATCGTGATTATTTTTCATAATCGTCATAATCGTTTCCATGTTGAAAAAATGTTCATATATTTTTAAGAAAGTCAAAAATAGTGGAAATAGCAGATCTACAAGCTTACAACGCGTCGCATCGCGACGCGTTGTGAGCTTGTAGATCGTATCAATGTTCTTTTTTAAGTATAAAGTTGTCAAATATGTCAGTAATTTCATTGTATATTTAAGGTTATGTGTCATATCTGCCATGTGCAACTTCAAAGCCTAAAAGCCAAACAGAAATGTAATTGTCAACGACAAAAACACAATTAAATCGTTAATCGCAATTATTTGAGAGAAAATTAATCGTCATGTAAAATTTCATAATCGTGACAGCCCTACTGGCAGTCTGTAGTCCAGTTACTTTTCTTTTGTTTAAGTGTAACTAAACCCTGGTAACTATTGTGGGATTCACATCGAAACCACCATGTTTATAAATGTCACTATTCTGGTTCTTCACATAGGTTTTAAGTCATGTTTCTTCTGACTCACTGAGCATAACCTCACTTTGTCTTTCCTCCTTCTAGGGTCCCGCTGGCCCTGCTGGTCCCGCTGGACCCGGTGGAGCTCGTGGTGCTTCGGTACGTTCAGCCCTACATCGCGCGCACGCACACGCACACGCACACACACGCACACACACACACACACACACACACACACACACACACACACACACACACACACACACACACACACACACACAAATATATGGACACACACATGCACACGTCACGCATACAGACATCTTTCCACTGGCGAACAAAACATTAGTATGACTTACTCATATTTCACTTTCTCGTCCATCATCTAGGGTCTAAATAACACACACACACACACACACACACACACACACACACACACACACACACACACACACACACAACGCACACAGGCATAGTAACAAAACCTTGTACAGACACATAGGAGCAACTCTCTCAATGGTTCAGGTGACTGTGAGCGGCCGATGATGACCTCCGCGTTGCTTGTCTTTTCAGGGCCCCGCTGGCGCTCGTGGTGACAAGGGAGAGGCAGGCGAGGCTGGCGAGAGAGGACACAAGGGACACAGAGGATTCACCGGCATGGCTGGTCTGCCCGGACCTCACGTGAGTACAATACAGTGCATTACCCCTCATGCTGTACCCGCCGCTGGCAACCTGCGGTAGGGCTGTTAGGTAATCTCCTACTCCTAGTTCAGTGGTTCTCAACCTTTTCAGGCTGCGACCCCCAAAATAATCATGTTTGAACTGGGGACCCCCCACCCTGACGAGCACTAAGATTTGAGGCATTATATTTTGTTTAACGCGGTTCTATTGTGAAAATAGCAGATCTACATGCTCACAACGCCTCGCGTTGCGAGGCGTTGTGAGCATGTAGATCGGCTATTATCACAATTTCTGTCTCTAATATTTGACAATTTGGCCAGTGTTAAATTTGTCATTTTAGACGTATTAAAAAGTCCTTTAATTGGCAGCTACCCTCTATACACTAAAACTTTACGTTGGTTTGTTTACTGTTGAGTGAGAAAACAATGTTGCATGTTAAGTTAATCATCTGGGGACCCCCCAAAATAATTTGGGGACCGACCCACAGGTTGAGAACCACTGTCCTAGTTGAGGATCTATTTTTGCATGTGTGTTCTTGATAGTTGCGGTGGTAGCTGATGCAGTTTGACTTTAAACTTGACGTTTAACGTTTTGTCTTAATCCTATAGGGTTCTAACGGAGAGCAAGGACCTGCTGGTGCAAACGGACCTGCTGGACCCAGAGTGAGTACTACGGCCTGCCACATGACCATGTACAAGCTGAACATGTGTGTGTACACATGGCTCGACCAAGTGGTGTCTCCCCTTAACAAGTGTGTGTGTGTCTTTTACTCCATAGGGACCCGCTGGAAGCAGTGGCCAGGCTGGTAAGGATGGCATGAACGGTCTGCCCGGACCCATCGGACCCCCTGGACCTCGTGGTCGCAACGGAGAGATGGGACCCGCTGTAAGTACAATTTACAATTTAGGCATTTAGCAGACGCTCTTAATCCAAAGCGACTTACAATATTCAATACATCAACATCAACACATCAAATGCATAGAAATAGTAATCTAAGAAAAAGAACGTAGGTAGACCAAGCACCTATTCAGTAAGAAAAACACTCATAAAACCTAAACGAATGCTATCCAACTTTCACATAAGGTCATTGATGGTAGGCGACCATAAGTGACACTTTGACCACTTTGTAGTCATCATTCTGCACGCTTTGCCCACCAAAACCCCACATACCGATTCCTACCTCTCCCCATCTCCAACCAAGGGTGCTCCCGGTCTTCCCGGACCCCCTGGACCCCCAGGATCCCCCGGCAGCGGATTCGACTTTGTCAGCCAGCCCATCCAGGAGAAGGCCCCCGATCCCTACCGCAGCGGCGGCGGCGGACACTACCGCGCCGACGACCCCAACATGCAGATCGACCGCGACCAGGAGGTTGACACCACCCTGAAGACCCTCACCCAGAAGATCGAGAACATCCGCAGCCCCGCCGGCACCCAGAAGAACCCTGCACGCATGTGCCGCGACCTGAGAATGTGCGGCATGGCACAGAGCGGTGAGTGCTCCCAACTCTTCTGTTTCCGAGCAATTTTTTTAGCTGAAAGAGGAGATTGATTCATTGATTGATTGAAGACTTTATTAGAGGTTTGCATAGGAAAAGGTACCGTTTCATGACAGTACAGTTCACTGGTACAAGATCAACTAAAAGGATACACCCAAGAAAGCGTATGGCCTATGGATTTTACACTCATAACATTGAATGACAGACAGATACAGTAGAACACAGTACTATACAGAAGATATCATCAGAAAAACAGTCCCTGAGGTGGAGGGCGCTCATTGGTGTATGCATACAGTCCTCTGAGTGACTCCCTTGTGCAAAGGCCTAGTTCACGTAGATCAAAGTCGTACATCACAAGTCAAGTTTGTAGATATGCTATTTTCAAAAATGTGGAATATGATTGAAATATTTTAACAACACGAATCTTGGCCAGTGGTCCCTAGCCAGCACGGCATATTTTCAGTTAGCCAAATGAAAATATAAATTTGGGGTCCATGACATGAAAAAGTTTGATAACCACTGGACATGACTTATTCTTGTTTCCAATAGTTTCTCTGTCCCCCCCCTTATACTTGTACACCGGATCTCAGCCTAGCCAGTCTAATCACTCCCGTTGTGTGTGTTTCCGCTCACAACAGGCATGTACTGGGTGGACCCCAACCAGGGATCCGCTCTGGACGCCATCAAGGTCCACTGCGACATGGAGACCGGCGCCACCTGCGTCTTCCCCAGCGAGTCCAGCATCCCCATGAAGAACTGGTACCAGAGCAGAAACGCACAGAAGAAGCACGTCTGGTTCAGCGAGTCCATGACCGGTGGATTCCAGGTGAGAGGAACGCATGTCTGTGAAAGCTTGTTGCTCGGTTAGAAAAAAAGGCCAAAAGATAAGCAAAGGTGACTGTAGTCACCGAAATAAGCAAGCACCTTGTCTAGGGCTAGTTGTAAAGACTTCAAATCATTATCACCGTTACTTCAAATTTGTACACATTTTTACAGATTAACGATTAGAGCTAGCTACAGTATAGGTTAATCAGACTAATTCATTTAGTTGATTATTAAAAAATCTATTACATTTTCTATATCAATTTGTTGATATATAACTAATTTAAATACGTAAATATATATATAAACAAACAAACAAAAACCTTCTTCTTGATTACTAATAAACAAGATTAAGTTCAGTCGATATATTTAGCTGATTGTAAAGACTTCAAATCATTACCATGATTACTTAAATTTTAACCTATGGCTAGCCATAGGTTTTAGCTTCGCCATGTTTTGGACACCATTACAAGTATAATACAGTTAAGTGTTTAATCAGAATAATTCATTTAGTCGATTATAAGAAAATCTATTACATTTTCTGTATCAATTTGTTGATATACAACGAACTAAAACAATATATAAACTTAAACTGCTTCTTGATTATTAATAAGCAAGACTAAGTTGATTCGATACATTTTCGTTTAATTTCCCAGCCTCAACCTAGACAAAATATTTTCTGTTACAAGTTATACATGGCATGTGCAGTGGCTGATTTTGAATCACTACTAAAGGTTCCCTCTCTCTCTCTCTCTCTCTCTTCCATCCCCGGTGCAGTTCCAGTACGGCACCGATGGAGCTGACCCAGAGGATGTCAGCATCCAGATGACCTTCATGCGCCTGATGTCCAACCAGGCCAGCCAGAACGTCACGTACCACTGCAAGAACAGCATCGCATACATGGACTCTGCCAGCGGCAACCTGAAGAAGGCTGTGCTGCTGCAGGGCTCCAACGATATCGAGATCAGAGCCGAGGGCAACAGCCGCTTCACGTACACCGTTAGCGAGGATGGTTGCACGGTGAGCGTCTTTGATTGATTGATTGAATATTTTATTAGATGAAGTACAGTACAAGTACAAGTCAAAACAAACCAAAAAATGTACAGCACAAGTACAGCCAAACACCCTGACTAAAATGAACACCCCAAAAAAGCCCTTGTGGTCTTGTTTCCGTTGGAGGTCCTTGGTATTCAATTCATCGACATGGCAACAAAAAACATTCAAATATCATCGCAAGTACAGTATATTACACTATATGTACAGAGTAGGGGGGTGATCATTTCTCGCCTGTCTATGGGAGAAGTGATAACTCAGCCTCTGGCCTCAAAGGTGAATTTTCAGGGCAGTTTTGAAGTTTCCTTGCGCGTGTTAGACCTGAGGCGGACTATACGAATGCCTTCTAAAGTGGTTCTCGCACTTTCAAGGTTTTCCAAAAATGTTCAAAAATAGCAGATATATATGTGAGCTTGTATGTCTGCTAGTTTTGAATAGCCAACGCGGAAATCTAAAATGACACGGATGCTTTCCCTGTTTTAATGCAATCTGTAGAATGTGTGCAATCTCACACTCTTGCCGTTAAACACCGGTAGATGTTGTTGTTGCTTGCTTTGACCTCCATGTGATCATCAAACATAGATTGCAACAAAAGTGTTAAAGCAAAACCAATCAGTGTTCTGAAATTGTACCCCATAGGACGTTTAACAGTATCGTATATAGGCTACAGGAGATATTAACACCGGCAGGAAAAAAAGTAAATCGAAAACAACCAAAGGTGGCAATAACGGTCACAGTGCAAGAATAGATTTTCGGTATATTAGTTTTGTAGGCTACACAGTAAAATCCTCACCGTTAAATGTATTGATTTGTAACTCGGGAGAGCAGTACCGATGAGAGTTAAACGAACAGAAGATATCACTGTGTAGCTAGGTACCTTTAACAACAGTCAACAGCTGTTTCTCTGAACACTTATGCCGTTTCCCAGGGCAACGGTTTGCGAAACCAGATGTTCTCAAAAGGTCGAGGCCTTCAGGGCAGCTGTGTTTTTGTTTACTTGCTTACTTGGGCATTCTTGTGACGTTTCTTTCCTTCCTCCTCTCTCCACAGTCACACACTGGCGCATGGGGCAAGACAGTCATCGATTACAAAACATCAAAAACATCCCGCCTCCCCATCATTGACATTGCTCCCATGGATGTTGGCGCAGCTGATCAGGAGTTTGGCGTCGAAGTTGGCCCAGTTTGCTTCTTGTAAAAAAAAAGAAATATGGACATTGTTGTTTTTTTTCTAGCAGTCATCTCTAAATCTTTTTTTCCGTGCATTCCAAACTCATTCGGCAGCCATTGGTCCACAAGCTTTAAAACTACTCTCTACTGAAGACGGTTTTACGTTTTCATTTTTCTCCATCGACGAGAAGCATTTTCTTGGGACTGCTACTTCGACCGAACCGAAACCAACAACAAGGACACTTTAAAAAGAATCTTTTGTTTCCACTGGCAACAAGAAAATAATATAAACTTGTGTAAAATTTCCCCCTGGAGTTTGAAAACAAAGCAACAACCACCACCCGGCACACTCCAATGACACACTGGTGTTTTTTTACCACTGCAGAAGGACATTGAAAACAACACAAAATGTACCATGTTCTGGTGTTAAATAAATTGTAAAAAGTGTGAAGTGTCTTCTTGTTCTAAATTCATGAAAATCACCTGAATGTTGCTCATATAAAAAAACGACACCAAATAACAGAGAACAACAAAGAATGGCTACCTCATAACAAGAAGTCACCTGCAGTTTTCTTTAAACGCAAGGGCATATTTTACACAACAAGGCTAATGGGGGAAAATCAGCTACAGTCGACGTGGTGCTATTTTCAACGTAATGAGGTCCAGTTATTGGAGTTTGATAGTGAATGCTATCTCAGCCATACTGTAACTATTATTGCCACTAATGCCTGCAAAAAAAACTTTGGTGCTAGTAAATTGACAAATTGTCTTGTTGTCATCGCAGTGCAATTGTTTTCTTGTTCATTGTTGGCTCGATGGCCAGGGTTCCTCTGAAAGGTGATAAACTGTGGATGTAATGATGCATGCAAGAACATCATGTCTTTGTAGATAAAAAAGCAAAATGAATTCTGGTCAAATCTCATTTCCCTTGCCCCATATGTGTTCAATCAATGTTGATCTTTTTCTGTTCCGTTTGCCTTGTGGATAATCTCTCTTCAACTAAAACATGCACACATCTCCCATCACCCCCCCCTTGTTCATGTTGTTTGTTGACCTACCCCCCTCCCCTGATGAAGTTTTTCTTAAAAAAAGAAAGAGGAAAGAGTTTTAAAAAAAGTGAAATTGAAGCAGACCCACTTTCATGGTTTAAATGAGAGATTTTGTACTTATTTTGTACATGTATAATAAATCGAGATGTTTTTAATTATTTTGGATGCTGCAAATAAAGCATGAAGTGGTCTACTCAAAATGGCTGAGTTTTCACTGTCCTGTTTGCAACTGTTGTGAAACTGCTGTTTTTTAGGCTGTTTGGGAGATGCTTCCTAACGCTGAAGTGGCGTTTTACTCTGGAGCCTGGTACTTTTTGTCATACGACGCTGACACTTAAACTAGTACTACAATAGGGTCAAAACGAACTTGTTCCACAACTGTTGCAGTGAAATATACCTTTAATAAGCAGCAGTGAAAACCAGGCCAATGTTTTGTAGTCCCACTGATTGCTTTTAAATTCACTATTCATATATTAGGCTGCTATTTATAGGCCTAAACCTTATCATCTTAGTTTAAAGCCCCCTTTCCACTATGAGGTATAACCAGAACTTTCCAGAACCTGAACCTTTTATTTTTGGTTCTGGTTTTGTTTCCATAGCGCACGGCCCGGTTTCAGACAAGGTTCTGGGAACCTTTTTAGGCCCTGCTCTTGATGTAGTACTAAACTTCAGTTCTGGGAACCTATGGGCGGGGCCAGCAGCGCTGGGGCTCTTTTTTGGGATCTTCCTGCTTAGGTCTGGTTAAATGGAAACGTAAGCAGAACTTGGCCCCGGAACTTCACAGGTTCTGGAAAGTTCTGGTTCTAGTTCTTGTTCGGCCCTGTAGCCTAGTGGAGAAGGGGCTTTAGACACCAGCCTACTTGTCTTCAATATAGTAGGGGGAAATAAGGGCAAAAAATGGCCAAACCGTTACGCGTTGGATAGAAACACCAAATTTGGTACAGATGTCCCTTGGGTCATCCTAAAACATCCTAGAAGGGGTGCCCAAAAAAATCTTAAACGGGAAGTGAGTTATGGACAAAATTCAAAATGGCCGCCTAAACTGTTGACCGTTGACTCAAAAGACACCAAAAGAATCTCCAAAATATACAGTGTTGGCTATTGCCTCAAAAACCTATATATAATCTCATAGAGGCATTCACTTTGGCATATGTGTCCCTTGGGTCATCCTAAGACATCCTAGAAGGGGTGCCCAAAGAAATCTGAAACAGGAAGTGAGTTACTGACAAAATTGAAAATGGCCGCCTACAGTATTGGCGATTTACTCAAAAGACAACTAAAGAATCTCATAAAAAGCATACAATTTGGCATACATGTCCCTTGGGTTATCCTAAGACATCCTAGGTGCCCAAAATAATCTGAAACAGGAAGTGAATTATTGACTAAATAAACAAATGGCTGCATACAGTGTTGACAGATGAAGCAAAGACACCTAAAGAATCTCATAAAAGCATGCAATGTGGTACAAATGTCCCTTGGGTGATCTCGACACATCCTACAAGGGGTGCCCAAAAAGGGACTTCATATAAGCCTATAGCCTATAAATTGGTACATATTGAGTACCGCTTATCCTAGAAGGGGTTATTTGTATGGTTAATCCTTTTGAAGCGTTCGGCCAGAAATCAAACCGTTTTACAGTGCTTGAAATATACACCTGTGTTCTGTATGACAAGACAACTGACATTGAAAATGTCAATGATAAGGAAGGACCTGTTTGCTCAAAATTGTCTTCCAATGGAAACCATTCCTCCCATACAGGCTGCTGCATTGCTACAACATTCAAATCGAGCAGTTTACCAATCTGGCATTTGGTCCAGAAACCTGCAATCTCTACCATCTCCTGAAAAATATGGATGAGTTGCTGTATGGACACTCTTGCTAGAGGCTGCCAAAGATGGTGGAGATCTCCAGTGTGGCTGTAAAGCATAGCCCCTCCGTTCGGAAAAGTGTAGATGCTGGGATGCTGAGCTATCAGCATTATGCCTATGTGCTGGTAATCATGAAATGGCACACTACTAAACACTAATCACAAAAAACAGTAATAATCTAGAAGATAGGATAGAGTGAGGAGTGCAAATAGTGAAGATATAGGCCTAGTGCAAAATAAGTAATAAGACGTAGAGTGCAAAATAAATAAGCAGAGATGCAGAGTAAAATAAATAAGAATGTGCAGAGGGTTAGATAAATAAAGAAGATTCAAAGAGTAAAGTAAATAAAAAAGGATCATTGCAGGAAATCAAAATAACTAAGATTTACAGTTTACAATTTAGGCATTTAGCAGACACTTTTAATCCAGAGTGATTTATAATAAGCAAGATAATACATCAATACATCAAATGCATAAATGGTAATCTAAGAAAAAGTTTCAATAATAAATATATAAAAGAAAAATGCTATCTACAATATGGTCATTGAGGATAGGCAACTGCTACGGTAAGTGCTATAGGCTAAGGTGGAGTCTGAAGAGGTGAGTCTGAAGAGGTGAGTCTGAAGAGGTGAGTCTTCAGACCACGGCGGAAGCTAGGGAGTGATTCTACAGTTCTAATTGCAATGGGGAGTTTATGGGCCAGGAGGGGGAATAGTCTAGGACGAGTGGATTGTTATCCTGGGTTTTTTAGCGAGGGTTCTGTCAGCATCCCTGTGTTAGCTGATCTGAGTGAGGGGCGTAGGGTTCGATCATCGTTTTGAAGGCATGGAGGATTAGAGGTGCCATACTGTTGGCTGCTTTGAAGGACAGCATCAGTGTTTACTCTGTGCGGGCAGCAACATGGAGTCAAACAGCCAAACAGCCAAATTACTTCAATATGGTCCATTCTCAAACAAATAAATAACCCCTTCTGGGATGTAATAAGGAACAGTACATGACAAATAATTTCCCTTTATGTTTTCTTTTGTGTCAACTGCTTTAGGTGCATGGTCATGGTCAGACAAAAACTCACTTCTTGTTTAAAACGTATTTGGGCACCCCTTGTAGGATGCGTTAAGATCACCCAAGGGACATTCGTACCACATTTCATTTTAAGGTGTCTTTGCATCATCTGTCAACACTGTAGGTGGCCATTTTAAATTAGTTAATAACTCACTTCCTGTTTCAGATTATTTTGGAAAACCCTACTAGTATGTGTTAGGATGACACAAGGGACATGTGTGCCCAGTTTTATGCTTTTATGAGATTCTTTAGTTGTCTTTTGAGTGAATCGCCAATACTGTAGGCGGCAATTTTCAATTTTGTCAGTAACTCACTTCCTGTTTCAGATTTCTTTGGGCACCCCTTCTAGGATGTCTTAGGATGACCCAAGGGACACATATGCCAAAGTGAATGCCTCTATGAGATTCTATAGGTTTTTGAGGCAATAGCCAACACTGTAGGCGGCCATTTTCAATATTGTCATTAATTCACTTCCTGTTTAAGATTTCTTTGGGCACCCCTTCTAGGATGTCTTAGGATGACCCAAGGGACATGTGTGCCAAATGTCATGCTTTTTGGAGATTCTTTTGGTGTCTTTTGAGTCAACGGTCAACAGTTTAGACGGCCATTTTGAATTTTGTCCATAACTCACTTCCTGTTTAAGATTTTTTTGGGCACCCCTTCTAGGATGTTTTAGGATGACCCAAGGGACATCTGTACCAAATTTGGTGCTTCTATCCAACGCGTAACGGTTCAACCCTTATTTCCCCCTACTAATAAGGAAGTAATAAGGAGAGATAGATGTGTGTCAGGTACATATTCCGTTGGAGGGGTAAAGGAGGTTTGACCAATGATGTCTGTAAACATACTGTACACACCAGCCCCAAAAGGGTCAATGTGCAGCAAAACCACCTAGTGACACATTTTGTCTATGCATTTTGTGTTGCATTACTGCCATCTACTGGACTAATGGTAGCTTCACAATGCAAACTAATTTAATATGACCACCAGTCATATTCAATTCAATTTCAAATCCATTCACACCCAAACTATTCTACAACCCAGACTCAATTGTCTTTGAGTTGGTGTGAATCCTTCCCTCGGTGCATTAACTAGATCTTCTCCACAATTATGTACAAGAACGTTCAAGAACCTGCGGACTGCATCCAACACCATCTTAATTCTTTCCCCTGTATTTCAACAGTAGGCCTAGAACTCAAAACCATTGAAATGAAGGCCATAAATAATCTATGCATTATGCTGCACTTTGAACAGCTAACAGCACATTTTCATGTTGTAAACCTTTCTTTTTCCACCCTCCAGTCTCCTCGCAGCTTCAGAATGAATGAATCCCCTTTCTGCTCTCATCTGATTCACAAGAACCTAATCCTTTATTCATCCAGGTCTAGGACACTGTGCTGATCCTGCATTATCATGTCTTCTGCAGTGTGTGGACACTTTGGTTCTATACAGATCTCTTTGGTGCTCAAGGCATGCTTAGTGCAACCAAGATACAAGCTTGCTTCTTCAAACCATGTGACTTCCTTTGGGAATGAAAGGGCCAATGCTCTGCCCCCCGCCTCCCCCCAGAACTCTGAAAGAACATTTGTTTTTAATGTGTGTGGACGGCCATCGAGATTTCTGCATTTCTGCATTCCATTCTTACAATGGGAGTCAACGCTAGTGTTGTCACTCTCATTGACGGTATGCATGCCATCTTGGATCACATGACCACATAGGGTGGCAGCCTGCGTTACAAACCATTGTAAATAATGGAGCGATGGTCCCAAAATATGAGTTCTGTTCAACCAATTTCTTTTGACCAAATCGACAAATGGGCAGATGACAACATCAACATCCCCAAATCAGATCAGGGAACTCCATATGAGCATAAGAGGGATTCTGTTAGTGTGGTTCACCTGACTTCACAGTGAAGTCAGAGCATGATGTTAGAGCGGCAAACCCATTTTGTTAGGCGCGCCACACACATATGCGTGAAACATCTTCTCCGTATCGTATGAGAATGGCCACTGGGAGCGCCGTACAAATGCATTGTCAATGGAAGGTTGTTTGGTGTTTTGTCGTTGCCGTGTCTCTTGGCCAAAAGACAGGCTGTGGTTGAGCTAGAGGAAAGACAAAAAAAAAACCAAACAACCTTCCATTGTCAATGCATTAGTAGTAGTACGGCGCCCCCATTGGCCATTCTCAGACGATACGGAGAAGATGTTTCACGCATATGTGCGAGTCCAGCCTTAGAGTCGTTCCCCTGACATCACAGTGACACTTTCAATTTCCCAGAATTGCACCTTTCTAGCTATCATTATCAGGTTGGTTGCAGACCTGTTCTACAGATTGTCAGCCACCTAATAGCCGCCCCATGGCGCCACATGTCATTTCTCGTTACTTTGTCCTCATTTGCTGGCTCCATAGCCATATTTGGTAAACATTCTGGAGAATTAATGTTACTTTCTCCTCATTGACAAATCCGTCTTGATCACATGACTTGAGACATACTTGGCCCTATATTTGTCCATGCCTTACCTCCTAACCCTAAAGTTCTTCAGATATTTCAAATAGCTTTTTTACAAGCTCACAACGTGTCAATGTAGATTGGCTATTTGAAGTATTTTAAAATGTTTTTCAAAATAGTGAAAAAAGGCAAAGAGGTTTAGGGATAAGGGGTAATGCATGGATGAAAACATAGCTCAAATGTGTACCAATTTGCATACAAATAGTTTGAGGCATTCTGTTCAAAGTGAAACACTCCAGCCAATAAGGATGGAATATGAAAAATCAGCTGTACACATGCAGACGGATCGGAAGGACAGACACACAGTGGACTCAGGTGGCCCTAAGCAAGATTATTTTAGGTGGCCCCCTACTGATAGATGGGTGTTTTGGTGTTTATTTTTAGTTTCGTTTTTAACACCTAACCCTAACCCTAACCTCAGTAAAACCAATGGCCTAACCAATGGGAGGTCTAACCAATGCTCAGTCCCCTGTTTTTCTTATTTCATGTTGAGTTTCAGTTCAGCATTGAGGACTCCAATTGGACAAGTGAATTGAACAGAGGTGCAGGGCAAGCATGACCTAACGACTCAATTAGCAGGCTGCTGTAGCCTGTAGGTGCTGACATAGACATATGGGTGCAGTCATTCCCAGATGCGAAGACGCAGACCTCTGGCAAGGGCAGAGAGGAAGGAGGAGGAGGACCTGGAAGAGGCTGGAACAGTACAGGGAAGTAAAAACCCATGCATTACCACTTTACTCTGTTGTACGTTATGGGCACCAGACACTTTACTACTGTAGTTGGATGTGACTGGCACAAGACACTATACTGCTGTAATTGGATGTTGCTCTGGAACCCATGGTACAAACTGACTCTGCATCTTACAGTGCTTTTATTGGATTTTAACCCTGGACGGCTCTGAAGCTGAAAAGCTCAAATATGTACTGTAGGCCTACAGTCATGAGCCCCTCAACCTATGTACATTTTAGTATAAGACCCCTGTATAATCCAGACTAATCAAGCACGTCTCACTGGCAGCATCGCAAAATGAAGCCTGGGTTTCCGAGGCTACACTGGCAGTAGCAATGGTTCTGTACACTGTGTTGAATGCTGTTCCTTTTGTTTTCCTGCCATTGAGCTTGAGGCAGATCTTCGAGTTTGTGCTCTCATTTTCTTTTTGGGGGCCAGGGAGCCACCCTGTCTAGGGCACCCGGTATCTAGAGTATCTCAAACTCTTTAGTCTCTTCATCGTGGGTCAAAACTTTGGCTTGAGTCCAGCTTGCGACTATCATCTTCCCAGGAACACCATATACTGTAGGCCCAGAGAATGAGGGGCGATTGCATTGTTAGATCAACCAACTTCATCAGTCAGTCTGTCAGAGACATTTTAATAGGACTGGCCCCATCCAGTCAAAATATCTTTAATGATTGTTTTACCACACCCTCTGTTTTGGCCAATCATGATCAAATGTTATACACATAATTGAACATTTAAAGGGAAACTATGTAAGATTTCTGGTCTCTGTGTGTACAGATTTAGGAAATGTATTTCATTATAATTTTTTAAGTCTTAAATATCTTTTTTTTTAAATGTTTGAATTTGAACTCATGAAAATGCATGAAATTTCATGGAAATCTTATAAAACTAGACCAGGTCAACCTGGTTGTGCCAGACCCCGGTTCTGCCAACCCTCTGGGCCTATAAATTTAACGGTACATTTATAGGCTGTCTGTCCCTTTATAGGCTGTCTGTCCCTCCCTCATGTCATCATCATTTGTGACATCATTGTGACCAAATATGGAGAAAAGAGGGAGGGACAGACCGACAGACAAAGCCTTTTGCTTTGTCTGTCGGTCTGTCCCTCCCTCATGTCATTGTGATGACATGAAGGCTTTGTCTGTCGGTCTATCCCTCCCTCATGTCATCATCATGTCATCATCATGACCATCTATGGAGAAAAACCGGACAGACCGACATTTGCTTATGTAGGCCTACCCATTTCATGGGTCTGGCAATAATAATAATAGAAATACTGTTCCTAAGAAACAGTGTGGGCTCGCATGGAACACCATATGGGCACAAAGATCTACCCTTTGGCTGCTCCTCATTGGCTAAGGGCCCTAGGGGCCTTTGTACTGTCTGTAAAAAAAAATTAGGAGAATAACCTTGGTCTATAAAGTTTTGGTATAACATACTGATTGATATAACATACTGGTCTCGAGCCCACGTGTTGTTGTTATATCAGGTTGCACTTGTTGGTGATGTTACCAAGAACGCTGCTCCTCATTGGCTAAGGGCCCTGTCTTTGTACTGTCGGTAATTTTTTGAGGAGAATAAACTTGACCTATAAAGATGTGGTATAACACACTGGTCTCGCCTTTCAGCGAGCCCACAATGACAACATTTAGGAAACAAAAAATAAAGGCCTTATGTCAAATTGATATTAAAACTAGACCAGGTCAACCTGGTTGTGCCAGACCCCCTGTCTGTCATCATCATTTATGACATCATGCCTTTTGTAGGCATGTCATCATCATGTCATCATCATATATACCCTTTATATAGAAAACCCGGACAGACATTTGCTTATGTAGGCCTACCCATTTCATGGGTCTGGCAACTAGACTTGTGGCCATATATGGCCTACTTGTGCGCCAGCAGAGCATGCAAGTAGCCTACTACTTTCGGTGCTGTTTGGTGGGTGGGCAAGTTGGCACTCTGTTGAGGTGCCAACTTGCGCCTTTGTTATTTATATCAGGCCGCACTTGTTGGTGGTGACATCACCAAGATTGGTGCTCCGTCATTGAATAAAGGCCCTGCCTTTTATATTGTCGATGGGATACAGACGGCACCTGAAAGTAGTACTTGCACGCTACGCAAGTAATAAAGTAGGGTAGCATTATCAGAGTAATGGGACATCAGTCTATCACTTCAGTTAAGTATGACATCATCAGTACTAGTTAGATAGGTCCGTATTTGGGCATAAAAAATAAAGTAAAAATAAGAAAACATTCTGGGAAAGTGTGGTTGCACTGAAGCGAGTCGCGAGGAATCCACTGGGAAATGAATTCCGTTGTACCATATTATTGTGGGCTCGCTGAAAGCGAGCACATATGTTATTTTCATTATTTCTTTATATATCAGTCAAGTTCTCCTGAAAACTTTGTACAGTACAAAGGCAGGGCTCTTAGCCAATGAGGTGCAGCCAAAGGGTAGATCTTTGTGCCCAGCATGGCGTTACATGCGAGCCCACACTGTTTCGTAGGTCAGTATTTCTAGTTATATATTGTGATGTCAAGTGAAGCATGACCAAACCTGCCTGATTTGATATTATATTGTCCAAGATATCTGGCTTTACAATCCAGATAACTTCAGTTAAAAGGTTAACAAAAAACAGGTTCAACATGGCATAAAGCTTCTCTGAGCTATAGAGCAATAGTGTGTTTCCTATAGCAACCACACTAATGAGTGAGCAGGCATTGTTTAAGCTGCTTTGATCCCTGTGCATTACAAAAAGTGTCATTTAAGTAACGATGGGAAAGAGGCCAATAAGAACATTAAATATGCTTCACTCTTCCTGAGGAGAAGCTTTGTTTTACTAAGTACTTTGTCTTTGACATTGTCTGATATCAGCACTGATGCTATACAATCAGACAGCTATGTATTTGAGCAGGAAAAAATAAACAAATAAAAGCTAACATTTTTGGAGCTTTTCCTACAAATCAATCTACAATTACCAAAACATAGGTAGAATGTGCTATTAAAATGTGGCTAGTGCCACTAAAAAAATAACCTTAAATATACACGTGTGAATCTTTACTAGAATCTTTTCATGCACATCTGAGGGTTGGTCTAATAGTTCTCAACCTGTGGGTCGGGTCCCCACATATCATCCCCAGATGACAGTGAAGTGACAATTTAAGGACTTTCAAGACCTTTGTAATACCTAGAAAATAAAATGAACAAGACCAACTGCATCAGTAATCAACAAACTATACTATAAAACCTGGTCAAACATTGGCCAAATCGTCAAAAAACAAGGAAAATGTTTTGAAAATAGACAAATAGCTATTTTCAAACTAAATGTAATGCCTTAACTCCTACAATTCCAAGTACTTACCACTGTAATAGTTTGTCTGCTATAACTCTCAGTTCTTTTAAATCAAAGCTGGATACTCTTCTGTTTGCCATTGCCTTATAGTGAGGATTTCGATTTATTTATTTGAGTTTTATTATTATTATTATTGTTGTTTAATTATTTATTTATTATTATATATTTTTATGTTTAATTTACTCTTTAAACTTTTAAATTTGTATTCAAATACAACTGTCTATACACACACACTGTCCTTTGTGCTCTTGACGTTTTTGTGTAATGTACTTTTCAGTTGCCTTGTTGAAATGTAGCTTGCATTGCCTTGATTGACAGGAGACAATCAGAACAGTTTGTAATCACCTTTATTCAGACTGGGATTGAATGGACAGAGGTTCTCAATGAGTGACCAGGGAAAGAGTAGAGATGAGCTCTGGCCATTCACATCATAAGAGGGGACCAGACACAATCCACCAACACACCCCCTTTCTGGATCTTCTCTCTTGCCTGGAGGAGCACTAGTCCAGTAAACGTTATGGGGTTCAGAATGGAAGGTTCCCTTCCAATTACAGGTGTCTCTGGCTGCTCCCAAATCCCGGGCAGTCTTTCGCTTAACCTCTTATACTTGGTAAACGGTACACAAGTTCCCTCTGTACTTGATGTGTTTTGCCAGCCGACAGTTTGTTTGTGCAGAGCTGCAATTTATATAACTGAATGTTCCTTTCAGATTATGGATGCTAGGGTTCAAGTGGTCAAATCTCCATTATTCACTTATTTTCCATTCTCTGAACAGGTAAGCACTAACTCCAGAGTTCCATACTTCTCCTCAGCTCAGCATTGCGCAGCTTCTCTATCTCTTGACGGACCGTCTTCTCCAGCTGAGCCACAGCTGTCCTCACAGTCGCCACGTCGTTTGAAAACTTGACCTTTGTCCGCTCCTTGGCGGGTGGAGGGCTGTTGATCGACGGGAAGTTCTGGAGGAGGTGGAGGCGGTTTTCAGGGCATGAGAGCTGCTTTAGCCGGGAGCCCCTCTTCTTTAACTCAGAGATTTCCTTCTTCAGCTCTTTAATGAAGCCTTCGGCCTGTTCCACCGAGCAGTTCACCTCCTGAATCGTCACCTGTTTCTCCTGGATCGCCTGCTGAACTTCAGCCTCCTTCTCTCTCAGCTCGGCCCTCTTTCCTTCACACTCTTCTTCCAGGGACACGATCTCGTGCAACTCGTGGTCCGTCTCGGCGCATATCTGGCAAACGCACATGTGGTCGGTCTTGCAGAACAGCTCCAGAGTACTGTCGTTATGTCTCTTGCACATGAGGTCTTCCGGGTTCTTCACGGGGTCGATCAACTTGTGGCGTTTCAGCGCCGTGACTCTCTGATGGCGTTCCAGGTGGGTCTCGCAGAAGGAGGTCAGACACACCAGGCAGGTCTTCAGGGCCTTGAGTTTGGGCGTCTCGGAACAGACGTCGCAGGAGACCTCGTCCGGTTTGGCGGGTCGCTGCAGCGACTTCCTGAATTGATCGGCCATCTCGGAAATCAAAGTGTTGACAAAAACGTCCGGTCTCGTCGGGAACAGTTTGGTGCACAGCGGACACTGGCACACCCAGTCGTTATCCCAGTAATGTGTGATGCAGGACTTGCAGTAGTTGTGTCCACACGGGGTGGTGATTGGATCGGTGAACACATCGAGACAGATGGGACACAACACATGGTATTTAGACTGCAGACTTCTGACAGATGCCATCTCTACACACTAAAGAGCAATGGTGAAAATCAATTATGTTTTTATTTGTACTAGGGCTGTCTTTGCCTGTTGTAAATATGACGTAAATCTCCATATTTGGGCTTGTCAGAGTAGCCTACTTCAGGAAATGCCTTAGGCCTAAATGTGTTATAGTCCCACGATCTGGCTAATTGGTATAATCGTTTTATACTTGGTCAAATTTACAACCTGCTTGGGAACTTGTAGCATATGATTTCAGAGAGTCTGAGAGCGAGTTGATTGACAAAAAACTATTTTGGCTGGCCTTGATGGCATCTTAAATCTCATAATGCCTGATTTTAAACTTGGTTGCGTGCTGAAATAGCAGATCTACAAGCTCACAACGTGTCGCACTGCGTCGTGTCTCATAGGCTGACAGGTAAAGTGAATGAAGAGAAGAAACTATTAGGTTTCACATAAACAATTTAAATGTTCACCCATTTAATATTATAATGGCAATGTACAAGAATAACACTCAACCCTCAAGGTCCATATAGACTGTAAAAACAAATATTGCATTCAGCACAGCTCAAAGATGTCCGTTGTTGCTCTTATTTTCTGCAAAATAAAAAGGGGGGAGGGGGGGGACATTTTTACATAGATATAGATATACATAGGTATAGAACATTTGAATTGGTTGCTCTCAACAGCACAGACAGACACGACAGACAACAAAGGTATTCATTCATAAGGAATGCTTATGGAATGATCTTTATAGGCCACAGTGAATGAGTGCCATATGCGAGCTTACCTGGGCAGTGTGTCAGTGTAGGGGTCACTATAGGAACACACATTAAAAAGAACACAAGTTACAGTGCACAGATCTCATAGGTTTCCATGACACTTCCTGATCAACCATACACATTACACATCTATACTATAATTTTGCGAATGTCTGAGTGAGTGAGTGAGTGAGTGAGTGAGTGTCTGTCTGTCTGTCTGTCTGTCTGTCTGAAACAGCGTTTCTCCTCAGTGGCTGGATCAATTGATCTGAAATCGCATCACCCTTAGCATATGAACACACCTGACATAACTGTGAAGCCCGTTTGTCACTTTCACAAATCATGTGCTGTATATTAGCATTTTTAGGGTGTATCTACTATCTATTCTGCATCTAGCTTGAGGCGGTTGTCTGGCCCTGTTACAGATTTTGTCCAAAATCATGCAGATCGGTACACAGTATCTCTGTAGCCATTAAACGAAACGGGTATTTCTTACATTGATGCTCCTACATATTATCATGCAAGCACCAGTTAAAGTTACTTTCCATCCCTCATATACTGTGTGCACAGTGCACATCCCATAACCCACACACTGCACATCATTTCAGAGCTCATATCTTTGAACGGGTAAGGACTAGTGTAACAAATGCACCTGTTGTAGTTGACAGCAATTCAATAGCAGTACTCAATAAGTACCACTAGAGGGGGACATATACCAGTAAACATTCAAGACTTATGTCAGCAAAGGTGTATATTACTATTGGCAAGCATAACATAAAGGTAGGATAAGTGATATTGTTGGTGTTAATACAGTTAGATTTTTTTGTTAAAAGTTTAAAGCACGATATTCTGATTGTAACAATCAATCACTGCTATAGAGTGTGGTAACAGGGGTCTCCAGCTTTTCAATAAACAAAACATGTTCAGGTGGGTTGCAAAATGTATACCTATTTATCAGCTTAATTTTTATAGTGTTCCAGTTGCAATTTTGTCAGCTAATTTATTTAATGCATTTCTGTTTAATAAAGAGCTGGGGAGACATGGAGACTCTTCTTACTGAACAAACACGTAATAATAGCAATGATTACTATCAGACTATAGAGCTACTTAACACTTTCAGTTACCCTACCTTTCAGATAATTACAATATCATCATGGTTTCAATGCTCTTTGTAGATTTTGATTATTAAGACAAAACATACATTAACCACTTCAGCCCTATATGTATATGTACTGAAAATAGCCGATCTACAAGCTCACATCAAAATGTGCTGTGTAATTTCAGAAAGAAATAGAGGGTGGCAGAAAATAAGTTACCATAGCCTCATTTATAAAATAGCAACAATAGTTGATCTACAAGCTCTCAACGCGTCACCAAGCGACGCATTGAGATTTTCACTATTTGTTTGGGGGGCGAAAACAGAAAATGTTTGAAAATGTTCAACTACAGTATAACGACATTTCCCAAATAGGGATGCCATACAATAAAAGGCTTATCTAAATTATAACAAGTGTCACATGTTGATGGACGGGCATCGATTGCGATGACATCAAAATCAAACAATTCAGTTTCAGAGTTTGGAGACAATATGCATAAAATAACTGAATTTATAGGTTAAATGTGAACCCTTGGAGGGTGGCAATTGCCATCCCCCGGTGACGCCCCTTGCATTGTGGTATTGGTATACTTTTACAAAATGTGAGCGCTTCTTCCGCCAACGTGCTTACTGCTGGGCCATGATGAGCGGGATGCTGTCGCTCTGCAGCGGGGGCGCCCTCTCCCCGGTGCGGGCATTGAACATGGGCAGAGTGGACAGCGGCGGGTGAGGCATGCCGCGGCCCGCCGCCAGGTTCCTCAGCTCGCCCAGGTTGCCGTGGATGGTGTGGTGGTGGTACAGCTGGATCCTGGAAACACAGGAGGAGACGGCAGTGTTGATTTAGTCTGTGACAACAGTGAACCGGTAAACATAAAGGTAAAAGCAAGTTGTGAGACAAACTAGAGAGACATTACTCTCTCTAGACTTACTCTGACGTCTTTACATTCCTCTTCTCCCTACAAGACAATATTCACATGTGTTACCAACAGATAATCAAGTTAATTCGTACATTTAAAGTAAATATATAATATAAAATACAGTTAAAGTGATGTTGTGATGTTATTGCTATTATTACTTGCTGGGGATGCCTTTCAAGGACTCAACTCCACTTTGAGAACCATGGCTTTAACCACTTAAAGGAAAGGAAACTTACATAGTGCTGCACTATGTAACTTTTCCTGTTCTACACCGGACTTTCCCCACAATAACAGAAAACAGAAAATACACTAGTATAGAGCCCTGAGGGACTCCAGTCAACCGTATATAGGGTCTGAGTGAAGAAGTGGTTAAAAGAGGCTGGTGTGAATTCAGAGTGTACTACTTACACTCCCTCTCGTCTACAGCACATGATGTAGGCCAGCAGCACGCACAGAATGATGGCCAGGACCAGAGGCACGATCACCGTCACCAGGTAGTCCGGGAGGAAGTCCCTTTCCGGTGGGGAGTCAGGGGGGTTGAAGTCCCCCCCTGACTCCAGAATCCCTGAGCCCACGGTCGAGGCCGGCGGAGGAGGCTGAGGACTGGACAAATCAAACTGTGTGGGGGACAAATGGAAAACGAAAATAATTATACATGTCTTCAACCTCATCATGAAATGAAGAAATGAAGTTTCAACGTAAGAACATACACTGCTTTACTTCAGTCTCATGTCACAGATAATACTTCCTTGTCCCGGCACTCGCTCTGCGCGTAACGCCAGCATCCCATAACAATCACATGTATCTTAAGGCACTTTAACCACTGTATAGCAATAGACGGCAAACCCCATGTATATTTGTGTGACCCAAGTTATTAGAACATCAGAACACATTTTGGGGTAGAGTGAAAAAAGTTGAGGACCAAGTACATGGGGGACACTGGTCAACAAAGTTGGGCCAGTGGAAAATGGGCTTTTAGCCCATTTTCCACTGGCCCAACTCCACACCACTCCACACCACACCGCCCACTTGTGCCAGGTTTTCCACTACAAGGCCCTGGGTAGAGTGGTGTGAAAGTGGTACTAAACAGGGTACTATAAAGTATCCACTCTAGAGTAGGTCTGAGCTAGGCCAAATAGGGCCAGACACTTCATAATGACTGATCACTCACTGACTTTTCATTTAGACCACCAGGATATAGTTGTAATACATGATAATAGATTCTATTGTGTTATAACCACTATTATAATCTATTATAGTGTATTTTAATTATCATAGTAATACATTGATACTTTATAATGTATTATAAGCACAGTTATAATCCATTACAGTGCATTATAATTAGGATAGTTGTAATACAAATTTATATTGTTTTATAATCACAATTAAAAGGGTCAATTTGTTTCTTACCGATAGGGATACTTTTTTGTAATGGAAAATGTAGATATTTGTATGTGGTGCGGTGTGGTGTGGTGTAGTGTGGTGTGGTGTGGTGCTAAAACTGCAGTCGAAAAGGGGCTTTTATTTGGTTGTATTTAATCTCTCAAGACAGCCTCAGAGTCGCTACGCTTCTGAAGGAAGAGAGACTGGCCGAGTGGGCGTCGCCCTTGCTTTGATGACGTGGTTCCCAGATTGGGTTGTATTTGACACCTGTCACAATGACTTGGGTGTTGAGGCATAGTTTTACTGAGGTTAGGTTTAGGAATAAGGTTAGTTTTCGCCTAGGTATCGTTTTACTGAGGTTACGTTAAAACTATGCCTAAACCTAACCTTATTCCTAAACTTTATGGAAACGTTTAGGTTTAGGGCGGTATAGTTTTACTGAGGTTACGATTTAGGAATACCTGGTGTTGACCGTTACGAGGTCGCCGGCTTTGCCCTGGGCCGGGCGGGCGTGTTTTGGGGCGTTCTTGTATTCATACAAATAAAACATAATGATAAATACCAGCTCAGTCTTGCACCAGGTGATGCAGTTGCCGGGGATCCTGCAGAAGTTGCACCCTTTGGGAACCCTGACGTCACGGTCTGCCGTGCAGCGTCTCTGGTTGTCTGGGCTGTTCACGCTGACCAGACACTCCGAGAAGTGCTGCTGCGAGCCCACCTTCACGTACACACTGCAGACAAATGGAAGTAAAAGTAAAGCAAGTGTGGCGGAGAGAGTCGCAGCCCCAGCCTGAAGCCTCAAAAGTCTAGTATCTGCCCTCGTTCCATAGGGATATCCCTTTGAAGTAATGGTTAAGATATTGGACTTTCACACGGTAGACCGGGGTTCGAAGCCGGGTGGGGAGGTTCGGATCACCTCTGTTACATTGGTGCCGTGACCCGGATCCGGGCTTCCCCGTAGGAGGAGGTCAAAGGGGGGTGAGTGTGGCGGAAAGAGTCGCAGCCCCAGCCTGAAGCCTCAAATATCTAGTAATGTCTGTCATTCAATGTTATATGAGATACTTAAATGGTTTCCTGTGGAAATAAGCTTAGTCTTTTCATGGATCTCCTTTTAGTAGACCTTGTACCAGTGAACTGTACCATCATGAAACTGTACCTTTTCCTGTGCAAACTTCTAATAAAGTCTTCAATCAATCAATCAAGTATCTGCCCTCATTCCATAAGGAAATCCCTTTGGAGTAATGGTTAAGATACTGGACTTTCATGCAGGAGACCTGGGTTCGAAGCCGTGTGGGGACGTTAGGATCACCTACGTTACACAAGTAAAGCATAAGAAGGCTAACCCAGGGGCCTTTTGGTGTTTCGCCCCGGTGCGTGGTTTTGTGGATAGGTTTAGGCATAATGTCTGTGAGGTTTAGGGTGGTTAAGGTTAGGTTTAGGCATAGGCTATAACCACGCCCACCTGGGCAAACACTAATCATCACGTTCAACTCAGATTCGGCTCAAACAAAGGGTTAAATTCAATCTCCTGCTATGCCACAAAAATGTGGAATGCACTACAAATGGCCTTAAAGGAGTGTAAATCCATACCCTCCTTTAAAACCGCTCTGAAAAGTCACTTACAGGTTGCTGCAACTCGAAACTGGCCCTGTAAAAGGTCAAAGACAAGGCATATACACCTACCCCCCTCCCCCCCACCTGTTATTTTACCTTTTTTTTCTGACTGTTATATGATGTTTGGCATAGTAGCCTACTGTGGATATTTGTCTGTTAGCCTATTTAAAGGGGAAGACCACCCATTTTCAATATTGAACTGTGTCATTAATATACCTTAGAGGAGTTGTGTGAACATAGAAAAAAAGTTCCCCCTCTTCTGTGTTGCCTAGAACTGGAGGATTGATTTTGGGGTTTGTATTGTAAAGTACAACTTGATGACATCACACATTGTACTTTACAATACAAACCCCAAAATCAATCCTCCAGTTCTAAGCAACACAGAAGGGGGTGAACTTTTTTTCTATTTCCACACAACTCCTCTAAGGTATATTAATGACATATTTCAATATTGAAAATGGGTGGTCTTCCCCTTTAATGTCTTAATGAAATGAGTAGCCTACACAGGACCCCATTGTAAACAAGCCATAGTGCTTTATTGGGTTTTAATTTAAATCCTATTAGTAGACCTTTATCTGAACTGTGCTTTTCCTCTGTGAACTGCTAATAAAGAAGGCCTATTAATTAATCAATCAATCAATCAATCAATCAATCAAAACACCTGGGAACGTGGGGAGTCCATGCCATGGCAGGGGGATGTTGTGCATCAAGCCACCTCACAAACTAACATAAGATATAGATATGCTCACTGCCTCGTGGGCCAAGGTAGGCCACTACTAGCCAGGCAGCAGCCAACCAGGCTACTTACATACAGTTCTATTAAGTAACAGACCCACTGTCATATCATGTTAACGAACAACGTCATGTTTCGCATCATCGCATGGCTATTACTAGTAATAAAATGTACTTAATAATTCCACTACTATGGGAGCAAATTTGTGACATGTCATGTGTTAATGTTGTGTACCCTTCATAGTGTCCTGGCAGCGGGAGGGGAACTCTGCCACCGCGGTCCAGGGCGCTGGAAATGTTGACTATTTCCAGATCGTCCGCCTTCCACAGCTTCTGCAGGTCCTGCTTTATCGCGTTCTGGACGCCAGAGGGCAGCGCCTTCTCAATCTCCCGCAGGCCCAGGAAGAACTCTGCTTGATACGGTAGACTCATGGGGAGGCTGGGCTGCATCTTATCTGTGGGAGTGGGAGGGACACACAGCACGAAATGACACCGTTTTCCAGAGGCATTTATGCAGAAAACTGGAAACATTTTGCTTATTTTATTTCAATAGATAAAATATAATTCTATATCAGCAATGATTACTATCAGAGATTCAGAATAGAGCTCCAGCCTCAGGGTGCATGGAGGTGGGGGGAAATGCTATTATTGCATTTGTATTCCTCTGTGTATAAGCCTACATGAGAAATCACACCTAGTGTGAAGTGAGCAGTGCTATTTATGAGTTAATTTCATCAAGCCTCCCGCTGTCAAATCACAGCACGTCCTGTGAAGCTTGTCAAATGGGACCCTGAGCGTATAGGCTACAACTTTGAGCCGTTTGTGATAAGGCGGGCCAGGCGGCAGTAGGCCACCAGCTTGAGTTTACTTTTAGGGGCCGGAAATCTTTATGCGACCTGACATTTTTTGGGGAACCAAGTCAAATGTTGGAGCTTAGCTCCTTCCAGGAGCACTGCTCAAACATATAGGCTATTGTAACGACCCGGCAAGATATTTCGCCGTAACTCGCCATGCCAAGCGAGCTAGCTCTCTTGGCGTTGCGGGTTGCTTGCCTTGCCTTGTCTGCTGAGTGGGGGACTGGGGTTCGCTTCCCGGTTAGGGAGCGCACTGCCCCGCTCAGTCTGCTAAACGTTACACTATTGATACATATTCCTCTTAAAGGAACGCTTCACCCATTTTCAACCTATCTTCATATAACTGGTCCTCATTACATGATGGAATAAGTTCTGTCTACTCGCCCTCGGAGGGCTGTGGATCGTTCAGAAACCTGCCTATTAGTGACATCATTGGTATAGGCAGGGTTGATCATTTTAAGTATTTTTGTCTTTGAGCACTGCTCCTCGAAGGAGCTAAGCTCCAACATCTGGCTTCGTCCTGGGCGCGAAGTGTGTCCTAAATCTGTCCTACATCTGGCCTACATCTTTGTACAAAGCGCTTATGGTTTTTGTATGCCCAGGGTCACATTGGCCAAGCTTCTCGGGATCATTTCACCATGCTAATTTCACAGAAAGAGGAAGGCTGTGGTTTCTATTTGCTTGGAATCCCCATCGATGATGTCATTAGCAGTCCACACACTGCCCACCAATGAGACACGGATCGAGTGAGTATAGAGTGAGTAGAGAAGAGATGGTCTCATTTTATTATGAGCACAAGGGTAGACCAATGTAGATAAGGCTACTTAGAATGTAGTGTACCATCGTGTTTTTATGTTCTGGCTTTGGAAACGTAATGTCCTCACCAGGGTCAACATGTCCATAAGCATGTAATATGCGATGAAAACACTGTCAGTATTAATAAATATTAATAATAGTTGTGTGACCCAAGTCACATGTTACTATCCAGGATTTCTTCAGAATAGGTTCGACACGTTTTAAATGAATGCATAAATAGGCCTACTGTAATCTAAAAAATCACACCCAGTGTGAGGTGAGCGGTGCCTTTTATGATTGGTGTGCATACATGCCAAAATGTCTGGCGAAGCTTGGCCAATGCCAATTTTGCTGGACGGACAGACATGCATATATACACACAAAGCGGTTAGCATTCTCATAGACACCATGGCACATTAGGCGCCCACTAGCATGGATTTATGGTGGTCTAGGTCTATATGTTTCTGGTAAGATTATTGACCAATCGATCAATATTGTCCATGGCAAAAAATTACATTTTCACCAAAATGCTGATCACAAGCCGGCACGATGGTGATGACCCGTGGCCCTCGCGGCTCATTGATTAACTGCAGATGACGTCTATATTGTCCTCCGTGTCACCGAGGTCAATAAACATCTATTCAGTTCTATTCATTGATCGCATGGAGCCTATAGTCTCGTTCAGCCAGGCGATCAGAAGTCTCCGCCTTCTGATGCTGTCTGGGGAAATCAGGCAGTATATTATTATACACCACGGACCCCAATTTGATACAGTTTTCTTTTGCTCCGTGACCCCCAATCTACACTGTAAAACAACCCCCAGTGTTCATTTAACTCTCAGTTTTACAGATCCGTTGTAAGGGTCAATTTGGTTCCATTTGTAGCTATACACTCTCAGATGAATGAATTGAATACATAGGACAGCAATGGAAACAAGTCCCCAAGACTGTTTTGAGTTATCCTTTTAGCCTTGATGTCTTACTGTATCATGTGCTGTTTGCATGTCTGACTATTAAAGTATTCAGTCAGAGGTCCAGACCCGTAAAAGGGTCCATTTGGACCGCCTGGTGGACTCGGAACAACCAGGATTATTATAGTTTACGAAATCTAACAAAATAACCGAAATAAAAATTGCATAACTGTTATAGCCCTACCCAGAACTAACCTACGGTACATTGAGAAACAGTGAGTGGGGTGCTGTGAGTTTGTTATACCTGGACTGACGATGATGATGGTGATCATGTCTTTATAAGACACGTCGAAGGTCAGCTTGTTGATGGCATAGATCTGTCAACACACACGTGGAGAGTTTTTTATAATTGCATTGACACAAAACACATCACACACAAATCACAAAATTACAAATGCAAACTAAATACACAGATGACAGTAATAGTAGTGTGCTAAAAATAATAGGACAGACTTATATGTACAGTATGGAATTATAGTTATAGGCTATTCACAAAGTTTAAAAACAGGTTTTGTGGATATTTGGGGTGCCAAAATCATATCAATTTAGGGGCACTTGAAAAAATATTTTACCTCCACAACACTTTTTCCCGGAGAAGTCGGCGTGCCGTAGAGGAAGCCATTGTCTTCGTAGGTCCTTTGGGTGAAACGCAGCCACTCCGGGAGGTCCGGGTGCTTCATCAAGTTGCACTTAAACACCATGGGGTCATCATAGCGGCGAGCTGACAGGAGACAGGCAGAGGCCACAAGTACTCACATTAGGAATGGCGTTTTTTTCATAAATGAACTCCTTACTTGATCATACTATAGCGTCACACACAATCAGGAAAAAATAGCAGATCTATAAGCTAGAGCGTGCAGCTTGTGGATCTGCTACTTTTGAATTTGAATCCTGAAAAGTAACAGGACATATTTATGAGGTTTCCACCCGACAGAGACGATATTTATATTAACTATAGTTTCGCACAAATGTAGCAAAAATAGCAGATCTACAAGCTCACAGCGCATCGTGATGCGACACGTTGTGAGCTTGTTCTTTTGTTATTTTGCTAATTTGTTTTAAGCGAAAGTTAAAGTGGTTACATACGTTTGTGTGCGGGTTACATTGTGAACCAATTAACAAGAACTTGTGTGACTATAACTAATAACTACATTGGTTTTCTTATTATACCGTAATTGTTTTCATTTCCTGAAAAGTAACAGTTTTGCACATTCTACCAGACATCGACGACAATGTAATAACTTGAGTGTGAACAAAGCAGTGACGGCTGCCTCGATGCTATCAGCTCCTTACTGTAGGTGGTCTGTGGAAAGTCGTTGATGAAGGTCTCTCTCAGGACTTGGTACGTGAAGAGCCTTCCCACGGGAGTCTCCAGTCTGTGGAGCCTCACGGTTGGGGTTTCTTTCTCTTTAGGGTCGTGGGTCTTGAGTCTGGAGTCTTTCGGCTCTGCCTGGACCCCCAGTAAACTGACCAAACACACTGCACAAAGACACAAACAAACAAACAATAAAGATGGGATTGGCTTTCAGAATAGTCAATGCAACTCTGCCCTCAATCCCCTCAATATCCACATATCTGACTAAACACCTCCACAAAATTAGCGACAGCCACAACACCAGAGGGAGCACAAACAACGATCAGGTAACACAAACCCATAAGACAAATATGGGTAAATTCTCCTTCTACAACACTGCCACCCAAGTGTGGAATTCCTTGACCCCTCCACCTTAAAACATGTAGTAGCTCGCTGGACTCCTTCAAAACTGCCCTGAAAATTCACCTTTCAGGAGGCCAGAGGCGGAGGTAGTTATCACTTCTCCCATGGACAGGCGAGAAGTGACCAGCCCTCCTTACCTTAACCCCACCCCCACTCCCACCCCCCCTACTCTGTTCTTGTACTGTTCTTAATTTTTGTCTGATAAAATATTAAAAAGGCATAGACACAAACAGAATCACAATCAGACCCCACTGAGGAGGACAATATTGTTATTATTGTTGTTTATATCTAACCTATATATTTGACCATAAGTACTTAATATAATCCATTATGTCATGACCTGATATTTGGTAGCTTTTAAGAGCCAAGATGTCTCAGCTAGGCCTGATAGATAACTATTGTTTATATGTTATGGTTCAGCTTGTCCTTGTAGCAGCTACAGTATAACTATAGTTTGATCCCTGTGCTGGTTGTCCCAAACTGCCTTACGACATAAGTGTTATCGTAGGCTACTTCTCCCGGGCCATGATGCCATGTACATTCAAGCATAACCATCGCCATCACCAAATGGAATATTGTCACTTTGTGCGCTGGTAGATCGTCTCATTTTGAATTAACAAAGTTTAAGCTGAGACTTAATAGGTTCAAGCATAGGCCTATGTTTTGTTAGCCTGGTTAATAAACCAGACCGCACAACACCACCCTGAGTGTGTGATAGAGTCTGGTTTATTAACCAGGCAAATTTTTTGTATTAATAATCTTCAAAGCAACTTATGACTATGTTCTTAAGCACAGTATGAGTAAATGTAACACTTTCCAAGCACTATAGAGCAGTGGTTCTCAAAGTGGATTCCAGGGACTCCGTGGGTTCCTTTAGGGGGGTTTAAATTGACCCAAGCCTGTAACTCTGACAGTGTACGAATGGAACCAAATTCCATTTGTACACTGTCAGAGTTAAGGGGAGACCTTGAAATGTGAAAGTTTGAGAAACTCTGCTATAGAGCACAGATACTGTATAAATAAAGGTAAATAGTGAAATCAACTTCTTGCCTGATAGAAAGAGCTGCCTTATCCTCCAGCCTGCCATCTTGTTTTGGCTTTTGATTGACAGAGCCAAGAGGACAGGACCCTGGGTGGCAGACAGAGACATGTCAGAGCTATTTTTACCCCCCCACAAACACACTAATAACTTCCGAACACACACACACACACACACACACACACACACACACACACACACACACACACACACACACACACACACACACACACACACACACACACACACACACACACGCTCTCTCTCCCTCTGACACTCACACTCTCTCTTTATCTCTCTTAGGATGATTATTGCACTAAACATAATCATATTATGTGTATTACATGGTTAGGGAGTAAGTAAGTGGGATATAATTGTTTTATTGTGCACAATGGCTTTTTTTATCTTTAAATATAGGCCATGTAGGCTACTTTAAGCTTTACATTATCATGATTTATCAAACATCCCTCTTGAACAATGCCCTGTCAAAGATCTGGATTTTAACCCCTAAAAAAGGACCTGAGTGGCAATCTACAAGCCCACAATGTGTCACGATGCCATGCCTTGTGTAGCCTGACACTTCAGTCCGCACAGTGTGGTGTGAGATGTCTGGCGCAGTCAGGCAATGCCTTGTGGCCTAGTAGATCTGCTTTTTCCAATATTTCTGAAATATTTTGAATATTTTTGAAACATTTTAAGAACAAAAATCCTTGACATAACGAAGAATGTGATGTTTTCAGTATTAATTCCTGTTAAGCTGAGGTAGGCTATAACCTATAATATAAATTAGAGATGATCGATCAATCAATCAATCAATCAATCAAACAAACAATCAATCAATCAATCAATCAATCAATCAATCAATCAATCTATATCTCTACCAATAACATTTAAAAAAGCAAAGGCACGCACCACGCAGGCACACACGCACGCTGTGATTTAATTGTATATTTAATGCTCAGTCTGTGGACATGTATTATAGGCCTGTATGCTGTTACTGCTGTAGGCCTATACCAGAGCAAGCATAACGTGGGCGTGGCTGACAGACAGAAACAACGACAGCCCTCTCTGTCTCTCTCTCTCTCTGTCACACCCAGACAGACAGACGGTAATGACATGCCAATGATCACATAATTACTGTGTAGTTTCATTGTACATCAGCAGAGGTTAAATACAGGAAGCGACACATATGTAGCCAACAAATAACACACATGTGTCATTCATTGGCCGAAAGGGCTTGACAACATAGAGTTGACACCGTACGCACTGACTGTACGCTGCTTTATTTAGTTCTGCTGGGTCTCAGAGCCCGTCGCTTTACCAGCTCTGTTTATAGACAGATGCAGTGGGCGTGGTTTACTGGTGCCACCAAAAAATCAACCACTATTTTTTCCTATAGACTTTTACAACGTAGACCTATATATATATAAATTGTGAATCAAGCCATCCAGGATCCTGCAGGTGAATCATAACCATAAAACCTTTGATTCTGTGAAAAAAATTGAATATTGAATTAGGCCTATATATATTACATTTAATAAATACCCTTTGATATGTGGTTTATTTTATTTATTTATTTTTTCACAATCAAAGGACAGACCCTTTGTATTGTCAGCCAGATACAGACAGCCGGATACATATAGTCATTAGTCACACACTCACAGGGTAAGAGCCAATCGCAGTTCTTTGCGTGCTTTGCTGGCGCAAGTAAGTAATACATCTCTCTTCCGCCACTGTTGAGTCAACCCAGGGAGCGCTAGGACCCAGCTGGCAGCTGGCCGGTGCGGTGCTGCAGACTGCCTGCCTCTCTTTACGCTGTGAGGAAGGAAGCCTAGCATAGGGACCAGGCAGCCAGTCCTAGGCACAGATCTGCACTTCATTCTAAAAGGAAAGCTGTAGGGACCAGCTAGGCAGACCAGTCCTACTGTCCTAGGCTAGGCACTAGATCTGCAGTTCATTCTAAAGGAAGCCTATGGACCATCGGGCAGCCAGTCAGTCCTATAGGCACAGCTCTGCAGTTCACACAATGAACACGTCAAAATGATGCTGCTTCTGCCTGCTTCTGCAAACAGCGAGAAGACGGATTAAAACCTCAAGCAATCTGTCGACAGCAGCAGCAGCTCCGCGGTAAATAATCCTCCGTCTCATTTATTTATTTACTGTTCCACTTTTTTTCCCTGGTGGGCTGCAGCAACAACACAAAACCGTTATGTGACCTAGAGATATAGTCTAGTAGCCTAGAGATAGATTTTTTTTGTGGAGTGGATCGGCTTGCTTGCTTGCTTGGTTGCAGCAGCCATGCAGCCCCTATAATGATAACTGCACAGCACAAGCTAATGACAGATGCATCGTGCTTCACTTTCTCCATTGCATTGGGAGGAGGAAAGGGGGAAAAAAGGGATTTCGTGGCGTTGGATGGATGTGATGCGAGCGGCCTAAAAAAAAAGAGAGGAAAAAAAGGAAAAACGTTTTGTTTTTTTGTTTCGTTTCGTTTCTCTCCTCTCTCTCCCATCTGTCGCTGTTATAGTCTGCAGGATTTGACTATCGCTGGGTGGTGGTACATAGTCGATCATCCTCTCTCTCTCTCTCTAGCCCACCACAGGGGAGACAGAACGGGGAGGTGAAAAGGAGAGAGAGCAGCACATCATGCCGTTGAGCATCATTCTCTCTCTGCTGCTGTGACGCCCTGTGTTCGGCCCTGTATCTCTGGACCCGACTGGACCAATATGATGAAGACCGAATCCACAGCAGCATCCTCATCCTCCACCGGCACCAAGAGCACCGGTGGCGGCGGCGGCTCGCTGCGGAGCCCGTCGCCGCACCGGAACGCCTACGAGGCGGGGATGCAGGCCCTGAGGCCCGTTAAGGACAACAATGCCGGGGCCCATAACGCGAACGGGGACGTGATGCAGGAGGGCCCCCGGGGCCGCAGGTACAGTATATTACGGTACATACACAAGTGGTGGAAAAAGTACTCACCTTTTTTTATACTCAAGTAAAATTATCAAATGAATACTGCATCATTCAACGTAGAAATACTCTGTTTACTCAAGTAAAAGCCCGGAATTCAAAATGTAGCGAGTAAAAGTATGGGATTAACATACTACTTAAAGTACTACTGAAAGTAAAAGTACTGCAGAATGGTCCTATTTCAAGTTTTCAAATCTATAAAAATCATTTGAAAATAGCAGATCTACAAGCTCACAATTTGTCGCATTTTGTGTAATTATATGCTTATTATGGATAGGCCCATAGGCCTACAGTTAATAAGAGTCAGTGGGTGGGCAGCTACTGTGTTAAATTGTCTTTTTCTTTTTGACAATTTAAAGTATTAAAGTAAACTAGCCCTTACCCGTTCAAAGATATGAGCTCCGAAATGATGTGCAGTGTGTGGGTTATGGGATGTGCACTGTGCACACAGGCCTATATGAGGGATGGAAAGTAACTTTAACTGGTGCTTGCATGATAATATGTAGAAGCATCAATGTAAGAAATACCCGTTTCGTTTAATGGCTGTGTACCGATCTGCATGATTTTTGGACAACATCTGTAACAGGGCCAGTCAACCCCCCCCCCCCCCCCCGCCCGCCCGCCCCCACACACACACACACACACACACACACACACACACACACACACACACACACACACACACACACACACACACACAGCTGGTTAAACATGTTGCCTCATGCTAGATGCAGAATAGATATGCCCCATGCTAGATGCAGCATAGATATAGATACACCATAAAAATGCTAATATACAGCATATGATTTGTGAAAGTGACAAACGGGCTTCACAGTTATGTCAGGTGTGTTCATATGCTAATGGTGATGCGATTTCAGATCAATTGCTCCAGCCACTGAGGAGAAACGCTGTGACAGACATTCACTCAGACAGACACTCACTCAGACAGCAGCCGATCTCCGTGTTATCCTCCCTTGGTATGGGTCTGTTTTCACCCCTGTCATGCCTTGGCCAAGGCTCAGTAGTCGGACTACCAACTACCAGGAGCTGGTAGATCCGTTATCGCCCATAGACTTGTCATTGCAATGCGCATGCGCCAATGCACGTTCACAGGAACAGTATACTGGTCGCTCCGTCAGTGAGAATCGAACCCCGGCCGTCGGATTACTAGTCCCCGACGCTACCGACTGAGCTAACCAAGGCAGCTGGCGGACTTTTGTTTTATGCTTGGTTTTACACATGACTCGGTAACGGGAGCAGTCCCCTGGTCAAAATTTACTATTCTGTCCATAACGGCACATAATTCGGTAACGCCGCTGAGTCGGCTCATGCGCCGTTCGCACCGTTCGCCGCGGCGACTCGGTCGCTACCGCTCCCTCGGCGGCGGCTCTCGGGGCTCATCGGCGCCTGAGACGGCGCGGCTCCGTCGTTTATAGTGGCGTGAACGGTAGCGTCGGGTGGCTGGTAACCACCTCATAGCGGTATCGAATCCCGCTTCGGGAACAATTTTCTTTCTCAAGGCTGATATTAAGGTTGATATTGGGACTACCCAGCTACTGGTAGTTGGTAGTCTGACTACTGAGCCTTGGCTAAGGTATGACAATTTTGATAACAGTCCCATCCATAGGATATGATAACACGTGTATCAGGTGCAGACAGACATTCGGAAAATGATATGTTTGATATAAAGCGGTGGCTCTCAAACTGGAGTCCGGGGACCCCCATGGACCAGGGGTCCTTGAGGGGGTTCCAGGGGGTCACCAGCAAAATGAGTAAATATACTGTATAGCCTCAAAATCAGCTCAACCACTTTAACCCTTTAGTTTAGGCTATAAAGTTCATTTTTGAAAATAGCCGATCTACTGTGAGCTTGTAGATCTGCAATCAAATAGCAGCAGGGACCCCATTTTGCACATCGAACGCCATTCAAATAGAATAGACACGAATAAAGGTTGCAAATAGCCACCTGGTTCTTTCAAAACGCTTGGGGTCCGATTTTGCATATTAAAAGCCTGGGTTACTATTTGGACATTATACGGTACCTGCCTTACATGCCTTTATAAACTTCTGTTTGATTGATTGATTGACTGAATACTTTATTAGACAGACATGTAAACAGCACAAGGTACAGTACGACTTTTGGGCTAAAAGGATAACGCAAAAAAGTAATTGTTTCATTGTGGTCCTACACTGTAGGACCTACAGTATGTATGCAATAATCATCAGCATAACATCAGAAATTAACATAATACATGTCATCAACACATACAAAACCACTATACAGTATGTAGAAAGGAGAAAAAGGAAAACAATGTCTTTCTTGCTGTTGAAAGGTGCAGTCACTGGGCATGCTAAGTGCTAAAGTAATTGTCTATGGCTATTTATGAAGATTGGATTTAAAGGAGTAGTTCACCTCCCAGAATTCCTAAGGCAATCATTTGATTACCCCCAGTGGTCTCCTACTGGATACAGTAGGGTCTTATGGGTTATTAGGGTTATTATTATCAAATTATTGGCTCAGGAATGCGACAAAAACATATCCATGAATTCAAACGTGGCGTGTGTAAGCGATAGAAAAACATTTATTATTAGGGGTGAATTCCGGGTTTCTGATCATGGCCTCCCCCTTACAGGTACGGCTCCAACGTGCACCGCATCAAGAACATGTTCCAGCAGATGACGACCACGCCCCCGGGAGGCGGGGACAGCGCCGAGGGGGCGGGGGAGGACTCGGCGGTAAACAACAACGGGGGACAGCAGTCGGTGCGCCTGTCCCTGCCCAGGGCAGGCAGCCTCAACGAGAACGTGGACCACAGCGCGCTGCTCAAGCTGGGCTCCACCGTGTCCGAGCGCGTCAGCAAGTTCGACCCCAAGGCGGAGAATGGCGGCGGTGGCGGGCACCCGCGCGCCTCCTCGCCCAGCTACTCCAAGCTGCAGGAGACGCGCCGCATCTTCGAGCAGCAGCAGCAGCAGGAGCGCCAGGACAAGCTGGCCAGCACAAGGGTCCTCATGAAGACCGACAAGGCTTCGGGGGGCTACCAGGTACTGACAGGACTGCTGCTGCTGCTGCAAAACTAGCAGCTAGTTATTTCCACCGTTGTCATAAATTGTAAATGAATGCCCTTCTTGATCATAGTCTACAGCAGGGGTCTTCAACGTTTTCAGGTCAAGGACCCCTTAGTTGAAAGAGAGATGAAGCAGGGACCCCCACAACTTCATCGTTTGACAGCACAATCATCAGTGTATTTTGGATTCATGTCAATTTGTGTTTTCAGATATTTAACCACTTGAACCGTCAATACTTAATAAACTTGACCTTTCACTGTACTTAGTCTGCTCTTTTCCCCCCTCCAAAGCTCTTTGCCAAAAATAGCCGATCTACAAGCTCACAACGCCTCGCAGCGCGAGGCGTTGTAAGGTTGTAGATCTGCTATTTTTGTCTAAAGGTCTCAGAATATGGAGGCTATAGGGTTCAAGTGGTTAATATAAAAAAGAGGGGGGAAAACAAGTTTCTATCACACAAAGATTTGGAGGACCCCCTGTAGTAACTCTGAGGACCCCCTAGGGGTCCTGGACCCCCTGTTGAAGACCCCTGCCCTACTTGATCATAGTCTGCAGTGTCACACAAAAGCTTAACAAGTAGCAGAGCTTTGAGCTTGTAGATCTCCTACTTTTGCTATTTTTTTTATTGAATTCTGAATATGAACATATGAGGTTTCCACTCGACAGAGACGATATATCCTGGGCTAAAATGATCGCAAAAATCTGGTTATGTCAGCAGAACACTGTTATGATTATTGTTATAAATCATTATGATCATTAATGAGTTCTTATATTAACTATAATTAGTGTGGTTGCCACACTATTCTTGTCTAGCTTTTTCATCATCTGATGTAACCTTTTTCTCGAAGGGTTTTCCCGTTGAAGTACTTGTCCGGGTTACTCGTCATCTGCTGTAACCCTTCACCCAATCAGACATCACGATACCTTGATATCGTGATGTCATCCTGTTCTCCCTCTCTGATTGGCTCCCCATTAGAGTCAACAGCAACCACACTTGCAATTTCCAATTGCACCTTTCTAGTTATACAGTGTTATAAGCAGATTGTAATATATTATAAGTATTAGTATTAAGTATGTCTATAATGCATCATAGACATGGGATGCATAGCAAGTGTTACCGCAAAACTACTCATATCAATTATAACAGTTGCACCTCTTCCCCTTCCCAGGACGGCCGGCTGGACGTGGCGCGCTTCAACGGCAGCACAGAGTCCCTGGACTCGCTGGACACCAGCGAGGCGGTGTCGCCCACCGTCAGCCAGCTGAGCGCCGTGTTCGAGCGGGCGGCCGAGCTCCGCAACAACCTGCACCGCCTCTCGTCCACGCCGCCGCTGCCCTCCTCGCGCGGCGTCAGCGCCAAGGTGGGCGTGACGCTCAACTCCAAGCTCATCACCAAGAGGGCCAGCCGCGCCGCCGCCGCCTTCCCCGAGGACGAGGCCAACAAGGGTAAGGCACCTGTCACAGTTGTTGCTTGACATAATCGACCTGATCGCAATTTTTTTTGATGATCGCAGTTGTTTTTGGCATAATCATCATGATCGTTACTATCATTACCACGTATTTTCAAACGTTTTCAAAAACTTTGGAAATGGCCGATCTGCTAGCTCACAGATCGGCTATTTCCACTATTGACCCATTTGGGACTGAGGACGATTCTAAAAACGCCTTCTAAATCTCAAATATTATCCAAAATTCCCAAAAGATCATGTTGCTATATACTGTACATAGCAACAAGAACTCCAAAAGGGGCTCCCGTCCTAAGTGGTTAATGTTAATTCTTTTAAGTATAAAAGTAATTATATATATACATTATGTTACTTGTCATGATGTGCCTTGTACAGCTTTTGTTTACGGAGCCTAAAAGCCAGAACAAAATGAATAAAATGTGTATTCACACATGTTCCAGTGTTCAGCGTCAAACGCAATTCAATCACCAAGCTCCATTATCTGAACTAATCATCAACTTCTTAAATCTTGTCATCGTGACAGCCCTGGCCAGAGGGGGGCCTCCTCCTCCGACGCGGACCCCCAGGGGGCCGAAGGCGGCGGCGGCGGCCAGCGCCGACAGCCTGAACAACAGAGGCCAGAACGGGAGCCAGGCGGAACCGACGACGACGGAATCGAGCGAGCGCGAGCGGAAGAGCGTCTCGGACGCGGGCGTGGAGGCCAAGGCGGAGGACGGCGCCGGGGTGGAGCAGCGCTCCAGGGACGACGCTCATCACCACCAACATGGCTCGCTGGAGAACGGCGAGGACCGCCAGGGCGGCTCCTCACCGGAGCCGGGGCTACGGGCCGACGTAGAGGCGGAGACGAAGAGGGAGGGCGGAGGGGTGGACACAGGGGTGAGGGGCGAAGACGGGGGGACCCTGAAGGAGGAGCAGTCGGGAGTCGGGGGGCCCGACTCCCTGGACATCAGCTCGTACAGCGCGGTGGGGGAGGACTTGGCAGGGAGCCAGGGGGAGGAGGAGGAGGAGGAGGAAGAGGAGGAAGAGGAGGAGGATGATAGTTATGAGCCCGAGTCCAGCTGTGTGGAGATCAGCGGCCTGCCGCCCGAAGAGGACCCGCCCCCCTCCAGGAAGATCCGCTTCAGCACCGATAACATTAAGGTGAGAGCCGACACGCGCGCACGCACGCACGCACATGCACATGCACACATAAATCAACATCCCTACTTGATCACACTAGAGCAGTGGTTCTCAAACTTTGAAATTTGAAGGTCTCCCCTTAACTTTGACAGTGTACAAATGGGACCAAATGAACCCTAACGGGTTGATTTGTACACTGTCAAAGTTAAAGACGTGTAAGGGTCAATTTAGACGCCCCTAAAGGAACCCAGATAGTCCCTGGAATCCACTTTGAGTACCACTGCACTAGAGCGTTTTATATAACTGTTGTAATGCTACTGACGTTTGCGCACAACACTTGAAAACAAAGCATTGTGGGTTTAGCCATTATAGAAGCCGTGTAGGCTGTTCTTCAAGTCAATCATTCAAGTTAACCTTGAGGCCAAAAATAGTTTTTTTTCCGCTTCCTTTTGTGTGAAGGAAGTGAAAGTGTTCGCGCACAACCTGGCAAAAACGTGCTGTAGTTGTATCATCATCGTCATCATTATCATCATATGTAATGCCCATCTTTGGTTCTGCAGTGTCTGTCAGAATAACTGCCATCACTTTAACCATTTAAGCCAAAAAAGAAAAGAAACAGAAGCTGAAATAGATATCTAGATCTGTTATTCTCTGTTATTTTTGAAAAGGCTTGAAAATGGTGCAATCTTTTGCCTACAATGTCATGTCCAAAATAATGACGGCAGGTTGACAGTCAGTGTCCACCATGGGAGCACTGAGTTGGCTGTTCCCAGCCTGCTAATGGCCCTGGCCTGCATTCCCACCACCGTGCATCAGACATGGCCCTGAATGAGCCACTGATCCTTATCTGAAAGTGCACTGGGAGCTGCCTCTCTCTCTGTAAATGATTGTTAGGATAGGGTTTGGGCGGGGGTTGGAGTTCCTATTGTGAGAAGAGAAGAGAGACACACTACTCTGCTGCTCAGGCCAGTAGTGAGAGAGGTCAGCAGAAACCAAGTGAGCAGTTTTTATCGGTCAAAAGAAAGGAGAAGGACATTAAGGAGTTATTAGGGAGATAGAGAGAGAGAGAGAAGCCCAGTTCCCACTAGCATGTAGGCGGCCAACATGGGGGTGGCCATAACTGCCCCCCCCCATCGCACGTTATAATAATGCTCCTGTGAAAGTGTTTTTTACAAGACAATAGCGCTACTGACTGGTGAACGTGAACGTGATCATTCGAACAGATCATTGACGTGAACATGAACAAAATCGTTCGTTCACTGAAATGAACGTCCCCCCCCCCACTAACCCGTAACCCCTACCTGCTCCTCCCTCCGCGCTTCCGACAGCATGTTTGTTGGGGTAGCAGTGCATCAGGAGGTATAGGGAATAGAGGCTTGTGAACCCAGGAAGGTTCTTGGTTCGATCCCCTGCTCCCCCTGTGGTTGGCGTCAAAGTGTCCTTGAGCAAGACACTGAACCCAAAACCGATCCCGATGAGCAGGTCCGTCGGTGCCTTACATGGTTTCCTCCGCCACCTGTGTGTGTGTGTGTGTGTGTCTGTGTGTCTGTGTGTGTGTGTGTGTGTGTCTGTGTGTCTGTGTGTCTGTGTGTCTGTGAATGTGTGTGTGAATGTAACTCACGCATTGTAAAAGGCTTTGCATAGAGTGTCGCTCTATAAATGTGCCATTGGTGTTGTGGCTGTATGGGCCAGTGAGATGAGAGCAGAGAGGAAGGGAGAGGATGTGGAGATGATTTAAAGAGTCTGGCAGGGGCTGGGGGTGTAATGACCCAGAGAGCAGCGTCAGTTTCTCAGCTCTGCTCCGCTGTGCTCTGCTGTGGCGGGAGCAGTGATGGAAGAGCTACTCACATGTTTTACTTAAGTAAAAGAATCAGTACTGCAATGTAGTTACAAGTAGAAATCCCATATTCAAATTGTACTTGAGGAAACGTGCATCGGCATCAAAATAAACATAGAGTACCAAAATTAGAAATAACCTACTCATTGTGCAGAATGTTCAAAATGTGTAAAAATATTTAGAAACATCTACAAGCTCACGATGCGTCACATTGCGGTTGTGGTTAGGGTGTTTTGTAATAATAATCCACACAAAGTTAGTTGTAACTAAAGTTTTCATTTAATTAGTAGTGGATTACAAGTACCGGTACAATACTATCCTCTGAGTGGGGGTAGTGAAAGTATTGAACAGTTTAAATACAAATAAATACCTCAAAATTGTACTTAAGTACAGTACTTGAGTGCATGTACTTTAGTTACTTTCACCACTGTGCCTAGAGGTATCCAGCCCTAGACAGACACTGGGTCCTGACACTGCACATCACAGATCGCTCCCTCATTCCAGTAAATGCCCGATTTATACTTTGGTTTCGCATCGTGCCGCTCACCGACAATACCAGATCTAAAAGTTCACAACGCATCACAGCGCGAAGTGTTGTGAGCTTTTAGATCAGGCTTTTAGATCAGGTGAGTGACTCACTGGCTTGAAACTGAGTACAAGTCATGTGTTAACCGAGGTGTTTCAGTTCCGGATCACGACCGCTCGAGTCGAATGTCGCTCTCGATTTCACCGTCCCTCCCCGACCGTTGCACACGAGATAACATGCGCAATTGCGCACTGGCCCACACAAAGCGTATTTGATTTGATTTTCCTCGACCCAAGATGCTGTGAAGAGATGTATTAAATTAATTCTGGATGGGATGTGATTCCGGTTGTATTCATCTCTTATGGTGTGTGTTTAGCTTTGCTAAAGTTACAGTAGGTCAAAGATGGAGTTCAGGAGTAAACGGTTCGACGAGGCAGCCGTGGGTTGCATAACTATTCTAGACATGATGCAAGTCCAAATACTGTCCATCATCTTTATCTGTGGCTTAGGTTAGGGATTCATTCACTCTCACTCTCAATGGAAGTGAGCTTCAGTTCCAGCGAACAGGGTTTGCCCCAGGTTGCTCACAGTTAGCCTGGTATAACCAGCCTAGATACTAATGCATCTAGCTAACTAACTGCAGTATCATTCCCTCCTTGTTTTAACATGGGTGGATGATGGTATAGCTGCAGCTAGGCTAGCTCACAGTCACAACCCATAAGAAATGGATCCGCGACCCCAAAATGGGTCCCCCGACCCAAGGTTTGGGAACCACTGCTGTGAGAGCCCTCTTCACTCTCTCCCAGTGAGGTCTTTGTTATGGAGATGTGGTGTGGGGCAGCATGCATAGGCGTAAAAGGGGTCAGCAAGGTCAAACGGGGGAGGGCCTTTCTCTTTATTCTATAGCTCAAATGTCATCACTGTACAACACTCATGCTACTGTAACACCGGGCCTGTTTCCAAGTCGCACAGTATCACTCCCAGTCACCCCTCCGAAACAGGAAGTGGCTCGTTGCATGGCCATTTTTAGCGCATACTTTCCCACCGCCCAGTGCGAGCAGCAGCTCGGCGCTCTGCCATAATTAGGGATTGTTGTTGTTATCGTGGCCGTGTGGGCCGAAAGCCATGGCGGACAAAGACGTGCTCAGAAATCCCAGTACTTGTTTACTTGTCAAAGTCTAGGAACAGTGGTTCTCAACCTTATCAGGCTGTGACCCCAAAATAATCATATTTGAACTGGGGACCCCCCCCCCCCCCCACCCTGACGAGCACATGGAATTGTAGGAGTTGGCATTACATTTAGTTTGACTCGATCTGTTCCATTGTGAAAATAGCAGATCTACATGCAAGGCGTTGTGAGCACTGAGCATGTAGATCTGTTATTTTCCCAATTTCTGCCTCTAATATTTGACAATTTGACCAATGTTTGACCAGAGGTACTAAAAAGGTCTTTAAAGTCCTTAAATTGTCACTTAAGAAATGTGCAGATGCCCTGTTTACTGTGGAGTGAGAAAACAATGTTAACATTTAGCTGAACATCTGTGGATCCCTCAAAGTCATTTGGGGACCCCTCTGGAGATCCCGAGTTCCCGACCGACATGTTGAGAACCATTGGTCTAGAAGACCCTTACGGGTCCATTTGGTTCCATTTGAACACTCTCAGAGTTATGGGGGTCCTTGAAAAAAGTTGGAGAACCGCTGTCCTATAGCGGACTCCTAATGTGAAATGTAGTGTCATAGTAAATCATACGGATTCTGAAGGCTGTAGACAGATATTCAGTAATTGGGTCTATAATTGTGTGTAAAACAGAAAATCTAGAATTTGCCACTGACCAGGCCTAGTCTTGCCACGGACACAGTATATGTCTGTGTCAGGACATATTGATTGATGACCCCTGACCATGACACCCCTACGGCCCCCTAGGCTATGTGATAAGTGAGTGAGTGAGTCACACTTTTTAATGTATTGTTTGTTGGTAGGGCATTCCACATTTTGGTGGCATTATAATAGAATGAATGAATCCCCATGTTTGTGCCGAATCTGGGGAGAATATGATCATTTACTTAGTTAACTGTCCACCACTGGTTGAACGTCTGTGGCATTTGATTGATTGAAGAATGAAGAATGTATTAGAAGTTTGCATAGGAAAAAGTACAGTTTCATGACAGTACAAATCACTGGTACAAGGTCAACTAAAACGTCTGTGGCAAACCTATCTCTGTGTATTCCCTTTCAGTCTCTTCTCAAACTGGTACAGACAGCTTCACTACCTGGGCCCACGATTCACACTACACACTTAGTTCACTCCCTCTGACACCTTCGGAAAGTAACTAAGTATATTTACACTAATACTGTACTAGAGTAGAATTTTGAGTTACTTCAGGCTACTTGAGCATTTCCCCTTTTCAATACTTTATACTCCACTACATTTCACTACAGTTACGCTACAGCTATTTGACAGATATTGTTAGTTACAGTACTTGTTACATTGCAGATGAAGAGTATTATTACAAGACATACAGGACAGTACATTAACCACTTAAGCTCTATTTTTTACTTTGACTATTTGAAAATACACATAGAGGATGTGGTATTGCTACTGTTACGTAAGTAAAACATTTGAGGCAGTGTTGCCGGATGTTGCGAGAGAACTAAGCAACCAGGTCTATGAAAAAAAGCCCAAAAGAAGAGACTAGGCCACATGAACGCTATATACAGCGGCTATTTGATCTACAAGCTCACAACGTGGAGTTGAGCTGCTATCTTCAAAACAAATCTTGAAAAACGGGAAAAAATGATAATTTTTTTAAACATTTAAAAAAAAAAAGTGTATGTGATTGTGTATATACACAAAAAGATTTCTGCAGGCAAATACATTATAATTTGAGGGGGCCTTGACATGAGAACCACTGGTTTAAACGACATTAGGAAGCACACCCAAATAAGCAACTAATTTGGAAACAGAACCCCAAAAACCGCAACCCACACCTAACTACCAATATTTACAAGTGGCTTTACAGAGAAAAAAATAAAATGAGCCCAAAGTAGCTCATAATAAACAGACATGGCAATCACTGACTTCTTCCTCCCCCACTTGCTCTCTAGTTGTCACTCCCTCTCTCACTCTGTCACCAGTCTCTCACCCTGTGTGTGTGTGTGTGTGTGTGTGTGTGTGTGTGTGTGTGTGTGTGTGTGTGTGTGTGTGTGTGTGTGTGTGTGTGTGTGTGTGTGTGTGTGTGTGTGTGTGTGTGTGTGTGTGTGTGTGTGTGTGTGTGTGTGTGTGTTTTTTATTTTTGCGTTAGTAAAAATAGCAACATTGTAATCGTCACAGATCCGTCCCCCTCTTTTCTGTGTCTCTCTGTCTCTGTCTCTCTCTGTGTCTCTCTCTCTCTCTCTCTCTCTCTCTCTCTCTCTCTCTCTCTCTCTCTCTCTGTCTCTGTCTCTGTCTCTTGGGCTGCCTTGTTGTTGAACACAGGAAGCTTCCACTCACGTCTCATTTTGTTTGTTTGGTTTTGTCTCTGTCCCGTTTGACTCGTTTACACCAGTGCCGTGGCGGTACATTTACTCAAGTGCTGTACTTAAGTCATTTTGTTATGTTTTTCTTTACACTTCTACTCCTCTACATCTCGGAGGCAAATGTTGTACTTTATACTTGACGTCTTTAGTTACTTTGCCTGTTCGGATGATTAATACAAAACATGCATTAACCACCTTACTGTATAGGACAAACACAGCAAACGTGGACGCGTTTCGGCGTCATTTTATACTTTGTCCATTCTAAAACAGCAGGTCTACTAGCTCACAATGGCGTTTGTGAGCTGGTAGGATCTGCTATTTTGGAAGATTTTCCCCCTGAAAATGTGTAAGAATGATGATTAACTCTGATAATCTCTAGTGTATTTTCGCGACTCCCACTCACTCCGAGACAGAAATAATCTGATTTCTTTCTGTCCAATAAAATCACCTGGCTTTCTTTTCTCTCTCTCTATCTCTCTCTCTCTCTCTCTCTCTCTCTCTCTCTCTCTCTCTCTCTCTCTCTCTCTCTTTCGTGGGTTTTTGCTGCCTACGCAACTCTTTAACACACACACATGGAGCTGGCAGCCCCGGCCCAGTCACAGAACGAACCCCTATGATTTTTTTTTATCTTTGCTACCCGCATCCTTAATACAAACAGAGGCTGTTGTAATGTTCTAACAAAGGATGGGAGGAGGCTATTGAATATCAGCCGAACAAGCATGCGGGGCAGAGGTATTGAGTTGAATCGAGAGGAGGATGTTTCTGTGCCCAGACTCTGCGAAAAGCCAAGAGAGAATGCTAACGTCTACAATAAAACAAGCCGGGCCGGGTTTCATGTTCGCTGCTCAGGTCAGCCCGGTGAGGTTATTGTCCTGGGAGAGGCAATGCATCACCGCGTGTCAAGGTGTTCTGCAATGCAACCACGCCGTTACGTGGAATCCATAGGGTTTTTTAATGTATTTTATCCTGTAGCAGTGAAAGAAGAAGTACTCTTATTGCAAGTGAAAGTCTGTATTTGACTTGAGTAAAAGTACAAAGGCATTGGCATCAAAATACCAACGTAAAAGTACTCAAATGTTAAGAGAATTTGTCAAACATTTTTTGAAAATATTCAGTCTACATGCTCACAACTTGCCACGCGGCGCACTGTGAGCTTGTAGCTTGACCATATAGCTTAAGTATAGAATAGGGCTCAAGCGGCCAATGTAAGGTTTTATATGAATAATCTAAAAGTAACTTGTCAAATAATTTCAGTGGAGTAGAAAAGGTGCCAATGCCTTTGATGTAGAAGTAGTAGAAGTTTTAAAGTATCAAAAAACTAGAAAAACACTCAAGTAAAGCAAGTGCACCTCAGCTCCTCAGTCACACAAATCGTATAACCTGAGTAAATGTACTTCGTTACTTTTCCGCCGCTGCCAACGAGGTCGTTATTGTGCGGGGAGAGCTCATGCATCACGGCGTGTCAAGGTATTCTGAAACCGCCCGTAATTTGGACACCATAGGGTTTTCTTTCCTCCCATGTTACCCACAGGAAGGGTGGGTGGGAGACCAGACTTGGTTATCAGCAAGGTCACACTGGCCCCATTTCCCCGGCCCTGCAGTGGTGGTGGAGAGGCACACATGCACGCGTTGTAGTGGCGTACCCACCCACTCAGGTTACTGCGTCAAATCGGGGAGAGGAGGGGAGAGACTGAGAGAGAGAGAGAGAGGATGGGGATTGGGGGGGGGGGGTTACATAATATTACTGTCATCGTGTCTGAGTGCTGTTTGTCCATTGTCTAAACCTGCCATTACCGTGACAAGTTAAATACATATGTCTGCTTGCTGTTCTCTCACTCAGTCTCACATGGCTTTACCTGCAGCAGTCTGTCATATAAAGGCAGACTCGTTGATTCGTGGACGCCCACTTTTTCTGTTCTTTCTTTAATAGCATCCGCATCCTTCCCTTCCACTCGGTGCCACGCTGTGAGCTTGTATATTTTTTCACTGGTTAAAGCACTCAATAATTCTAGGCCTAAATGGGTTTAAGAGAACTGCTGCTGACCAATGACACAAGCCCTGCCAGAAATTAGACATGCCCTCTGGGCGCTACGGCAACCGTTTCCATGACGAAGCCTGCTCTCCATGTCCAATACGTTGGCTGCAGGAGAACACTACTCCTGGTAGCAGGCGAGGGGTGCATCTTAATTCCGTGGCTCTTTAAAGTGCCACCGGTCCCGGGGTTCCTGAATCTCGCCACTGCTGTCGGGGGCAGAAACCTTGTATCTCCCATGTTTCATTTTATGTTGAGGATGAGGTGAGGATGTTTGTCATTGCGTTCAGAATTTTGGTTGGTACGCCAGCTTCAAATAGCGGCGTCAAGCAAGTCGTCTCTGTCGGGTGGAAACCTCATATATGTCCAAAACTGGTACTTTTCAGGATTGAAATTCAGAAACAGCAAAAATAGCAGATCTACAAGCTTGAAAAACGTGGCGTGAATGTTTTTTTGTGACGCAGTAGCATGATCAAGTGGGCGTTGATTTACTAGAAAACACAAAAAGTTAAAATGTGGAGATAAGACATACGACGAAGCAGCATTATACAATACAATAGATTAATCATAGGTCATCAGGTCATGTATCAATGATTGCTCTACTTCGTCATACTACAGTCGCACACAAAACTAGCAAAAGAATAGCTGAGCTAGCTTGTAGAACTGCTATTTTTTTAAGTGAGAGTGGTAAAGTGTGTGTATGCAGTTTTATAAATATTGAACCAATGAAATGTTTTAACAAGAGCTTGTTGTGCCTAAATAAATAACTACACTGGATCCATTGGAACACAGGTTATGTTTTTCCATTTCCTGAAAAGGGTTTCCCCACTTCCGGGAAGATTTCGGAGCAGTTTAGCTTACCCTGTTCTTGTGGCCCGGATCCGTTCAAACTTGTGTTTACTGGTGGTGCTTGGAATAGCGGCACTGCTGTCGAAGGAGTTAGCTTACATTGTGTTCGTGTGGAGGGAGACGCCTGCCATAATTAGTGCTTTGTTTGGTCTCTTTGCATGCCTTAACCAGCTGATGGTGTTTAATTAAGCGTCACACAAGCCTGCTGACACTAATAGGCTATATCTCAGAATAGTGGGTTAATTGCAGCCAGAATATTGGGGCCAGTGAGTCGCTGCGAGACAGTGGGAGTGACGACCGCGCCTCAGCCACGGCACACATTATATTATGGAGAGAGGTTCGGCTAATGAAACGCCACGGACTGAATAGAGGCGGAGAGAGCTCTCGAAGTGGAATAAACGGCGGGCCAAAACAACGCAGGACCGCCATCTCAAAAGTCAAAATATGTTGTTCCAAGGAGTTAACAAAAGTTTGCTTTGAAAAATAGCAGCTCTACAATGTATATCTGCTATTTCTCAATAGCTGAAGTATAAAATAATTCCAGGTCGTAATCGGTTAAAGATCACACCCAGTGTGAAGTGACATTTTAATTTAATTTCATTAAACGTCCCGCGAAGCTTGTCCAATGAGTCAAGTGTGTTACGGACATACGTACCTACAGTACTTTACATACAGACAGACAAAGCTAGATGCCAGAGGTTAGTGGCTAACCGCTCCAATAAATAAATAAATATTGGAAAGCCATGGGGTGCTTCTACGCAGAGAGAGAGAGAGAGAGAGAGAGACAGTTTGGAAACAAACTATTTCTGTTTCTGGAAAACCCGACCGACCGACCGCACCACCTCCGAAACATCCTATTGGCTCGCTCCAAATTTAGATCTGTTTTTGTGGACAGACAAGAAAGGGAAAAGGAACAGTGGCCTTTGTTGCCATGTCGGCTTATTATAAGCTACTTTTTGGGCTTCTTTCTCCGTAAAGTTGCTTGTAAATATTGGTAGTTTGCGGGTTGTGGATTTTTTGGGGCTTTGTTTCTAAAGTATGGTTGCTTATTTGGGCTTGCTTCCAATTTGTATTTATTAAAAACAGTGGTTTTCAAATGTTTTTATGTCAAATACTCTCCAAATGAATATAATGAATATATATTTGTCCCTAAAACCCCCATCTGAAGCTGTGCTGTGTTGTTTAGAATGTTAAATTCTTTTCCCCAAAAATTCCACATTATTATTTCAAGATTTTTGTGAAAATAGCCGACTTATACATACAGTATATAGCTTTATAAAGTGCTCATGTGGCCTTCTTTTGGGCTTGTTTTCATAGACCTGGTTGCTTATATGTCTCTCGCAAAGTCTGGCAACACTGGTAGCTGGCCTGACGGGCGTTTGCTAGATGGATTTTCGGGGGGAGGAGGTTTGCATGACATGCGTGTGTGTGTGCGCGCGCGCGTGTGTGTTGGGGGAGTGTAACCACTGTAACTGCTAGCTAGTTACTGCACTGCCCCCGGCCGCAGCCACATCCCAGCCCAGAGGGAGGAGAGGCCAACGTTGGAACCAAACTACAGGAGGGCAGAGGCCGACCCAACCCGCTTGTTTAAGTCATTTTAAAGAGTCATGTCTGTGTGTCACTGTTGATGAATGTTTTTTGAATGCCGTTTCACAGTCCAGAGTGGACGCACTTTATAGACCAAAGTGGTCCCCCAGGGGTCCTTGAGGGGGGGTTCCATGGGGTCCCCCCCCCTGCCAGCAAAGTGATGTCTCTACATGTTTGAGAGGCAGGGGCTGAAATTTCTAAAAGGGCATTTTGGTGAAAATACCAGACCCCTGTGCTCAGTCGCAGCGCGACGCGTTGTGAGCTTGGAGGTCGGCTATTTTCGGTGCTCGATCCCACACTGAACTAAGCATAATCAATTTCTTTCACCATTCATGGATCTGGAGAGGGTACTTCTTCACAGAAGGATAAAAGGGCATGGGGCTCAAGCCCCCTTTGATGTCTATGTGTGCATGTGCCTGGTCCTTGACATGAAAAAAAAAAAAGCTTTTGAGAACCACTGCTATATAGACACACACACACACACACGTGCTGGTAGCACGAACAAACGCTACTACCGCAGCCTGCTGCCCACCACAGGGCTGTTTGTAGGACATCCCAGGCAGGCACTGGGCTGGGTAGTGAAGAGAGGGAGGGAGGGGAGGGTGTTTCCTAGCCATCTGTTAGGCTACACTGACCTACTATCCACCACAACTGGAGCAGCAGCAGCAGCATTCTCCCCCAGCAAAGCCCTGCCCCTCCCTGCCTTAATCCCAATGTTTGTCTCCACTAACGGGGAGAAAGGCCCTGTGGCTCTCACTTTTTATTGCATATAGGCTGCTGCCTGCTGTGGTTATACGTTTGTATCGTTTTATTTATTTGTTAATAATTGATGGCGTTTTTATTGCGACGTTAACTCTTCCTATGATTGTATCTTTTTTACTGCAGTGGTGCCTGGAGCCCAATTGCCTCACAGTGGGGATATTGCCCCTCAAATAACTTGGCAAAACACTTAATTATGATATGACAAATAACCTTTTCACTGTGATGCTGCTAAATAGGAACTACTACCACTTTAATATTGCGTTAATTTTCCATTGATCCAAGCCGGAACACAGTCGATTGATTGATTGATTGATTGATCATCATCACATGCTCTGAAAATACCCTTATGTATCGTCTCTGTCAATTCCTAAACTGATTCAGATTCACTATATTTGTCTCTTAGATGCACTGGGTACATACATGTGAAAATCTTACGCTCGGAAGCTCCAATACAATAAAAACATGATAATAAAAGCACATAAATAAAGACCTAAAAGCATGTTACTTTTCAGGATTCAAATTCAAAAGTAGCAGACCTGCAAGCTCGAAGTCGAAACCCGTCGCTACGTGTTCCGGTTCGAGCTTGCAGATCCTCCACTTCGTATGCTTTTCGTCATAGTTTTAGTTGTCAAAATCGACACTGGGCAGAGGGTGGTGGTGATGAGCGGCATCATGACACGAGGATCCCATTAGGTGTGTCTGCGCAGAGTGGGGTGATCCTGTGTAGAGGAAGTGTTGACGTTGGAAGGGGTAAGTGTTGACACACTGCGTCAACCAACCAGTGCTAGTGGTAGCAGAGGCGTCAATTGGGTATGGCAGGGGTATGCAGCTGCCATACCCTGGGTCCAGGGGGGAAAATAAAAGTTACTTTTAAATATTTGTCTATCTGCGCTGGTTATTATGTTGTTAAATTACAGTAAAATAACTACAAATGAAAAATTTAACAAAATGGTCACTTTAACAAGGTATTATAATTATATTCTCCACACTTGTATTCTCCCCATCTTGACAAAATGGTATATTCCTGGGTTCCGTAGGTCAGCTGCACAGGTGCAATGCATTATTGTTAATTGTGGCACGTTTACTAACATGCCAAGTTTAGCTGCACTTGAACAACCGTTCCAGGCTGCCATATCCAGCCCAAGAAACTGTATAAACCTGTGTAAAAAACTGACAAAAGGTTATTTTTTTTTCAGACATTGTGAAAATAGCCGATCTACATGCTCACAACGCGTTGTGAGCATGTAGATCTGCTATTTTCACAATAGAACCGTGCTATCCAAAATATAATGCCTATTTTCCATGAGGACTCCCATCTTTGCCATACCCTAGCTTTTGCTGAACTGACGCCACTGAGTGGTAGTAGCCCAGATCTACAGCAGCGCTGCAGGCTGCAGGTCACGGCACACATCTGAAGGATGCAGTTTTCACTGAGACAAAGCACTGTAAAAAAGCAGAGCATCGCCCGCAAAAAAAACACTCCAGATCAGACAAAAGTCTCAAGGACCGCACGGCTCAACAATGTCATGAGACTGAGAAAACAGTTGATAACACTGAGGAAGAGCTGTTAGGTTGAAATGCACCCGTTGCTCTGTCCGTAGAGAGGTAAATAGATTATGTGAAAAGGACATTTATTGTGTGCTGGCTGCTTTTCTCAGTTTGTTTTTCTTAAGATGATTTTTTTTGCCTATATTGATAGGATAGTAGTGAAGCAGAAAATGGGGAGAGAGAGAGATGGGGAGTAACATGAAGCAAAGGCCATCGGGACTCGAACCCACAATGTGCTGTCAGGCTACTTTGGAGCCTACTGTAGGTGCCCGGACCGCTATGCCAGCAGTCCGGGCTTCAGTGCACTAAGAATTCCCCGCATCCACATTCTGTGGGGGAAATTAGCACAAACAATAAATAAATGCAGATCTACAATCTCTCAGCGGGTTGCAAGGCGACGTGTTGAGAGCATGTAGATCAGCCTTTTTTGGGCAAAGAGATGGCAATTACAGTGATAGCTCAGGTGCAGTTTACTAGTAGTCTAGTAGTCGATGTGACGCGTTGTAGATATTTCATAATGTCCCTTTTCTAGCCCATTTAGGCCTAGAATTATTGAATGCTTTAACCAGTGAAAAATAGCAGATATACAAGCTCACAGCGCGGCACCGAGTGCCGCGCTGCGAGCTTGTAGATCTGCTATTTTTGAAAAAGTCGTGAAAATGTGTGCAAATCTTTGACTATATGTATTTTTCAAAGCAAACGTTTGTAACTCAAATGTTGCTTCTGGGTGGTCCCTGGAACTAAATATTTTGAGATGCGGGTCCGTGGCCAAATGCATATCCTTTTGGGGGTCCTTCACATGAAAAGGTTTGAGAACCACTGACATAGTAGTCTCTCAAGAACAGGCTAACTGAGCTCCAGTTAAGTGAAAAGGACCTTTTCTTTGACGATGGCTATAGCCAGATTGCTGACATAGAAACATAGGGTTTTTCAAACAATCTTAGGAGGATTCAAAAGACACTTATAGAATCGGGTCAAAATTCGAATTTTCACGATTTTTCAAAAATGGCAGATCTACAAGCTCGCAGCGCGGCACTCGGTGCCGCGCTGTGAGCTTGTATATCTGCTATTTTTCAATAGTTAAAGCATAAAATAATGATACACAATAATGTGCACCCCGTTCTAAATGGGCTAGAAATGAGTCATTTGGTCTTTGAAATGCAGTGAAAGTCACACAGTAACCAGAGTAAATGTACTGGATTACTGTGGTTGGGCGTAGAACCAGCCAGGGCCCCTTCTTCGGTCTTTGAGACTCACAGGAAAGTGGAGTGGCCACGTTGGCGGAGCGGAGTGGAAAGTCCTGCGTGTTTGGGTGGGCTGTTGTTGTGGTGGTGGTTATGGTTTTATCCACTGTTACATACTGTAGTTGTTGTAGTAAACATAAGGCCCGTTATGGTTTGTGTGCAGTGAGTTTTAATCCACATTGTGCTTAATCCGCCTAAACACAAAGGTTAACCTAAATCAGAAGCCATTGGAAAAAGGTCTGTGCCAGGACCAACATCATTACACTCTCACTAAATTGATACATTATAATAATAATAATTAGGTCTGAGACCTAAAAAATAAGGCTTTGTAATTAATTAATCGAAATGTTTAATCGCATATAAATATTTGATATTTTGGAATATTTGTCCACTGGGCCGAGCAAATAAGCGGTCTGATCGGCAGCTTCTCCCATTGCGTGCACTGGGGTTTGTTGACTGTTGGTTGGTGCAACGGTATGATCGGTTCGCCTGAAGCTTGTCCAGTGAGAAGGTTCTATGGTGCAAAAACTATGCGCAATTAAAATGCTTTAATTTCTTTACTCGTGTTAATTTTCTCTAATTAATTAATCTAAATTAATCAGTTAAAGTCCCAGGCCTAATAATAATAATACATATCACATACATAAATACAATTTCCAGGAATATCTGTCTGCCTGGGTGACTATGAACTGTCTCAGGTTGGTGCGTCATTGATATGATGACTCACGTTACAGTATACAGACTGGCCTCTAAATACTCAGGTGATAACAGTTACAGGCGCTATAATAAAAATACTAATAATAGAGGATTGGCCGCTATGTTTACGTCAACTAGATGTAATGACTTCACGCCATCTTTCTGCAGGAGGCCGAACTGTTAATTTTTATTGTTGTGAGCTTGTAGGGCGTTTGCTAGATCGATTTCGGAGGGAGGAGTTGTGTGTGTGTGTGTGTGCGTGCGTGCGCGCGCGCGTACGTGCGTGCGTGCACGTATATGACTTGAAATGTGTAAATATGTTTTTTAGACAACTTCTCAAGAAAAGTTTGGGAACTTAACTAATATTACTCCCCTTCAATAATACCAATTTATATTGTATTTTATACCGTTGTTATTGTTGATTAGTCACCTTTACAACGAGGTATATGTTCTATTTTTGAGCGACCCACTGGTCACAGGTGTGTGACGTTGTGATTTTGTAGATAGGCTATTTTCGAAAATGTCTTGTGTGACACAGCGCCAAGTGCCGCGCTGCGAGCTGCGATGCCAGCTTGTAGATCTGCTATTTTTGAAAAGTTGTGAAAATGTGTGCAAAATATTTGAATATATATATTTTAAAGTGAACATTTGTAAAATATTTGTTTTCTCTGGGTCCCTGGAACTAAATATTTTGAGATGGGGGTTCGTGGCCAAATACATATCATGTTGGGGGTCCTTGACATGAAAAGGTTTGAGCACCACTGACATAGAAACATAGGTTTTTAAAAAAAAAACATAGAAGGATTTAGAAGACAAAATATTCAAAGACCCATGAAAAGTAACAAATATGGAGATAAGCGGTTTCTGCCCGATGTTGTGGTGTGTGTGTTGAATGATGCATGAACATACAATGATACAGTATAAAGCTCTCAGGCTGGCTGGGACAAGCCTACTGTCAACACTGATGAGGGCTTTACTCTGAGGGGTTGCCAGGGGAGACGGAGCCCATGTGACCGCTCAGGTCAGGAAGGGAGGGGGGGGGGGGGGACTGAAGCAACTGAGATGTTACTGTGTAGTGCAGTGCTTCTCAAAGTAGGGGTCCTTGAGGGGATTCCAGGGGGTCCCCATGCAGCAAAAAAGGAGGAACAGTTTAAGAACACTTTAAGCCCTATTACATTTTTCGGCCGACCTACAAGGTAATGGTGCGACCAAACATTTTGGAAACATGTGAAAAAATGTTGAAACATTTGGAATCATTCTTGACTTGTTGGGGTTCTGGCACAACATATTCGAGACGGGGAAGCGCGGTCCAAACACAGAATCAATTTGGGGGGTTTGTGACATGAAAATGTTTTAGAAGCACTGGTGTAGCGCAGGGGGACAGAAAAGAAAAGGGAAGGAGAGAAAGAGAGCGAGAGAGAGAAAGAAAAGGTCCTGTAGCTCAGAGTGTGGGTAGCGGAGCATGCGAGGGATGCATAATAACCTTGGAAGTCCAAGAGTAAGGCCTTTTATAATTCAGCCAGCTCTCCTCTGCTCACACTGTGTGTGTGCGTGCGTAGTAGAGTATGAGAGTCGTTGTGAGGGACAGTTTTCCTGGGCCTCAAAGGGGACAATGGTTGTTTTATGGTTAAAACAGGAACAGATTCAGGTTGGGGTTCGGGTTGGACATTCAGAGTTTAGGTTATGCCTGATTTAAACTTAGCTGCACGCCATTGTTGTTGTTGTTGCTGCACATATACTGTATATGTTTGGCTTCAGGCTGAGGGTTAAAAATGGCCCAAACACATTTCAAATTAAATCATAAATAAAAGCACCAACCTAAGATGTCCTCACAAGTATAGTAATTACAAACGTGTGTGTGTGTGTGTGTGTGTGTGTGTGTGTGTGTGTGTGTGTGTGTGTGTGTGTGTGTGTGTGTGTGTGTGTGTGTGTGTGTGTGTGTGTGTGTGTGTGTGTGTGTGTGTGTGTGTGTGTGTGTGTGTGTGAGAGAGAGAGACTCGTCTACCTGTGCCTGCGTTTGTGTGTGTGTGCATTTTTGTGTGCATGTGTGTGTGCATATATGTGTGTGCGTGAGTGAGTGAGTGCCTAGATCAGTGATATTCAGCTGGCTTAGTTTTGAGTGCAATTCTTCAATCACATTGTCATCTCCATCAATACTGTATTTCTAAGAGGATATTGTCCATTACATCAAAGAAAAAATTCTCCATATGCAGCCATTGGCTCGTATTTTCTAGCTTTGAGTGGATTCCATCTTCTCCATCTTCATCCACTTGAAGGTTTTACACATGACAGTATGTTTCATTCGTCTTGGGCTGAAAGTTGGTCTTGCTCTCAATGAATGGTTTATGAAACACATCATCAGAGCTTGGGCTCCCGTTAGCACTGCGCAGACAAAATGACAATGCAAAAACCTTTCGTTTGTACGAACATGCCAACACTTCATCTTCACCTCCCAATACTTTCCTCACAAAGACGCGTCGATGCCAGCACTATGTCCATTGCTGTGTTCTATTGGACCTATTAGCTCACGTTTTTGTTGTCACAGCCTTGTGGCCCCGATTTCACGTCATAAATATCGTCACTGTCGGGCAGAAACTCGTATCTCCAAGTTTCAAATTTATATATTTTTTCACAAAGTAAAACCCTGCTTCATCATACAAGGCCGTCGCACAAAGGTAGTGAAAACAGCAGATCTACAAGCACACAACGCCTCGCGGTGCGAGGCGTTGTGTGCTTGTAGATCGGCTGTTTTCACTAGTTTAAATCATTTTAAAATGATAAATGCAAGACGTGTGTGCTTGCGTGTATGCATAGGTATGTGCATGCATGTGTGCGTGTGTGCATGCATGCATGTGTGCATAGATGTGTGCATGTGTGTGTGTGATGGGTACGTGCATGCTCTCATACTTGTGAGCAGCAGCAGCTGCAGCAGTGGTGCATTAGCATGCTGGAGGGTGGCTGTGAGTAAAACCATGCCATGCAGTCAGTCACACCACGGCCCTAATTGGCTGCCGTTGGACACCGCTTCTCAAAGTGGGGTCCGGGGACCCCCGGGGGTCCTCTGAGGGGTTCCAGGGGGTTGCCAAGCCAAATTAATTAATATAGCATCATAACCAGTTAAACCACCTTTTCTGAAACATTCTTCTTTTTGTTCTTCTGGAACACAGATCTTGTTTGGGGGTCCCTGGGACAAAATCTTCTCAGATGGGGGTCCGGTCTGCTGCCAAATACATTCAATTTTCATTTTATGCTCATATATGGAGATTTTATGCCCATATATGGAGATCGCTTAGGGCGTCTTACTAGTTTACTAAACACATCACGATGATATGTTAAAAAAAGACTTTAAACTAGAGATTGAAAACATACAACACAACACAACAAGTGTTTATGAAAAGGTTTACTAAGGTAATAAAATCTAGTGTAAAATTTGCCCAAAACCTCATTGAGATACATTGAGATAATAATGTTTTGCAACCGATAGAAGGTGAAATAACGACATCTGCTGGGCCATCAATAGGAACAGCAGGCCGGAAATGAGCTTCAATTCTAGCGAATGTGGTTTTCCCCTCATTTGCTCCTGATAAGTGCCTACATTGTGAATTGTAATTGTAATTACTAATCCGCTCCTCCTGTGTTGCAGGTTTTCGCCACCTACCCCAATGAGGACTACGACAGACGTAATGAAGACGTGGACCCCATGGCCGCGTCTGCCGAGTACGAGCTCGAGAAGAGGGTGGAGAGGCTGGACCTGTTCCCCGTAGAGCTGGAGAAAGGTAGCAAAACGCTAAACACTACTTCTTCGTTTTTAAAATCTATACTATTGCCATCACGGTGCCAACTCACTACTGCCGCGCAGGTCAGAGGACTGAGTGCATTAGCCTCGTTGGATGTTATTCGTCTCTGCGACATAGGAAAAAAATACCGTCAACCAGGAAGAGTGCCTCCGTCCGGTAGATTATTTTGCATTTCGCCCTAGAAATGTATTTTAGACGTGTGGTGGGGGGCTCAGAGTGCTCCCACTATATAGAGTAGGCTTTCAACTCACTACACCCATCTTTGTTTTGGTGAGTAGCGAAATTGTATTTTTATTTTTTACTAGAGACGAGAGGGTGCGCTGCCTTTCCTGCTGGGCGAGGGATCATCGGTGACACGCTATGTTAAGGCAGTGGTTCTCAACCTGTGGGTTGAGGTCCCCAGATGAGTTGCGAGGCGTTGATCTGCTATTTTCACAATAGAAACAGTTATACAAAATGTAAGTCCTCAACTCTTAGTGCTCGTCAGGTTGGGGGGGTCCCCAGTTAAAATATGATTATTTTGGGGGTCGCGGCCCGAAAAGGTTGAGAACCACTGCGTTAAGTAGAACTCCTTCTAACGCTAAGGACCAGAGCTATCCCAACCCCTCCCCCCCGCTCCCCACAGCGAGAATCACTTCCGCAAAAGTGAGGGAAAGTGCAAAGGAGGCATGTTTTTCTTCCTCCTTTCGGCCCAGTGATTCACATCTCCCCAGCATTAGAGAGCATTCATATATTTATGGACACAACTAAATATAGAAACATGCACAGGGGCTTGCTTAACAGGTTACGGTATGAGGATGTCTTGTCTTCCCGTACACGATGAGACAGTGAATACGCAGTACATACAGTATGTATGTTCTTTACTTTGTTACGTACATGGTATTACGCCTTGGGCTGGTACATATACGTACGTTGTGGTATACGATGCACAAACCGCCGTTATTTCTTGTGTAGCTGTAATGGTTAATCTAGAAGGAATGCGAGCACAACTTCAGTTGAACATAAACGACACGACAGCCTTGCTGGGTGCACGGCAAAAAGAAAAAAGGGGGGAAAAAAGCTAGTGTAAAGAGAATGATGCCCGCACTCGCCTTCTGTCCTTGTTGCACGTCTTAATTTCATATAATAAAATATTGTCGTTGTTGGTAAGAAACTTCCCACATATTTTTATGTTTTTTCGCTTCGAGTGTCAAGCAAAAGTAGTGAAAATAGCCAGCTTTACTGTACCTGTTTCAAAGGATTCCCCCCCCCCCCCTTTTTTAAATTTGAATACATTTTAAAACAAACAAACACGCACAATCGCACATCTAAGAAATACCATAAATTTGAAATAAAATAAAATAAACAAGCTCGCAAAGCGACACATTGTGTGCTTGTAGATCTGCCGTTTTGGCGTTTTCACTAGCTTTGGTCCCAGGCATGTTCTTAAAACTGTCCACAACAACTGGCTTAAAGCCAAAAGTCCTGCAACCAAAATGACCCTCATCAGTCAACGCGACTCCCAGATTCAACTAACTCAACTTCACCTTGTTCCATTCATTACAGATCAGAATGACTTGACTTTTTCTATTTTGTTCTGATTTTGGTTTTGCATTGCGTTCTCCCCTCTCTCACCTCCTCAGACGGTGATGGCCTGGGCATCAGTATCATCGGGATGGGTGCGGGGGCCGACATGGGCCTGGAGAAGCTGGGGATCTTCGTCAAGACGGTGACAGACCAAGGGGCAGCACACAGGGATGGCAGGTATGGACAGTACAGAACCGACCGCTACCAGCTTTGTGTCTGTTCTAACCCATTATCAAAAATATCAATACCACATTTTTGAGTCTTACTCATGCAGGTTAATCAAATATTAGTATTTGTTTCTCATATATATATATGTCTACAAATCAACACACACATATTCAAATTGTGTTTTTTTTTGTCTGATTAACCAATTTTAAGTCCTGCATTATACTTTGTTTCACAATGGTGGTGTGAAAAAGTAGCTACGTAAATGTGTTGTTGTGAGTTTGCAGATCTTCTGTTTTTACCATTTATATTGAGTTTGAATTCATTGTGATATTCACTTGAAGTCATGTCACCCAGCCCACGTCTCGTATGCGGCATTGGGCTCAGTTAATTTCAATTCAAAATGTTGACAAAATGCCTGGATCACATTGCCAGTCGATAAAGAAAATGATTGAAAATTAAGCCACAGCTCACCAGGGTTCAGCTTAGTCATTCTGCTGATTGAACTGAAAATAACCCTGCCTGCTAGACACCCTGCCAATGCTCCCTGATTGTCAAAGACGAAGTTGATAATGCGACAAAGGTGTGTCGCAGAGGACATTAGCATTCACCAGTTACCATTCACATGCAAACGCTGGTACCAGGTTTGAATAGCAAAGGGCATTCTGCCACTTTGAAGGCATTATTCCTTCTTTGTCTTTGTTTTGTAAAATAGTTGCTAATCCGAGAGAAGTGTTTTGTTATGTAACTTCTAGGAAGCGATGTGATGCGGTTGAGCTTGCAGATCTGTTATTTTCTTTCCTCAAAGTATAATACAGAGCTTAAAGGAGTAGTTCACCCCAAAATGTTTTTTTCCCCCTATTGATTACTCATGCCATGGAGACTTGAGTTCAATAATATTTGTTGTTTTTTTGTCGCATTCCTAAGACAATAATTTGATTACAACAAATGTACCCAAATTGATTCCGGATGGGGACCGAAATGCATTTGGGTCCCCATCGGAAATCAATGGGGGTAACTTTTTTTTGTCTTAGGAATGCTACCAATACAAAAAAATATTATTGAACTCAAGTCTCCATGGCATGAGTAATCAATAGGAAAACAATAAACATTTTGGGGGTGAACTATGCCTTTAAGTGGTTAATCTGGCTAATAAATTTAGTTAATAGATTTTTCTTTTTATTATTACATTTTTCTGCTTCTCGATTATTTGATTAACCTACAGGAGCAAGATTTAGTCAGTTATTGGAGTGGTTCTCAAAGTGGGGTCCGGAGACCCCTGTGGTCCTTGGGGAGGTTCATTTTAATCACTTTATCCATTTACATCTTAGCTTTTAAAACATTTTACTACCCTATTGTACATCTGATATTTTTTAAGATTCTTGAAAAATATTTAAAGTGAATTTAATTTTGCATAAATCTTCTCTTCTGGGGCTCCCTGGCACAAAACCTTTTCAGATGACCCTAACCCTAACCCTTGGTTCTAAATGTCGGTTTCGATACATGTTTGTTCGGTTAAAGGTGTATTCAGTGATAATGAAAGTGGCCAGGGGTCATCAGTAAGGGACACCTTACTGGCCTTACAGCGTGGACATGTTTAGTTTTTTATAGATTTTTTACACCATTATAATGTTCTTGTTTTGATCATTAGACCCAATCACTGAATATCGGTAGGCCTACGTCTCCAGCTTCAGGATATGTATGATACTGATTTACTACGAGACTGTGGCATTTCATGAGTTCAGTAGTTTACAATCTAGTCATTTAGCAGACGTTCTTAATTCAGAGCGACTGTGGTTCTCAAAACTTTTATTTTGACCATCATAACTAAACATCATAACATAACTACGGCCATACTCTACCCTGATTGGTCGAGGACTGGCTGGCCACCTCTGAAAACCGAATCTAGCTATGCTCGCAACACGGGCCATGGTGGAAGTCCTTATATGGTCAGCACACATTCTAGTGAGGATAATGAATGGAAAATGTACCAATTATATTTTTATTTGAATGAAATACAATCACTGAATATACCTTTAATTGCCCAGCACTAGACAGTTAAGCACCAAACTGTCTTGTCCTGACTATTACCCATCAAAGGCAGATTAATAATCCGTCACGCGGCGGTGTCTCGCGCCGAGAATAGCTGTCCTCAGCGCCGCGACACCATGGTGCAACGGAGCATAAATTAGGCTTAAGTCAGACGAGCAGATTGTCGGTATTAAAAGGTCAAAAGGTCTGGAAAGGTGTTAAAGGTTGCTGCTGCTGTCAATTAGTTGATGGAACAGCTCTGTGCCTGCCGCGAGAGAAAGTGAAGCAGCCATACACAAATGAATAACGCTAAACCGCTATGTTAATACCTCTTGCAAAAAGATCTGAGTCGTTGAACACCCCCACAGACACTGGGCAGGGTTTACAAGTGAGTTTTGTCTGTCTGTGACATTGACACTGACATTGACACTGACATTGACACTGACATTGACATTTACACCAACGTTGCCATCAAACGTGATGTTGTTTAGCCAGAAGTGAGTGCAGTGCCATAAAAGAATTACGTCAGTGAAATGCTGGTGTTTCGGTTAACAAGCTCTCTCTCGCTCTCTCTCTCTCTCTCTCTCTCTCTCTCTCTCTCTCTCTCTCTCTCTCTTGGACTCTCACTCTATTGTTCTCTCTCTCTCTCTGAGTCAGTGCTGCCTGCACAAGGTCAAATGCGAGTAAACATTCACATCCAACTGAGATCATAATGTTGTACGGGCAAAACGTATGCATGAGAAATGTTGCTACAGGAGCTATATCAACCCTTAGTTAGCATACATACACATACATAAAATAATGTCTCACATCAGCTCTGGTGGAAAGTTGACAACAAGACTCATCACACCTTACATCGTCTCTGTTGGATGAAAACCTTGTTATGTTCAAAACTGTTACTTTTCAGGATTCAAATTCAAAAATAGCAAAAGTAGCAGATCTACAGCGGGTTTTTTTTTGCTTGTGGATCTGCTACCTTTGATGGTTTCGTGTGACGCTGTAATATAATCGATATCAAATAAATTGACAAAATAACACAAAAGGTTTTGTTGTAGAGATTAGAGGTTTACTGTTATATTCCATCTATATCTTTTGTTCTTGTACAGAATACAGAATATATATAATATACAGAATATTCACCAAATATTCGAATATTCGAATATCAAAGTCACTATTCGACGTTGTTCACCGAAGTCGAATATTCGCTTATTTTAATTTTTTTATTGTTTTCTCTTTAAAAAATATATAGTTTATAAAGCTTGGATAGATAGGAAGTCATAAGAATGAGTTGTCAATGCCCCTGGTGGATGATTTTTTTAATGCACTATACCAGGGGTTCTCAAACCTTTTTAGGCCGTGACCCCCAAAATAAACATATTTGAACTGGGGATACCCAGTTCAAATATGAACACCCTGACAAGCACTTGGAATTGTCGGTATTACATTTAATGTGACTTGGTTCCGCAGATAAATATTGTGAAAATAGCAGATCTACAGCATGTAGATTGGCTATTTTCACAATGTTCGCCTCTTGTACTTAATATTTGACAGTTTGGCCAGTCCTGTAGAATATTCGACTATTCGAGTACTTTGAGGTCGAATAATTCGAATACTGAAAATCACTATTCGTGAATGCCCTAGTACAGAATGTGAATTTATTGGATGACGTTTTTGTGTGTGTTTCTTACAGGATCCTGGTGAATGACCTGATAGTAGAGGTAGACGGGACCAGTCTGGTTGGAGTCACCCAGGCTTTTGCAGCCTCCGTTCTCAGGAACACTTCAGGAACCGTCAAGTAAGAAAGACACTCTATTGCACTGCCAAAACTAGTGAAAACAGGTGATCTACAAGCTCATAATGTTGTGAGCTTGTAGATCGGCTATTTTCACTACTTCTTAAAACATTTGTGTTGTAATTTATGGAATTGCCTTGATTTCTCTTTGATTTCTTCATGAAATTACTGAAAAAAAAAAAACGTTGACTTTTGTTTTTAATTCATGAAAAAAAGCTTTCTGTGAATATTTTTTGAAAATATGTTGAATAATAACGATTCAAAAACTAAATTTAGGACACAAAAAACAAAGGAACCCATAAAAATCTGTCCGTTTGGGTAAACAGTGCTCTACTGAATACTACAATAAAGATGCAGTCCAGAACGTATGGTCAAGGCCTCACTGTCAATATGCCCGCCTTGTCGTCAAGCGATATAACATGATCTGTTGGGCGTTGGGGGGTTGTTGTCTGTGAGATGTACTGGCGCAAAAGGCCTATACGCTGTGTTCCAAATTTGAGTTGTTTGATTAGCACAAGAATGTCACAGTTGCCAAGTTACATAAAAATGCCGGTTTTCTGATGTGCGTGCTGCTTGCCTTAGGCTGCCGTTACCATTGAGAGAGTCCAGTCTCCTTGAGGTCCACGTTGACCTTTGTTATGTACAAAACAATGTGTACAGTCATGTACACGCCTAATAGGTTATAGAATAATGTATGCGTGCAGTATGGAATGTGGCGGCTCTCTGATGGCTGAAAGTGGCTTCCTGTTTGAAGCTTAACAAAGACGTCCTCTGTGGGGTTGGGCCCTTCCACCATTAAAATATATCAAAAGATCCCTGCACTGGGCTGTTTCTGTTCCACTGGAAGAGACGGCATGCTTGCAAAGCAACTAAGTAACATTTTCTTAGTATGAACATTTTATAATCATTTTTCAATAATTCTTCTTCTACCGAGTTAAATGTTGCAATTTTTACTGCACTATAATCATTTGAAAATGATTAAGTACTTTGACTGTTATAGCTTGTCTGCTTGCTCGGGAGAAACAGAATTCTGACATGCAGGCATTACCACTTTTATCAACCAGTCATGTCAAACCAGACAAGAAATGTCTCAATAGAAAAGCAGGGAGACCAATTGTGTACTGTACATTTAATTGTTATATTGTCATTGTCATGTCAGTATCATGACAGTATCATGGTCAGTATCATGTCAGTATCAATGGTCAGTATCATGTCAGTATCATGTCAGTATCATGTCATTATCATGGTCAGTATTATCAGAGCATACTCTACCACAGGGGTTCTCAAACCTTTTGATGTCACAACTCCATATTATTAGCAAACATCTTTGGTGACCGCACCCCTCTGCAGGCAGTGCAGGGGCTCGTGTCACTTGCGTTTTGCTTCTCCGTCTGTGTTACAGACAGTGTGTAGTCAAGTGTCCGTCCCCTTCATGTTGGTCACTTTAACTCTTTGGTTGGTAGCGATGACCGCACTTTTTCTTTTCTTCTTTTTTTTGATTAAAACATATAGGCAACCTCAATGTCACCTCCCCACGACCCCACTTTGGGTCGGGACCCATAGTTTGAGAACCGCTGCTCTACCATACAGATTGGTCAACATAGCATTTCTTTTACTAAATAAAGTTGCACAGTACAACTTTATATATATATTAAAAAAAAGGTACTTCCAACATTACGTTGACCTATAGGCTACATTTCCACATCGAGCCTCACAATTGTGTGTCATTAAAATTGCTGTGGCAACAGAACATATACAGTCAGCAAACACAGATCATCATTATGACCAAGACGAGGTCAGTTATTAAGTCAATTATGTCTCTGTCTAATCAGTGGAGGAAGATGTAAACACATTTATTTCTCAAGTAAAAATAGCAGTACCACAGTGTACACATATACTCTGCACGCAAAACACTCCTATCTTCAATTTTCTTTTTTACTTGAGTAAAAGTACAAAAGTATTGGCATCATTATAATATTCTAACAGTACCAAAGTAATATTATCAGGGTGGAATGGCCCATATTAATTTTGATATATAGACAATCTAAATTACAAGCTCACAGCGTCACTTTTTATGAGTATTGCGAGGCATAGGTGCCGGAGGGGGAGTCAGAAGGTCTTGAATATCCCCTCACTTTTGGGGACACCATAGCGATTGACTGGTCTATTCATTTATGAATTCATTTTTCCAGACCGGCGCAGGTCTAGCACTGCACCGTTTCCCAATGTGTTTTGCGATCGTTATTGTTTATTGGCTGCATGACTGCCTCTCGCTGCAATGACCGTTCTGTAACTGGCTATGTGAAGTTGATCTCTCTAAACCCCCAGGGCTTGACATTCACTTTTTGAGGCACTTGTCCTTTGGACAAGTACATTTCCCATGCACTTGTCCAGGCACAAAAGTCACTTGTCTGGATATTTTACAGTAATTTATTTTCTTTTTTTGACAAATAAATAAGACCCCCCTTGGCCCCCTCCACTTCCCCACTTAGTATAGGCAGTCCATAGTCTGCATACAGCACAATAAGAGCCACTTGTCCAACAGACAGGTACATTTTTAAATGAACTTGTCCATAAAGATTTTTTAGTTGTCCCGGACAACAGGACAAACCTTAATGTCATGCCCTGCTCAACCCTATCAACCAGGTTGCCAGACAAGCTGATACACAACAAATGGTTGATCTGTGAACGCTGGCTGTGGGTGTGAAATGAGCTCAGGCTTCAAGAATGAAGTGATGCAGCGCAATATATGGGGGAATAAAGTTGTTCTTCCGTCAGTTAAAGTGCAGAATCGGATCACAGAATCATTCAAGCAATCAATCAATCAATTTAACCACTTGTTTGAGCCAAATCGGGGTTGAAGCGAACGTGGTTTGTGGAGCTCCCTCTGGTGTCGTGTTTGTGGACGTCCTGTCGATTTCCTGCCAAAGCTTTCCCCACAATGCAACACGGATGCAAGTACCGTACTTAAGTGCTTATGTACAGTACTTGAGTAAATGTACTCAGTTACTTTTCCACCACAGTGAGTGTAATTAAAAGAAGGCCCGTGGCAACGGCAGCATTACATACAGGGAAACAAACATAGTTAATCATTATGAGCGAGACGAGGTCGGTGATTAAGTCTGCCGCAGTAGCCTTTCAATTTCCCCGGCACTAGCGCCTAATTAAACGACCACAAACATGGCTGCTGCTGTCGGGTGGAAACCTTGGATGTCCAACGCTGTTACTCTTCAGGAAATGGCAAAGACAGAGCCTGTGTTCCAATGGATCTGATAGTAGTTATTATTTAGTCACAAGCTCTTGTTAATAGATTTACAATTTACAATTTAGGCATTTTAGCAGACGCTATTATAGCCAGAGTGACAATATTATGCAAGGTGAACACATAGGTCTACATAGAGTGCAGTGAAACAGTGAAGTGTACCCTAGCCTCAGTAGGCTAGGGTCACGAGTAAACCAAGAACCTGGCATCAAGAAACGATATACTTGAGATGAGTCTTACTTTTCCATTGGTTCAACATTTATAAAACCTACAAACAGAGGTGAGCTGCTTTTCATTTTAATGAATGTCGATCTACAAAATCACAAACTCACGACACAACGGGGCGATCTACACAGAGCAGATCCACAAGCTGACAACGAGTCACAGCGCAACACATTCATTGTCAGCTTGTAGATCGGCTATTTCCCCCACCCCTCCAAGAATGGGGATGCCAGGGTTCAAGTGGTTATTGTGAAAGAATAAATAATAATTATTATTGTTGGCGGAATTTACAGGGGTAAAAAAAGGCATATAAAAAGTTGGGAGTATGAAATTTCAACCCTTTTCACAATATTCGGCATTTGAGCCACGGACCAACATTTGATGAGATTTTAGCCTCTCAGACCAAAAACTTTTGTTGTCGTTGGATAGGATTTTGTCCACAATTCAATGCTGTATTGATGTGGTACCATAGGAGAGATGACAGGCAAACATTGTTAATTTGGTAATGCAGATGTTTAACAACTATTTAACGCTTGAGAGTTAAAGATTCACTGTATAAGGGTCCATTTGGTTACCAACTCTACATCATTTAGCTGGGGACCACCTGGAACCCCCTCAAAGACCACTGGTTGAGAACCACTGACATACGGAGATACAAGGTTTTTGCGGGGCAGTGACGATAGTTCCTGCCTCGCTCTGCTTGTGTGACTGATGGTTTTATGAATAGGCCTCCACTTCCTGCTATCTGCACTAGATTCATAATGCATGAGCTATCACTAAAACACACTGCTTCTCAATGTGGGGCCCAGGGACCCACAGGGGTCCCTTGAAGGGCTTCCAGAGGGTCGACAGCAAAATTATCGATAGTTGTTAGGAGCCCAGTTGTTAGGAGCCCAGTACATTATTTTTAACACAGTGTAAATTTTGACAGAATATTTTGATTTAGTTTAGCCATAGTCTTTTTGAATAAAATGTAATTTAGTTTTAGTCATATATAAAAATGGGACCCAACCAATGCCTTCCTGCTTAATTGGCACTCAACATCAAAGGTTAGACCATTTATGACAACCTTTATGACATGAAGTGACATGTTTTCTATTTTCTGTAAAGTTTAATTATGACACCACATAAAAATGTAATATTTCCAACGTATTTTGATTGTCCATGCATATCAACCTTTATTTTATTTAATCCTTCTTCTTTAGTGAGGATTAAATGATTATTAGGTATCTCCCAGGCTCCATTCCCAGTCAGAGGTTTTGCCTACCCCTGAGTTAGATCCACATACTAGCGTCATGTCCAGGTGTGATTTACAAACTTTATGTATTTGACCACGAACCCCCTTCTCAAAATATGTTGTTCCAGGGACCCCCCAGAAGTAGCAGATCTACAAGCTCATAGCGCGGCACTCGGTGCCACACTATGAGTTTATAGATCTGCTATTTTTGAATAGCCAAAGTATAAAATAATGGTTAAAGCAGTTAAAATCTAACGTGACAAAGATGCGTTCCGGTCTTAAAGTACAGTAGCCTACGTGAGTAAAAGTACTTTGCTACTGTCCACCACTGTGCGCGACGAAAGTACAAATCGGGCATAACAATCACCACAATAGCTGAACCGCTAAGCTGTGAATTATGAATGAGCCCCGGATGACAAAGGAGAGCTTTGGGAACCGTCGACTCAACCCAAAAACCTCCCTCCATGCCGGGCCGGGCCCGGCTGGAAATAGCCTCCTGGCATTTCCCAAACCATACTTCTGATGGCGGCTCGTGTCTGTTACTGATAACCATGTTTTCTGCGGCCTGAGACCGTGTGGAATCTTTTGGACGGGATTCAACATGCCTGGAAAAGGATGTAATCATCATGATGACCCTGTTTGACTCCCCCTCCCGAGATGTAAATCTCAGTGGTGGAAAGTAACTCATTCACTACTCAAGTAGTGTACTTAAGTCTCAGAGGCAAACATTGTACTTTTTTTCTTCTTTTTTTTTTAACAATTATTTGAAAACTTTAGTTACTATTTAGTTTTCAAGTTTTGTTATTAGGCTACAAAACATACATTTACCGTTTACAGACCCATTTTATACAGTTTTTTATTGGTTATTTTTTTAACATTAGGAAAAACGGGTAACCACTTAGACCCTATGGTGGACCAGAGTCCCTCAGGGCTCTATACTAGTCTTTTCAGTTTTCCGTTATTGTGGGGAAAGCTCTCACTGAAAATAGTTGATCAACAAGCTCAAAACGGCGACACGTTTATCGTGTCGACGTGTCTATCGTGTCGACGTGTCTATCGGCTATTTTCAGCAAAAGCTTTCCCCACAATATTTGTCTGTGAGATGTAGTGGAGTAGAAGTGAATTTTACTCAAGTGCAGTACTCCAGTACATGTACTTTACACCACTGATTTCACCACTACTGTACTGTAGGGTGAATGTGCAGTGAGTTTCTGAGTTCAGGAGGACGGGGGAGGATGTGGTGAGCGTCAGTGCAGCGTAGCGTGTCAAACTGGCTGCGGGTTCCGCAACAACAAGAGGCAAATATGTCGTCAAGGAGGAAGAATAGCTTGACTGTCATGCTGAGCAGATGACAGCACAGCACAGCACACTGTCATAAGGCCTGAAGCAGAGGTCATGGTGGAAATGTACTCACATATTTTACTTAAGTGAAAGTATCAATACTGCAATATAGAAATATTTTGTTAGGGTGCACACACACCAAAATACGTATGAGAGTGGAATCTCCTTAGTGCCAATGCGTTTCAATGAGAATGGAGTGTTTTTTTGCAGAAATCCTCTACTGGCATGAAACCACCCCCTTCCCTTTGAATTGCATTGGCAGAATGGAGATTCCACTCTCATAGGTACTTTGGTGTGGCTCCAGTGTTACAAGTAAAAGTCTGGAAAATGTACTTGAGTAAAAGTAACAAAATGTACTTGAGTAAAAGTAACAAAATGTTTGAAATGCGATGCGTTGTGAGCTTGTAGATCGGCAATTTTAGGTATAAAATAGGGCTAAAGTAGCTAATGTATGCTTTGTAGGGATGGGTATCGTCTGCGATACTTTTAATGGTATCGATCGCATGACGTCGATACTATCGGGTATCGGTTCACGTAAAAACGAACGATACCTTGTTTAGATACTCTGGAACGCACCCCTGGCCGGTCGCATCTGTAACAGTTGGGCTACTGAGAGTTTAACGACTGCTTTAGTAGGCTACACTCGTTACTGTGGAAAATAGCCGACAATAGCCTATAATGTTTATTATTATGATGATTATCCAACGTCTATACTCTCTGCTCCGCCACACTGTGTGATCATCATCATCACCTCTGCTCTACCGCAGCAGCGGTAGAGCAGTTAAACTTAAATAAAAAGTATCGAAAAGGGTATCGAAAAGGGTATCGTATCGATTCCCAGGTATCGAAAAAGGTATCGTATCGATTCAAAGGTGAACGATACCCATCCCGTTTTGTAATATTACAATTTATATCTGCAAAGTAACTAGTAACTAAAGTTTTCAAATAATTGTAAAAGTGCAATATTTGGATCCGAGATGTAATGGAGTAGAAGTAACAGTATTGGAAATTGGAAAAACTCAAGTAAAGTACAAATACCTAAAAAGATTTACTTACCGTAAGTACATTACGTAAATGTAGTAAATGTACTTAGTTACTTAACATCACAGCTCACACACTATCATAAAGCCTGAACCAGAGGCCATGGTGGCCCATGGCAGCCAACTCAATGGAGCTGTGTTATCACTTTCGATAACGCTATGCCAGTAGACCACCAAATTCAAAACGCAGGCCCCAAAATGTTTTTGGTGCTGCACTAAACCTGATGGTTGGATGTGTGCACTGTCAGGTCCCAAACCTTTTTGCCTCGGGGCACCACATGAATATTCTTTCTAATCTGAGGCACCCCTACATTATAATTTTCACTCCCAGCACCTTATATTTATAGCATATCATCGTTGTCCATGTACCATGTATGACCATGTATGTCCAAAACCGTTCGTTTTGTATTTATTATCTATAAAATGTACTAGTGAAAACAGCCAATCTACTAGCACACAACGCCTCGCATCGTGTGCTTGTAGATTGGCTGTTTTCACTAGTTTTGTGTGACAGAGGTTTCTGCCTGACAGTAATGATATTTTAGTGATTATGTTGTGAGGAAAACATTGAGCCAATAGCCATTTTGGTTAGAACTGACTGAAAATAACTGTGTACTTACTTAAAGTTTAAAATGATACTAAATATTTTTTCAAGTGTCCAAATATTATCAAATGAACTCGTGGCACCCCTGGACTGCCGTCGCGGCACCCCAGGGTGCCCCGTCACCCACTTTGAAAACCCCTGCTGTATGTACTGACGCCTACTTTTGGAAGTACTGTAGGATTTCTCTAAACACTTTCAACCTGGCGTCCCTATTCTAAACCTGTCATTATAATAGGTGGACATTTTCAAAGATTAAAAAAGAAAACGAAACTAAACAAACAAACAAACCAAAAAAGTTATGAGCTTGTAGATATAGAATTTTGTCTATTTTGAATATTTCTGAACAGGGCCTGAGTGGTTAAGAAATAAAGTATGGCAGCTTTATTACATTTGAACGGTGCCACACAACTGCTAGCTTCATTTACAGTATATCTGCCAAATGAAACTTTAAACACAGGAATGCACGACACTGTAATGTCAGTAATTAAAGTAAATATGGGCGGTATGGGAGGCAAAAATGGTACAGACGAGTAAACGCTATTCCCTCCTGTGTGTGTGTGTGTGTGTGTAGGTTTCTGATTGGACGAGAGAAGCCGGGCGAGCAGAGCGAGGTGGCCCAGCTGATCCAGCAGACTCTGGAACAGGAGCGGTGGCAGAGGGAGATGATGGAGCAGCGCTACAACCAGTACATGGATGAACAGGAGGTTAGATACGCGGCACGCCATTAATGAAAATATTGTGATAGAATATCCCCAACATCCATTATATTATCCTGGGGCGAAACATTTGCCAAAAAATAGCCGATCTACAAGCTTGTAGATCGGCATTTTTTTGGGGCAAAGAGATCTGTTAGAGAGTAAAAAAATCGAACCTCGGTTCGAAGTGGAGCGGTGAATCTGTGTGTGTGTGTGTGTGTGTGTGTGTGTGTGTGTGTGTGTGTGTGTGTGTGTGTGTGTGTGTGTGTGTGTGTGTGTGTGTGTGTGTTGTGCCTGCACAACAGCGCCCCTCCTTTAACTTGTGTGGCCACTCAAGGTATTGCCAGGCTACAGACATACCCAGCCAGCCAGCCAGCCAGCCACATAGCCAGCCAGCCACAGACATACCTGTCTATTGGGAGCGCTTTCACCGCTCAAAAAAAAAAACACTGTATCCAGTACGTTATTTCCAGGTCCCTTTTACCAATTATAAAGGGTTTAAGTGGTACCGGCTATGCAGCTCGGCAAATAAAAGGTGAATTGATCCCAGTGACGGAGGACGAATTCACAATAAATTAAATCTCCATGATACGGGTTAGGGTTTTTACGTGAGTGTTTTTTTATCACGATAAACAATAATAGCGATTATCGTCCCACCCCTAGTTAGTTACAACCAGTATATGGATGAACAGGAGGTTAGCAGCTGTCACCATTGCAACATTTTGACAATTAATTGTCATACAAATAATTGCGATTAACAATTTAATTGTGTTCATGGCTTTGAACTTTGGAACATAATAAGTTAAACGTTTTTGGCTTTGTATTCGTAATCAAAAATGGCAAAGTGCAGATATGACAAATTAACTTAAATATGCAAAAGAATGAATTCTATACTTTTAGAACAATACCAATAGCGGAAATAGCTGATCTTTTTATATTTGGAAATGCATTTTTCAACATGGAAACAATTTTGAAACAATTTGTACGATTATGCAAAATAATTGCGATTTAGATAATGACGTAATCATCGTCTAGACCAAATAATTATGACAGGCTGAGGTTAGCAGCTGTCCTCATGCCTACATCTACATTCTGGGGCAGCGGTGGCCTAAAGGAGCATTCTTGTTGCCGGTTATCCCCAATGGCAGTTGCAAAGAGTTGCTTTTGGTGGGGACTGGCCTGAAAACTGTTTTGTTGCAAGGAGTTGCAAGGTGTTGCGACTGGTTGCATTGCATTGGTGTGGTTGGGGCTTATGGTTAGGAAACATCTGGGTGGGGAAGTGAATGGTCACCACACTCCCCTCCTCCCAGACACCGTTGTAGTGCCCTTGAACAAAACTTTAACCCATTTAGTACCTAGAATTATTGAATGCTTTAACCAGTGAAAAATAGCAGATATACAAGCTCACAGCGCGGCACTCGCTGTGAGCTTGTAGATCTGCTATTTTTGAAAAAGTAGTGAAAATGTGTGCAAATCTTTGAATAGATGTATTTTCAAAGCGAACGTTTGTAACTCAAATTTTGCTTCTGGGTGGTCCCTGGAACTAAATATTTTTGAGATGGGTGTCCGTCCGTGGCCAAATACATATAATTTTGGGGGTCTTTCACATGAAAAGGTTTGAGAACCACTGACATAGTAGTCTCTCAAGAACAGACTAACTGAGCTCCATTTAAGTGAAAAGGAACTTTTCTTTGCCGATGGCTAACCAGATTGCTGACATAGAAACATAGGTTTTTCAAAAAACCTTAGAAGGATTCAAAAGACACTTATAGAATCGGGTCAAAATTTAAATTTTCATGATAAAAAAAAATGCAGATCTACAAGCTCGCAGATCTACAAGCTCAAGGGCACCGTTGTTGTGCCCTTGAGGAAAACACGTGTTATTAACATTTGTTAATAATAATGTATTCATAAGTTAAGTGGCGAGGCCGTGCACCTGGGCACGGTTTGACCAGAAAACAAACACACACACACAGTGCTGTAGTAGATGGGTAGCTATAGTAACAGCCTTAATTCATTCACAGTTCCACGTGACCACAGATTACAGCTTTTGTTAGATCGTCGCTGTCGGGTGGAAACCTCATATGTCCAAAACATGTGATCTGAGACTTCAGATTCTACAACCCTTCTAAATCAGTGCACTTTGGCCATGTAGGGCAGAGTAGTTCTTCTCACACATTTTTCAAAAATGTAAAAAAATAGCAGATGTACAATACAAGCTTGTCAATTCGTGCCGTGCTGTGAGCTTGTGCATGTGCTTATTTTTTAATAGCCTTCACTAAAATCTAAAACAATGCTTATAAAATAAATTTAAAATAGTGAAAATAGATGATCTTGTGAGCTTCTAGATCTGCTATTTTCACTACCTTTGTGTGACACATCTTGTAAGTTGAAGTAGGGCATTCGGTTATGGAAAATGAAGAAAATGCAACAAGTTGAAATGTGGAAATACGCGGTTTCTGCCTGACAGCCACGATATGCTGGCAACCTGCAGGCATAAATTACACCCTGTCATAAATGGAAATCACCTTTTGCTAAATCATGAGCGGAGCATTGTTTCTGTGTCCTCGCTTCGCCTCCAGCTTTAGGACTGGGATATTTTTGCTGATCATATCGTTATTATTATCATTTTCTTTCTGGGCAGAAATCCTGTGTTGTGGACAAACTGTGGGCTAAGCTGCTAGTATTAACACTTCAAGATTTGACTGATTACTTTAAAAGCCATGCATGGACAGGCTCCCAGTTACATCTCTGATTTGCTGATCCCGTACACAAAGCCAGCACGTAGCCTTCGATCCTCAGGTACTGCCCTCCTGGTTGCCACTAGTCTAGCGTATAGCCAGACGACTATTCCACGCAATCTCTGAATGCTATATAGTCCGGAACTATACCTCCAGAAAGGCGAGAACGGAAGCCGTCACCTGTTATGGTCGATTCAGAGTCTAATAAGCCTAACTTATTTCGGTTCGGGAGGGCTCCCCGACCCGAAATTATTTAGGTTCGGGGGGAGTTCATTCATACTTTCTTAACGGTTAGTGCCGAAGTCGCTTGTAAATATTGGAGGTCCATGGCATGAAAACGTTTGTGGCCGATAAATGAGCTTAGCAGGACGGATACATATCTGACTGGCCCTCCCGCCTGCACGCTGAATGACTGGAGACGTCTCTCTCTCTCTCTCTCTCTCTCTCTCTCTCTCTCTCTCTCTCTCTCTCTCTCTCTCTCTCTCTCTCAGCTCTCACTCACTCGAGCTCCATCGAAAACATTTAGGCTAAATCTACAAGCTCACATTTATAGACGTGCCGCCTCTCTCTCTAGGTCTGGCCCCGCTCAGTTATTCAAACTGTAAAGATTAAACGGAAGCGGGGAGGAGACGTCACATATGGATCTTTACCCTGGATCTTTTTCAGAGCTTCCGTTACTCCAGTCCAGACTGTATATAACGGAAGCATTTGGAAAGTGTGAGAGACAACAGTCTGGTTCGTGAGATTAGGTTGCTTTGGAAGGCCCTGCCTCAGGAGCTAATGCTAGCCTAGTGCAGTGTTTCTCAACCACTGTGCCTGGGGACCTTTGGTGTGCCCCTGAGAAGGGTCAAGTGTGCCTGCTTGAAACTGCTTGAAAGCCAGTATTGTATTTATCATTTTAAAAATGATTTAAACTAGTGAAAACAGCCGATCTACAAGCACACACGAGGCGTTGTGCTTGTAGATCTGCTGTTTTCACTACTGTTGTGCGACAGACTTGTATGATGAAGCAGAGCTTTACTTTGCGAAGAAACGTACAAATTTGAAACTTGTAGATGCAAGGTTTCTTCCCGACACTGACGATATTTACACCCACGTATTATGTTGGTGTGCCCATGGATTCTTGGGACATGAAAAGTGTGCCCATGCAGAAAAAAGGTTGAGAAACACTGGCCTAGTAATGGCTTCTGAAAACACAGCTCTGTGTGTCAAGTGTTTTCACACAGAGGCAGCTCAGTGGGCAGAGAGGCTGTCTGCTAATCAGAAGGTCATGGGTTCACCCCCCGGTCTATGTGTCGAAGTGTCCCTGAGCAAGTCACTTAACCCCTATAACCTCAATACATTTAGGCCAAAACCCAGATAAAAATAGAAAGAAAAGAAACGTGGTTTCCCACACCATATTAACATGCCTTTTATTTGGTCAGCATGCTTTGCAAATGGTTCCCTAAAGCTAAAAATGGCTTACATTATGGCTTTCATTAGCACCACGTCAACAACAGGGGCTGCTGTGCTGACATGTGCTTCTTGACAAGTGTTAAAAGAGAAGCATGTACAATGGGCTCACATCCTGCAAGTCACTGGACTGGGAGTTTGGCGCCACCTGGTGTTCATCTGAGGCTACTTCAGCACAAAAAGCACAGTAAAACCTTGACATTCATGTAGGATGGTTTGAGAACCACTGACATAGTAGTCTCTCAAGAACAGACTAACTGAGCTCCTGTTAAGTGAAAAGGACCTTTTCTTTGACGATGGCTGGCCAGATTGCTGACATAGAAACATACGTTTTTCAAAAAATCAAAAGACACTTATAGAATCGGGTCAAAATTCTAATTTTTCACGATTTTTCAAAAATAGCAGATCTACAAGATCTCACAGCGCAGCACTCGGTGCCGCGCTGTGAGCTTTTAGATCTGCTTTTTTTTTTATATCGGGACAATAATGTGTACACGTTCTAAATGGGTTAAATTGAGGGATAGTTTTACTGAGGTTACGTTTAGGAATAAGGTTAAGTTTATGCATAGTTTTTACTGAGGTTACATTTAGGAATACCTATTCCTTTGTCCCACACAACACAAGTCTGTGGAACAAAGGTGTAAAACCCATTCCTCATCTCCCCTCGTCTCCTCCGCAGGGTGGCGAATACGGCACAGACGAAGAGGAGGAGGATGACGAGGACGTCAGCCCTTCCTACCCCAGCGCCATCGAGGTGTTTGACCTGGCGGAGAACGAGGACATGTCTCCGCTGGAGACGGACCCGGAGAAGCTGGCCCACAAGTACAAGGAGGTGAGCAAACACATGTCCCCGATTAGTCTGTTCACCTCGGAGCTTAAGTGTACCTAAGGTCCACATCTGTGTCTAACATTCTGTTCTCTCTCTCTCTCTCTCTCTCTCTCTCTCTCTGCATCTCAGCTTCAGATCAAACATGCTGTCACCCAGGCTGAGATCCAGCAGCTGAAAAGGAAGGTTGGTTATTCACGAATCTTTCAAGACAGACAATTATTTTCACTCTCTACGAATGCTATATGGTCTGTAAAACATAGGCGTTCCTGAAAGGCGTGAGTTTGTTTGTTGTTTCCGTTCACGAAAATTGAAAGATTTTTTTTTTTTAAATATATTTCGGGTTTTTTCCATTTCTGCGTCTGAGTAGACACACCTACGCACCCACAAAAGGCACAGCGGACGTGTTTTCTTTTTTTTGATTGAGTATTTTATTGGACAAAAATAGAGAACAGTACAAGTATAGTCAATAAAATAAAGAAATGTAGTACAGTACAAGTACAGTTAAACACCCTGCCTAAAAGGAGCATCCCAAATAAGTTATTTTACAGTCTTTTTTACGTCGGAAGTCCTCATGGTTGGGAGGCGGACTTGGGAGCATTTTGTCTCAGCATTTTCACCACTTCTGTTGCACAGGCCATGTGAAGGAAGCATTTCGTTGCTGTCGGGCAGAAACCTTTTTGTGTTTTTCTTTTTCCTAAATGAACACCCAACTTGATCATATTACAGCTCCAAACATGGCGCGAAGCGGCGGGTTTTGAGCTTGTAGATCAGCTACTTTTGCTATTTTTGAATTTGAATCCTGAAAGGTTAGGGTTAGGGACATATGAGGTTTCCACGCAACAGAGACGATTTGAAAATGGTGTGAGTCAGCAGTAGGGCATTCACGAATAGTGATTTTTAGTATTCAAATTATTCTACCTCAAAGTATTCGAATAGTCGAATATTCGACAGGACTGGCCAAACTGTCAAATATCAAGTAAGCAAGAGGCGAACATTGTGAAAATAGCCGATCTACATGCTCACAACGCCTCGCGTTGCGAGGCGTTGTGAGCATGTAGATCTGCTATTTTCACAATATTTATCTGTGGAACCGAGTCACATTAAATGTAATACCTACAATTCCAAGTGCTTGTCAGGTTGGGGGTCCCCTGTTCAAATATGTTTATTTTGGGGGTCACAGCCTAAAAAGGTTTGAGAACCCCTGGTATAGAGCATTAACAAATTCATCCACCAGGGGCATTGACGAGACTCATTCTTATGACTTCCTATCTAGCCAAGCTTTATAAACTATATATTTTTTAAAGAGAGAAAGAAAAAGCGAATATTCGACTTCGGTGAACAACGTTGAATAGTGACTTTGATATTCAAATATTTGGTGAATGCCCTAGTCAGCAGTCTGTCTCTCAACAGACACAGTTGTTCATAGAAACACTCGAGGGACTGATGGACAAATCACTGTAATTATCTGACTCTCCACCTGCAACATGAAAACCAACACATTCTGTCGAAACTCGTCAGGTTCTCGCCGCTTGGGTCGGGCCAGGCCTCTGGTGTCTTGTCTGATGCTGACACCGAGGATGCCCTTTCACGTACTGTAGTGTTGACAGCTATAACCCATTCCGAGTAAACAGTAGCAGGCCTGAGCTCCACGAGGCATCCATGAGCGGTACTACAGCGTGCCTGCCTTGTCGGTAATGTTTTAACACGTTTTTTCAACGTCGAGTCCACCTGTCACGCTCGCGAGGTATCTATTTCAGACGTTGTGGGAGTTCTGTAGGTAGGCTAAGTGTACATGGATTAAAGTTCCCAGTCGTCAGGACTGATTTCAGTCATTTGGATTCCATAGAAGTCAGCATATCTTTTTTGTGGAAGCATGTCGCACACTTAAAACGGCAATCTGCAAGCTCAGTCTCAATCTGTGATTCCTTCAACTGGACAGGTATTAGAATGATAATGCCTAAACATCGTCATCATATCACATACTGTGTTATTGTTTTGTAAGAAACAGCACAAATCACAGATTGGGACAAAGTCATGATATTTTATTTTGATTTATTCCACGAGTGTATTGGACTACCGCGCACATCTAAACTTGACTCGAGCATTTTTTTCCTGCTTTATGTTTGTTTATTCAACTTTCAGCATGATCACAGATGTTTAAAAAAACAGGTGCCATTAAAAAACAAATTTTCTTTGCTGATTACAATAAAAATCATAAAATCTAAAAATGCATTTGCCTATCTAAAAGTCCATATTACCTAAAACACAAATCTAGAATCCACTATCATTTAAGAGTCTGCACATGTATGGGATTGGTGATTTCTTGTATCTCTCAGTTTTGAGCATTCACTGAACAGACAGACCACTTGGGGCACTGGATTTGAGAAGTAGGGCATGAGAATGTGTTGGACAAAACATGTATTTATCTTGGCACAGTGTGTGCCTAATTGTCCTCACTTTCATCTGTTTCTGTCTAAATGGAGAGTTCCTTGTTAAAGGCTAAAGCACCTATCAGGGCTCTAAAGACCTAGATTAAAAGCTAGAGGGGATTGTCTGTGCTCCATCAAGGCCCATCAGCTTTGGACAAAGCGACCTGAAGGCATGCGTTCAGCAATTACAAGGCTAGACTCTCAAAAGTGCACCGTTTGGAGTAAAGTAAAGTCTCCCTTTTATAAGAACCTTTTTTTTATGTACTTGTTTGTTTTATTAAAAGCCAAGCACTATAAGTATAACTTTTTTGAGTTTGTGCGTTGCACATTGTTTTCATAAAGTAAAGCCCTGCTTCATCATAAAAGACTGTCGTACAAAACTGGTGAAGCGCTGTGTGCTTGTAGATCAGCTATTTTCACTAGTTCAAATCATTGATTATTACACAATATTTTATGCTTTAACTATTAAAAAATAGGAGATATGAAAGCTCATAGCGCAGCACAGAGTGCCGCGCTGCGAGTTTGTAGCTCTGCTATTTTTGAAAAATAGTGAGAATCTGTGCAAGTCTTTGAATATGTTGACCCGATTCTATAAGTGTCAGTGGTCCTCAGACTTTTTCAAGGACCCCCAAAATGATATGTGTTTGGCCACAGAACCCCCATTTAAACATATTTAGTTACAGGGACCCCCCAGAAACAAAACTTGTGTTACAAATGTCCGCTTTAAAAATACACATACTCAAAGATTTGCCCACATTTTCACGACATTTAAAAAAATAGCAGTTTTGGACATACAACAACGATATGCTGACGTATATATAATATGTTGCTGTGTAGCTGCACCACGCCGAGCAGGACAAGCAGCGCTGGCGGATGGACAAGGCCCAGCTGGAGCAGACGCTGCAGGAGAACAAGGAGCGCATGGAGAAGCTGGAGGGCTACTGGATGGAGGCCCAGAGCCTGTGCCAGGCCGTGGACGAGCACCTCAAGGAGACCCAGGCCCAGTACCAGGCCCTGGAGCGCAAGTACGGCAAGGCCAAGAGGCTCATCAAGGAGTACCAGCAGAAGTAAGAGAACAAACACACTGTATTCGGGGTGGAATTCACATTATGTCCACAACTGTCAGGAATTGGGGAAAAAGAAAAGGAACCTCTGTTCCAAAATAGAGTCCTGACGTCACTCCCACTCAGCCTGGCATGACCATTGACCAGAATAATATCACAGTGTAGATATTAGTCTGGAATCTCTGTGTGGGACCTGCATTTCCAAAGGGCAGATAAAAAACAACCGAGCGGGGCCACACTAAAGCTCTGTGCAGACCGGCGAATTAGCGAAGCGTCGCGAATAAGCGAACCAAAAAGGCGAAGTAAGATTCGCCTTTTTCCATACACACCAAAAAGCGACGCGATTATGCGTATAATATTCGCTTAATTCGCCTAAAAACGACCCGAGGGGGTGATATCTGCCTGTAGCCACAGGAGAAAGGAGAAGAAAGGAGAGGAGAACGGAGACAGGGAAACAAATAAAACGATGGAAACTAAATCCTCAAGTGATGATAACCTGGCCGTGGTTGTTAGACTATTAAATAAGAAAAAGAACAGAAGAGACAACACACGTTCACCATTCCCCCTCCCCTCAGCTCCGGGGGCAGAGTAGACCAGTAGATTATTATTATACTAGTAAGACACCTGAGGGTGGAATGCGACCTCAGGGTGACATGCGACCTCGCCCTAAAGGGCGAGGTCGCGCCAATTCTTGACTATCTGGCCAACCACAGCGTTTCTCTGACGATTCTAGTTGTTATCATTCTGGGGGGAGTTTGTTCATGTTTTTGTGAGGGTATCAACCCTAGGAGACACGGGGAGAACATGCAAACTCCACACAGAAAGGCCCTATCGCCAACCCCACCTAGGGTGTGAGCGATAGGGCCTAAACATGGAGATGTGGAGAACACTATATATGGAGATAGTCCAGTCCATCATGTCATGTGGGACTACCGTCATAGACAGTAGCCATTGTTAGGCCGGAGTCAATGGCTGTCTGTCTGACTGTCTGTACAGGAAGTGATGTCACATGACATACTTTTTATGCCCATATATGAGTCATTCTGTACCACATCTCCATGTTTAGGCCAAACAGGTTCGCTCCATTTCTCCATGTATAGGTCCAAATGACCAACGTCGAGCTTGACAAGGAGGATACCGCACATTGTACCTCATCCACCCTTTCTTCTCTCTCCTTTTGGTATCTTTATCCTCCTCCTCCTTTTTTTCTTTTTTATTCTTCTCTTTTTTTCACAGGCACCCCCATATTTACTTTAGAAAATATATATTAAATTCTAAGAACGTTTCGAGTACCAGTTTGATACAAGAGCGAATAAGCGCTACACTTCTGGAATCCTGTACGTCGACTTAAAGTCGTCGACTTAAAGTCGGATCCAGGCCTAATAACTTTATCTAGCCGCCCCCGTTGCCACCTCCTTTTCTTTTCTGAGACACATTGTACCTCATCCACCCTTTCTTCTCTCTCCTTTTGGTATCTTTATCCTCCTCCTCCTTTTTTTGTCTTTCTTAGTCTTGTGTATCCTTCTCTTTTGGCTACTGTCTATGACGGTAGTCCCATATGACATGATGGACTGGACTATCTCCATATATAGTGTTATCCACATTTCGTGTAGCCGCCCCATACAGGAAGTGATGTCACAACTCGCTGACATCACACTGACATCACAGAGGTTACGGAAGGAAGGAAGGACACTCAAGCGACACGGTTTTTCATTGTATATGCGACCTTCGGTCACAACAATTACTATTGCGCAGACAGGCAGCAGCAGCAGCAGTAGTGGTGTAAAGTAACTAAAAGTACATTTACTTGAGTAGCCTGTACTTGTTTGTAGGTATTTGTACTTGAGTCCAATTTCCAGTACTTTCCTTCTAATCCACTCATTTCTGATCCTATTGTATTTAACACCCAGCGATTTATTTTAAAACATTAGTCTTTTTGCAGATATAAAGTAGCAAACAAACACATAAACCATGCTTTTACCAGTAAGACATTCGAGTACTTTTTCCAAGCAGCCACACAGACGAGAGACACGGAAAAGGAGGAAGAAACACCGTTCCCTTCTGCCTCAATGCAAAGGGAAGAAGGTCCCTCGACCAAGCTCTCTCTCTCTTTAAGTAGGATAGAGTGAGCTTGCTTTGTTACAGAGAGAGAGAGGAGTTCACCAGCGAATGTTCGCTAAATTCGACACAAGGGCGAATACAAAACAGACGCCTTTTCGCTTTTTTGAAATTCGCGTTTGGTGTGGATGCTTCCATTGACTTTATAAGGTTTTAAACAAAAATCGCCAATTCGCCGGTGGTGTGTACGGACCTTAACTCCCACTACCCCTGGGTCACGGCGGCCACGAGTCACGACATAGTTTTTTTGTTTTGGAATCCCCATCCCCACTCAGGACATTGTTGTGTGCATGGTTTTGGGACCAATGTTTGTGTCTTGGTTTGGCAGGGAGGTGGAGTACCTGAAGAAGGAGACCCAACGATGTGCACAAGACGGAGCTGAGACCTCCCTGCTCAAAGAGGAGTCAGGACAGCTTCAGGAACAGGTAAAGGGGAGGTGACCCAGAACTGTGGCTCAACGTTTTTAGGCCGCTAACCCCAAAATAATCATATTTCAACTGGGGACCCCCTGACGAGCACTAAGAGTTGAGGCATTACATTTTGTATAACACGGTTCTATTGTGAAAATAGCTGATCTACATGCTCACAACGCCTCGAATTGCAAGGCGTTGTGAGCATGTAGATCGCTATTTTCACAATTTATGCCTCTAATATTTGGCCAATGTTTAATTTGTCATTTTAGATAGTATTAACTCATTGATTGCCAAGGCCCGAGTTTCCCGAGTTATTACAGTAGTCCCAGGCTGCCACAGCCCGAGTTTCCTGAGTTGGAAGCCATTTTGAAAAAAAAAAAAAAATTTTTTTTTTTTTTTTTTTTCAAAACTTTTTTTTATAAAAAAAATTCTAAAAATGCCTCAAATGTATTAGGCATGATCGCAATTGCGAAATTGCATGTTTAGCCCCATAACAAACACATCTTTCAAAATGTCAAAAATGGCTGTTTTGTCTGACTTTGAAGGCTTGTATCTCATGAATGCCTGAACGGATTTCCAAGCGGATTTTTTTGTTTGAAAGCTGTTAAAAAGTACTACACATATGGTGCATCATCTAGGCATGGGTGTGCACGATCCGTGCACTAAAAATTGATCCGTGCACTAGAAATTTAGGAAGGTGGCAGTGTTTGTTTTGTCTGACTTTGAAGGCTTCTATCTCATGAATGCCTGAACGGATTTCCAAGCGGATGTTTTTGTTTGAAAGCTGTTAAAAAGTACTACACATATGGTGCACGGATGGTGCATGGGCGTGCACGATCCGTGCACTAAAATTGATCCGTGTACTAGAAATTTAGGAACGTGGCATCCTGGTACTTGGCGGCCATCTTGAAAAGGGCATTCAATGAGTTAAAAAGACCTTCAATTGTCACTTTAGAAATGTGCATATAAGCTCTATACATTTAAACTTGATGCTGGTTTGTTTACTGTTGAGTGAGAAAACAATGTTGCACATTAAGTTAATCATCTGGGGACCCCCCAAAATAATTTGGGGACCCCCCTGTGGCTCTCAAAGTGGGTCAGTATCATGATAAGTCTCGTGGTTAGTATCATGTCAGTATCATGTCAGTATCATGAGAGAGTTCCTAAAATGGTGACTCCAAATCCTACCAAAAGCCAAAAGATCAACATAGAATAGTCCTCTCAGTCAACTGGTCCTGATGCTCAACAGACTAACATTAGACCCTCCTAACGCTACTAATAATCAAGACATCTCCATCTCCATTGGTCTTTTAAAGCAAACTACAAAGACATGCTCATATCCAAAAGGCAGTGAATAAATAGGTCTGTGAATGTATGTGTCACAGTTAGTTTGAGATTCAGTTAGATTGAGACCAGGAGCGCTCGTTGTGCGGCGCGAGGCAGAGCAAGCGGTCGCTTTGATCCACACACGCTTTGATATGCCCACCTGGGTGACAATGGCGCGTCGGCAAGATAGCGCCTCACCCCACGGAGGTTAGGGTTAGGCATAGTTTTACTGAGGTTAGGGTTAGAGTTAGGCATAGTAAGCTAATGGCTAAACACAGCCAAGCTAGGCTAGTAGATAAACAAAGAGGGGACGCAGATGAGTGATGTCAACGACAACACAGTGAAGCGTGAGCCACAGTGAATGGCTGTGTTGTCGCCATCTTGTGGCATCATCTGGGAATTACACAGGTGTGTTGATAAGTGATTATCAAAGTGAATTGATCCAGGTGGTGGTAGGGGGGTGTGGTGAAATACAAAACGAGCGCTCTTACCCCAATCTAACTGAGTTACCCAAACTAAATGTAACATATGCACGTGGTTATACTGTATATAGTATGCTTGTGTATTAGTACTGTGTGTGTATGTGTTTGTGTATGCATATCTCTTGACAGTATTAATAATACAAAAAAATCACACACAGTTTGATGAGTTAAATCCCTGTCCTTTCATGTGAAGGCTGCTCAACAGCACAGCTGCAGCTGTTGTTTTGCCGTGAGACATACAGTACAGGCCAGTGCTCATACACACGCCCCAGTGCCAGCCACTCACTTGTTGGAGTGGCTGGCACTGCTCAAAAATCTAAAATATGTATATTTTAGCGGTGCTAACCACTCCTACATCTGGTTTTGTCTGTCTGTACGTATGTATGTCCCACTCCACCCAAGCTTCGTGGGACACTTAATGAAATTAACTCATACACTTTACACTGGGTGTTGTTGTTTTTTTGTTATATGTGGAAGGGGAAGTTCTTAGTGTAGAAGTTTAGAAGCCTCTAGGCTTCTAAACTTGCACAATATGGTTATGTTTTGTTTTCTTTCCTCCTTCTGTTTTTTTTAACTCTTCTGTCCTGAATAAATAAAACGAGTTGCTTAACGCCGCCCACTGACCATTATTTTACCTTTTCAGGTGGCCGATCTGGAATGCAGGGTTGAGGAGCTGAAGTCGGAGCCTTTATAATGGCCTTGATCATTCATTCCCTGGTATACCTCCATGAAAAAGCAAAAGGACTTTGACAATTGAGATGGAGGAGTGACAATAGTGTTGTTGTACCTTTACAGTGAACCGCAGGGTATTTCTTGTCTCTCTTTAACGTTTAAGCTTGGTTTCTGGTTGCCTACAGCAAGCGGTTCTCAACCTTCCTTCTGGGGCCACGAGGGCATTGCAACCGGGCTCCCGAATAATTGGCAAAGACACTATGATTTTAAACATACACGTAAAAATAATATAAAAAAGAGAAAGATATGTTATATATGTGAAATCTTGTTTCTTTAAAATCTCAACATAAGACGAATTGAGTACAAAGGACCCCAATGGAAACAATCTATAGGCTTTCTTGGGTTTAAAATCCTCTTTAGTCTTAGCAGACCTTGTTTTGAACATTCCTGTTTTTATTTTTTATTTAATTTCTTTGCAAACTGCTGATAAAGTATTCAATCAATCAATCAATCAAATAAATTGTGATACTGCTGATTAGGAACTATTTACATTGATCCCAAAAAAATGCACGCGTCCACCAACACTTTTTAAAGATTTCCACGGGCGACCCCCTTGATCCAGAAAAGGTTGAGAACCACTGCACCTCCTGTATATGTATCCTCAGGCTTTGTATTTCTTGCATTATGATATCTAATTATTCTTAACCCTTTTTAACCCATTGATTATGTTAATGCTTCATAATTTTGGTTATGCCGACTGAATAGAGGCAAGACCTTCAGTCGCTCTTAGCCGTGCTATTCCTGTCCATTCCCAGAGTTCAGTATTTATAACCCATTGTTTAGTTTTTTTCTTTTTAGATTTGAAACCATGCTTATTTTTTTTCTTTGTGTTTTAATTGCCAAAATGAAATTCCCCTTTTCCTCCTGGTTTTGTGAAAACAGTTTCTCTTTTACTTTTCCCCCATCCCTCTACCGAGTTTTGTACAGATGTGATGATACCGTATGTGTTTTATCAAACAAAGTTTGGCTTGTACATATTTTATTAATGTGTATAACATTCGACATAATATAAACTAATGAGATTTGAGGTTTTGGGTGTATAGTTTATGTGAACGAGGAGGAGGAGGGACTTGTGTAAATCGGAAGGGTACTACTGCTGCACTGAGGAGGACGACGACAACGTCGGCGTGATGGTGGCGATCTCACTGGAAAATGGGTCAAAACAAGCGAGAAGGAATTGATGGACCAGAGATGAGGACCGTCTATTGAGATGTAACAAAAACACAAACCCCCCAACCCCTGTGAAAAGGACGGGGTCTCTCATCACCTAATATTCTGTACCAACTGCTGCCTACTTCCCGGAGCACTTTGTGTGATAATTTTGTTTTTTGTTTGTTTTTTTACATATGGAACTCTCCCGCTTATGAACGAGTAAAATGATCCTCTAGTTCCAATCCCTCTCGTGTAAAAAAAAGAAAAAGAAAAAAATGAAAAACTAAAAAAAAAGAGAGAAAAAGACCAGAGGAATAAGCCTCCGAAACTGCTGTGCCACAAAGGAAAACGGATTTTAATCTTTTTTTTTTCTCGTGTCTCCCTTCTCTTAAAAGTGGATGTTGTTCAAAAGGATTTGTGTAACTGGTACTGGACTACTGACGTTTATGGAAACACAATCGGACGTCTGGAGCGGTTAATATAAACAAAATGGCCGCCTACCAGCAGCAACGTTGTAGAGTATGAAATGGGACTCTTAACCAGCAGCTGCACTTGAAACACAAACACACACACACCCCGTGTGCAGCACACAGAATACACACTGCCAGGTACACATGCCTGTTAACGCCTGATTTGGTTTGGAAATGGACGACCTACAAGCTCACGGTTCCCTTAATGGTCCGATTCCTCAATGGACCCCCTTTACCGATTCCTACATTTACAGTATATACATCATTTTGGCCTTCTTTAGAACGGGTACACATTATTGTGTATCATTATTTTATGCTTTAACTATTGAAAAATAGCAGATATACAAGCTCACAGCGCGGCACCGAGTGCCGCGCTGCGAGCTTGTAGATCTATTTTTGAAAAATCGTGAAAATTTGAATTTTGACCCGATTCTATAAGTCTTTTGAATCCTTCTAAGACTTTTTGAAAAACCTATGTTTCTATGTCAGCAATCTGGCCAGCCATCTTCAAAGAAATGGTCCTTTTCACTTAACTGGAGCTCAGTTAGTCTGTTCTTGAGAGACTACTATGTCAGTGGTTCTCAAACCTTTTCATGTGAAAGACCCCCAAAATGATATGTATTTGGCCACGGACCCCCATCTCAAAATATTTAGTTCCAGGGACCACCCAGATGCAAAATTTGAGTTACAAATGTACGCTTTGAAAATACGTAGTCAAAGATTTGCACACATTTTCACGACTTTTTCAAAAATAGCAGATCTACAAGCTCGCAGTGAGCTTGTATATCTGCTATTTTTCACTGGTTAAAGCATTCAATAAGGGCTGAATGAGTTAAAAATCTATCTGCTATACATTACTTGAGGGGGGTTACAAATGGACCCGTGCGGGTCCTTGGCTTGAAATGTAAGCGTTTGAGAGACACCATTGCAGACATGAAGTACACCAACCAGCTCGGCCTCTGACAGTGTGATAAAACCATTTCCGGAAACTGTTACAAATGTGATGGAACCGATTCCTCAACGTTGGAGCCAGTTCTGCATCCCAAACCGAGACACTTTGTGAGCTTGTCGTTCGGCTATTTCCCGCGTTGGGACTTAAGCGGGCTTTACAATTCACGCACACGTTTAGAGTGAACTCGAGTCTTAACTTGTGTCAACCCATTTAGTCGGGGGAGATCTTCAGAAATAGTGTCATATTCTGGAATAAATTCCTTACCAAAAAAATCCTTCACCAATGTGTTTGTAAAGGTGTCTAGTAACACATCTCACAAAGACTGAAATTCAGTTTCCCTAAGAGAATCCGTGACAGCTGCTGAAAGTTGGGATCCCATTAAATTAACTATACAGGATAAAACACACCAAAATAAATATGCTTTAAGTAGCATGTGAGGGGACAAACTAGGGTTTTTTCATGATTCTGAATTCATTGCAACCATTTGTTTTGCACAAATAACATTCCTTGGGGTAAAGGCGGCTCCCCCAAAACTTTGAAAAGTGATGACTCATCACTAAACCATATTTTTTGGGGGGAGTTTTTAGCCCAAGGAATGTTTTTCGTGCAAAACAAAAGCTTGCAATGGATTCAGAATCATGAAAAAACCCTAGTTTGACCCCTCACATGCTACTTAAAGCATATTTATTTTGGTGTGTTTTATCCTGTATAGTTAATTTAATGGGACACCAACTTTAATCAGCTGTAACGGATTCTCCTAGGGAATTTCAGTCTTTGTGAGATGTGTTACTAGACACCTTTACAAACACATTGGTGAAGAAATGTTTTGGTAAGGAATTTATTCCAGGACTTTTTAAGATATCCCCCGACTAATTATCAGTATGTTTGTATAGTTCAGATAAGACTGAAATATTTTAAATGATGCTCTTAATGTTTATAACATAGCGAAAAAGGTGGAATTGTAAGCTTAACGGAGTTAGAGAACAAAACGAACAAAAAGGACAACGAAAGCAATGCAAGCGGTTAGGAGACAAAAGTCAAAACTGTATCAAGAATCATGTATAAAGTACGAACGGGACGACTTTAAAAACAAAGTTACGATTACAAATTGAAAAATAAAAGAAACAAAAAAATGGGCATGACTATGAGTATTTTCATAATGTTGAGGCTTGTACAGGGCACATGCTTTGCATTGTATGTTTTGTGGAATAAATGGTCAACAGTGATGGTAGTTGGTCATTTTTATTCTCAGAATTACTTTCAAGACCAGGCAGAAAAATGTAAGCTGCAAGTAAGTTACGGTTACATCGCATAAAATAGCTTCTGTAACATACCGGTATTCACTTTTCTAATCAAAATGCTTTGCTTTAAATAGGACATCCTCTTTGCAGACTTAAGCCACTCATAATCCTAAAAAGAATCGCTAAAATGTATGAGCGTGTGGATTCAGAATTGACTATTTCTGACATTTTTCGAAGGTGTTCAGCTCTTAGGTGTAAAGTAGTTAACTCCTAATCCTAACAGTTTTCTGAAAAATACTTTACAGAATTGTCAATGTCCACTAAATAAATTATTTCTTCTGAAATGACACAAATGCTTTCCCGGACTGAAAGGTATATAGAGATGTGTAGGTTACAACAGCTCTATATCTGGGAAGGAGCACTTAAACCATTTTCAAACTTGGTCCTCACTAATGATCATTTCACAACTTTTCTGTCTACCTGCTGTTTCTCTGAGCAGGGCTGTGGACAGTTCAGTATTTCATTGGTAGGAAGGGTTTTTGGTCAGTTAAAACCTTTTTTTTTAAACTGATGCAGCAAGACTTCTATTTCAGCATGCCAAATTTCCATGACGAGAAAGGCTGTAGTTTCTATTAGCTTGGAATACCCATCCATGATGTGATTGGCAGTCATGTATCCACGCTGTACACATTCTTAACAGATTGAATTCAAATGTAATGTCAATTATGAATTCATCAGTGATACGTGTATTGCAAAGAATTGTTTCAAACAAAGTGAAACCTGGTGGATCCACTTCTCATTATGAGAATTAGTGAGGACCAGTTACGTTGAGATCGTTTCGGAAGGAGGAATGTTCAGCCTTTTCGTTGAACATTCAAGCCTTCCATGCAGCGGCAGCCCTCGACGAAGCATGATCACGAAGGGGCGTTAACGGCGCAGCGCAGTTTATTTTGCCACAGGCAACACTTTGGGTCATACGATTTTAAGGGACTGAAAAGGGAGGGGGGGGAGCTAACCAATTACTGTGGTCCAGTTCAATATCTCCAAACATGAAGGTTCGTTCAAATTTTCAGGGGGATTAGGAAAACTGTACATTTTTGGAAACTTCAGAGTATAACAAATCAGAAAATCAATGATTCCATTAAAAATCCCTAGTTTGACCCTCACATGCTACTTAAAGCAGATCTTTTTAGGGTATTTTTTTCCTTTATAGTATAGTGTATAGTAAGTGAATAAGACCCAAACTTTCAGCAGCTGTCAAAAATTCCCCTAGGGATTTTGCAAATGGAATCATGGATTTTCTGATTTGAAAGCGATGAGGAGTTTGACCTGTATCTGATGGAGGCTACAAAGTCAAATCCAGCTCACAGAAACCCTGCAGTCCTGTGAAGAAAGACCGCTCCCATTCAGTGGTCCTGAGCACTGACAGTTTGAGGAATTTGTGAACCGCATGAAAACGCCGGCCCTAAATCCAAGCCAAGAAGAACACCTGAGGAGCAACAGTGAAGACAGCCTCAAACGACTTATCATCCATGAGGACTTTGTTCAGAAGAAGCCGTCTGGCTGCTAGAGCATCTAAGAAGAAGACCACTCCTGCTGCAACTCTGCCTCCAGTGAGACGGACATTTTCTTAGGGAGCGTTTCGCTGTTTCTACGTGTCATCTTTTCAACACCCAAACTTAACCCTAACCTCCGCGGGGTGAGTCGCTAACCCTCCCGACGCTCCGTTGTTGAAATGATAGTCATTCGAAAGAGCGAGATTTCCCCGTTTTCTCGGGACTCCCCGGTCTTCCTCAGTGAGGATGACGGCGCCGCCGACTGTGGTATTGTCATGAAAAGCACCTGGGGTACTCGTCACACCAAGCCCAAGCCCCATAAACTATTTCCTAATAGTTTTCTAACAATTTCTGAAGTTTCCAAAAACGTTTTTCATAATCCCCCCCGAAAACAATTGAACGAAATTACACAATCACATCGATCGACTGGACTATTGTGGTAGGGCCAAGACTCGCAGAGTGCATTTTCTGGTGGTGCCTGCGGAGGTGGTAGTTCCGGGAGAAGCTCCGCGGACACTGGGTGCACTTGAACTTGCGCTGGCCCAGGTGCAGCATCATGTGGGCCTTGAGGCTCTGCAGGCGGCTGAAGCTCTTGAAGCAGTTCGGGCAGTTGTGCGGCTTGACGCCCGTGTGCTTGCGCTCGTGGCGCTTCAGGTCGCCCGACTGGCGGAAGCTCTCGCCGCAGTGCGTGCACAGGTAGGGCTTTTCGCCCGTGTGCGTGCGCACGTGCACGTTGAGCTGCCCCACGTAGCTGAAGCCCTTGGCGCAGTGCTGGCACTTGAAGGGCTTTTCCCCTGTGTGGATCCGCTGGTGCTGCTTGAGGCCGTAGTGGTTGGCGAAGCCCTTGCCGCAGTCCGTGCACAGGAACACCACCCGCAGCTCCTGGAAGCAGGCGTGGGCCTTGAAGTGTGTGGGGGGAGATATAGAAAAATACAATGTCACGATATTTTTCCAAGCTATATCACGATAATAATAATAATTAGGACATTCACCAAATATTCGAATATCAAAGTCACTATTCGACGTTGTTCACCGAAGTTGAATATTCGGTTATTTTAGGCCATGGCTACACGGAGCTGGATATTTCTGAAGCTAGACATTTTTTTGTGCTGTTGGGGCTTGTAGCCACATGAAGCTGGATATTTCGGCCGCGAAGCTGGATATTTTTTAAACTGGATAAATAAGTGAAAACATTGAAAAATATCCGATTCACTGGATCCGTGTAGACATGGAACCCGGATATCTCTGAAGACTTTACTGTGTGTGAAAAAAAATGCATGTTTAAATGAATTCTGCAATGAATCTCTGTATTAACAATCCAACAGGATTTTTCATAAGGCTCCCTTCTTTGTAACACAATATATACGATGTCTCTGAAAAGGCATATCGTGGAGACATAGTATCGTCCCAACGATATTTATCACCATATCGCCCATCCCTACCTTGAAGTGCTTGACGCTCACGTAGTGCTTCCCGCAGTGGGGGCAGATGTTGGGCGTCTCGCCCTCCTCCTGCGGGTCGGCGCCGGCGCCGTCCTCGTCGGGGTTGGAGATGTACTCCACGGGGTGGTGTCGCCGCACATGCTTGCGGAGGTAGCTCTTCAGTGTGAAGGAGAACTCGCAGAAGTCGCAGGGGAAGAGCTCAGACGCGTAGTGGTGCTTCTCGCAGCGCTTGGTCTTCTGGTGCTGCTTCAGGTTGCTGAGCTTCTTGAAGACCTTTTGGCACTGGTCGCAGGTGTAGGACCGCATTCCTTCCGCGTGCGCCGTCTTCTCGTGCCTCTTCAGGAAACCGGATTTCTTGAACACCATTCCGCACAGAACGCAGGTGTGCTGCTTGGCGGTGCACTTGTGCGACTTGAGATCCGCCGGGCTCTCGTACGTGCCTTTGCACTGGACGCAGACGTACCACTTGCGGGGCTTCTTGCCTTTTGGTGGGGAGGCATCCGCCTCCTCCGCTTGAGGGTCGCTTCTTGCCTTCTTGCCGCCCTTGCGTTTCGGAGCTATTAGCTTGGTTATGGCACTGAGTTTAGATCGGGCTCCGAGCCTCTGCGGTCTCCGTCTGGGCGGGCTTTCGTCGGATTCGGCGGCTTTGGCCTCGGAAGGGTCCACGACGAAGTCTGGATCGTCACCTTGATCGTCGACCTGATCGTCGACGTGCACACCGGGGAGTACATTATCTTTGTCGGGGAGTGCATCATTTCCCTCGGGGAGTGCATCATTTCCCTCGGGGAGTGCATCATTTCCCTCCGGCTCTTCTTGCATTCGGTGAAGGAGATTGGCGTGCTGCTTCAGGTCCTCCTCCGTGCTGAACGTCAGAGAGCAGTTGGCGCACCAGAAGCCGCCGGCCGTCTGCTTATGGCTCCTCTTGACCTTGTGCTGCTTCAGGTGTCTGGCCAGGTCGTGGTGCTGCCCGAAGCTCTTACGGCACACGGTGCAGACGTAGGGCCGCACGTTGTTGTGCACCGTCAGCGTGTGCTTCTTTAGATAGCCCTGGTTGGTGAAACTCTTCCCGCACTCCAAACACTTGTTGTCAGAGGCGGACTTGGCTCGTCTCGTCTTGGCCGTTTCCGCCTGCTCCTCGGGGAAGTCCTCCACCTCGTCGTTCTCTATCTCGTCGTCTCCCTCCGTTAACCCCTCTGGCTCTTCGGTCCCGGAGCGTTGTTCTTCCGTCGCTCCGGACGTAAACCGTCTCACCAGCACAGCTCCGTCCGGCGCCTCCTTCGAATCGGATTCGGACACTTCATAAACGGTGGTTTTGCTCTGGTTCACTCTGGCCGACGTGGACGCCGGCTTCCTGTGGACCAGCTGGTGCCGGAGCAAGCCGGACGCCTGGCTGAAGCTCCGCCGGCACAGCGGGCAGCAGTAGGGCCTCTTGTTGGCGTGGACGCAGCGCTGGTGCCTGGTGAGGTGGTGGTCGTGCTTGAACGTCTTGCCGCAGTCGGCGCACAGCTTGTCCTTGGCAGGGTCCTGGTCGTAGGCGCGGGCGATAAGGAAAAACACAATATCACGATATTTTTCCAAGCTGTATCACGATACACAATCTTATCATGATTCTTTTTCATGTTGGTTTTTATGACTACAAGGTAACAAAAACTAAATGAAAAGATCCTTTTGGGAGGTCTAAATTGACCCTTACAAGTATGTAACTATGAAACCAAATGGACCGGTTAGGTTTCATTTGTATACTGTCAGAGTTAAGGGGAGACCTTGACATTGTAAAGTTTGAGAACTACTGATTTTGACCAAAATGCAGATTTTAATGAATTTTGCAATGAATCTCTATATTAACAATTCAACAGGATTTTTCATAAGGCTCCCTCATTGTATCACGATATATATATACGATATCTCTGAAAAGTCATATATCATATACATGGTATCGTCTCAATGATATTTATCACCATATCGCCGCCCATCCCTACCTGGTCGTCGTGACCGTCGTGGTCATGACCGTCGTGGTCGTGAGAGTCGTGGTCGTGAGAATCGTGGTCCTGGTGGTCCACGATGACCGGCGGCCCACCAGAACGGTGGTCTACTAGGACCACCACGGAGGACGTGTTGGGAGTCTCGGCGGCGGAGGGAGGGCGGGCGCTCTCCTTCTTCCGCGGCGTGTGGAAGTACTCGGTGTGGCGCTGCAGGTAGGTCTCCGTGGTGAAGGGCAGCTGACAGTGAGGGCAAGTGAAGTTCTGGGAGGCCATCGATGACATGTTGGTGTTAGCTGGACGTGTGGAAAGCAAATGTAACGGAGAGGTCACATGGAGAAGCTGCTTTAAAACCCATTGAGACCTGAGGCAGATTCTACAAATGCCTTCTAAACCAGTAGCTCTCACTGTAATTCAATTGTTACATTTTTTCAAAACACTTTCAACTTAAGATTTTGTTAAACAGTAGATGTACAAGCTCACAGCGCAGCACAAAGTGGCACACTGTGAGCTTGTATAACTGCTATTTTTGAATAGCCAATGCTAAAATCTGAAATGACATCCAGTTTTAACAACTTAACTTTTAATTAGCAAAAAAGCTATTTTCGCCTTTTGTTGGAAGAATTATATAGTGTTTAAAGACAGGGCTACAGAACTTTATAAACTGAACTAATATAAAAGAAAGAAAGATCAAGATTATGTCATCACAGAACAGTGCAAATGTATCTGGTTTTGAATGCCCAGTTTCCTCCACTTATGTCACTAATGTGATGTCAATGAGGGTACCTGTGCAGTCACCTTTTCTGAACTTTGATAATGCCCTGAGCCAAAAAAAAGGTTTTGAGAACCTCTGCCCTTGGTTTACCTGTGGGCGTCTGCTTCATGAACCAGATCTGGTTCCAGGCAGGGCTGAGGTTGCAGAGCAGCGTTCCGCTGGGCCACACCAGCAGCTCGTCCCCCTGCTGGATGGTGCGGCAGCAGTGGAACATCACGCTGTCCTTGTACTGCACCGCCAACAGGTTCTTCTCCTGCTCGCTGCGAGCACAGTTCACATACCTGGGGGAAAGAACAGTGTTAGAGCACAGTTCTCATACCTGGGGAAAAGAACAAGCGTTGCTAGGTTTTCAATGTAATGGGTTCCGGGACCCACAGGTGGCCATTCAAATGGGTCCCAGAATTATTTTATGGGTCCCGCGACGACACACACTTTATGTATCAACGGCGAAAACATCTAAAAGGACTTTAATTTAAACAAATAGTGTCAAATAGCTACTTGTATGTAGTTGATAAAGGACAGAAGCATGGATTTACAAGACAATCTCAATCATCTCTTCAATAATGCCAGACGCACAGCTGTGGAGATTCCACCACATGCAGTTCATCTGGTGCAGTGAAATGATTGATAGCAGGAAGGATAGTGTTGTATGCATCCTGGGGATGCAGGGATGCTTAGTTTCCTTTATTAAAAATATGAGTCAGGGACTCAGGATGCAGGGCTAGTAGCATCACTGAGCGTTCATTTAGTTGACCAAGACTGAAAGACTAAGATTTGGATCTTCAGTCAACAAAGACTAAAACAATTTCAGATGCCTAAAATAGGACTGAACCTGAATCTAGATCATGTGTCCTGTCCTCGCAAAATAAAGCATATAATGCAACACACACACTACACAAACATAAAAACATAAAACATAACATAAAATAAAATAAACAAAAAATACAATCCTGTGTAGTAAACTGCGACATACACAGAGTAACTTTCATAAATCCATAATATGCTAATCCTGGAAACTGATAAATACTCCAGTCCATGCGAACAATTGATAACCCACAGAAGCAGACAAACTATTTACCTCATCCAGTTGGAATGCATTTCACTGGCACCGTCAATGTACTCCCACTTGTCTTTACCTTTGCAAATCTACACAAAACAAATGAACACAATATTCAAGATTAGGGCGTATGATGATCTGATCTCTCACTTTAACTGACGGGAGAACAACGCGTAATTCCTAATCCTTTAAGTTCTATATATACACGTTGTCATAAACAAATTGGAAAAGAGGAGAGAACGTTTTGAAAATGTACTCTAAACAGGGATGCCAGTGGGAGACTATTATACTCCACATCCAGCTATGAAGTATATGACAATAATAACAATGTGACTAGCCTCACCTCCCAGGAGTATTCACTTCCCATGGCATCCATCCTGGTGGTCACTTCGCCCTCATAGGGTCCAAAATGCATGCCTGGGGACACGGTGGGGCCCTGGTTCACCACCCCCAGGCCCGCGTTGGGGATGCTGGACCGGGCTATCATCAGTCCATGGGGCAGGGAGAGCAGCGCCCGCTGGGGGCCGCCCATGATGGTGGGGGAGTCCAGGATGAAGGAGGGCCCGTTGATGGCGTTGGGGTCGGTCATGTTCTGGAACATGGAGCGGCATTCGCTGCAATCTGTCAAAAGACGAGCGGCAGAAGAAGGCAGCATGAAGATTTTATTTTCACTTAATTTTTTAAAGATTTGTTTTGGGGCTTTTATGCCTTTATTGATAGAACAGTAGACTGACAGGAAATTGGGAGAGAGATGGGGAGTGACACGTGGCAAAGGTTGTCCGGATCGGGAATCGAACCGGCGACGCCGCCAGGCATCCATGCCTATGTGGCAATGCCTGTATGTGCCCGGACAAGTAGGTCCGGGCGCATGTTCGGAGCTGGAGAGATGAGGAGAGACCCCCTCTTACTGAAAACTCTATAGTAATAATTAAAACCTGAATTTAATGTTAATTTAAAACTTTCACACCAACTTTAAGCTGCTGTGAATGAATGAATAAATAAATAAATAAATGTCTTGCTTACAAAATCCATCATCAAAGAAACCATCTCCTTCATGAACCATGGTGTCCAGCAGCTTCTGAATGGGAGTGTCGGTAGTTTCCATCACTGTACGCACAGAGATCAATATAGAAAACAAGGTTATTAAAGAAACCTGACACACTTCATGTAATATAACAAAACAAAAAATTAAGTTGAGAATCTTATTGACATTTACAGGTCTGTAACTTTAACTACTAACTCCAAGAGTGTACAAACTCTTGGAGTGCGATCCAAAAATGGTATCCAATTAATGGACTGTGGTTCTCAACCAGGAAGTCCTAAAGTTTCAATTCAGGACATGTGTTTTTTTTTTTATGAAAAAATAAAATGTAAATAAATCGAAACATTTTCCAAAAACATTTGATTTATTCCAAACCTTTTCCAGGCCTGGGAAACAGTTTCTTCATTTCAAAACATTTCCAGGAATGCCATGACCGTGGGGAGTCCTGTTATTAGAGCATGTGTTCTCTTACCTGTAGAGGTGTGGCATTCCTCCGATGCAATGACCTCTTCGGTTGCGTCCACCCACACCTCCACGTTGCCTCTGGCTGACATCTATGAAGAACAAAACCATCATCATCATCGTCATCATCAAGACCTCAACACAGCCTCTACTTCAGTCAGTGGTTATAATAAACCTGTGGGTAGGGACCCCGACCAGGGGTCAGGATTATTACTATAAAAACTGGTCCAACATTGGTTAAACTGTCAAATAGCATTTTAAAACGCCAATCTACAAGCTCACAGCGCCACCTCCTGAAAAGGTTGAGAACCACTGCTCTGCTTCACTGGTACTCACACTTTTTCATGACTACTAGGACCCCAAATTAATGTATTTTTGGCAGCGGACCCCCACCTGATATTTTGTGCCAGGGAGGTGCTCCCTTGGCAACATTTGTGAGTTGCATCAGTTGCGACTTGAGCTTGCCTGTATTATTTAAGGTTTAAGTGGTTAAACTGATGTTGATGCGATATTACCAAGCCTAACCCGGGACCCCCTGGAAACCACCTCAAGGACCCTTTGAGAACCACTGCTCTACTTGACATCACTACTGTAGACTAGAATCTATGAAGAACACATCATCATCATTACAATGTAGGCATGTATCTAGAAAATCACTCCGAGTCCTATCCAGACTAGAGTGATTTACAATAAGCAAGGAAATCACTTACATGGAATACAGAAAAGGTAAATCAATCAGTCTAAACACAATCAAAAATAATAATGTACATTAAAACTATAGGATACCAGCCAGGTAAACAATGATGCAAATTACATTTACTTATCAATGGGGTCACTCTGTCTCTTGTTCTTTCAGTAGTTACTTTAGACTTGTTTTCTTAATTACATTCTTAATGTTGTGGTCAAGAAAACAAAGATCTAACGACCAAAAACAAGACAGCGAGTGACCAACATATATTCTACATGGTAGTTATAACTTGCAAAAAGAAAGAGAAGAAAGGGGCTGCACTCACCTCTAGCTAACAATACAACAGAAGATTCTATTAAAACACTGGTTCTTAACGCCAGGTCCGGGGACCACCAGCAGTCCAAAATGGACCCTTTTACAGGTCTGTATTTGGTTACATTGGTGCATTTGGTTTGTGCACTCTGAGTTAAATAAGCACAGACGATTTTACAGTGTAGAAAATATTAGGTTTCCAGTATTAGTCTAGTTAAATGATTCTCCCCCCCCCAGTTTGATTTAAAAAATAAATAACTCATAAATATCTAGGATCTACACTGTAAAATCATGTTTATTTAACTCTTGAGAGACTGTAGAAATTGACACCTTTATGGGTACATTTGGTTCCATTTGTAAACTCTCCAGACCCTTGAAGGGGTCCATTTGATGGTCCCTGGACCCCACATCAAGACACAATGAGTCAAAAAAATATCATCATCAATTCAAATCTATTGATCTTGTTTACATCACTCTGAATGGTAGCAGTCTTGCTAGCTAGCTAACATGCTAACGTCACCAAGTTAGCGAGCCAGAAGCTAATGCTAACTAGCTAACTTTAGCGTCAACAACCTAGTCCAATAAAAAAAATCATGCGGATCGATATTTACTTTGATTGTCAACGTCCGCCTTCTTTCACCATATGCTGACCCAAGGCTCAGAGAGAGTGCACATCAATGTTAAAATCTGTTATAAATATGAGGCGTTTTGCTTTAGCCGCCTTTTTAGCTCCTTCACAACGAAGCACAGCAGCTAGGAACCCCGGAAGTGAAAGCTTGCGTGTCAAAATATAAGACGTACCATTTCCGCTACCATTAAGACGAGTAAGGTAAAATAATATTTGTATTATTAAATAATAATGATAACAATAACAATACATTATAGAAAGACAAGTAATAACATTTATAAATAATTTCTGTTAAAAAATCACTAAAGCACGTCATTTATAAAAACTAATAAATACATAAATACATTACAAAAATAAATTAAATAAATAAAACTAGTTCGCGTCACTCAAGACATCGCCTCACTTTTTATATTCCATTAGTTGTGTGCATTCGATCTCAGATACAATGTTTTTGCATCATCAAACATGGTTTATAACTCCACTCAGTTTGATTATATTAGGCTACAGTATATAATAAAAATAACATTCGATATTCTACATGGGCGCCGCTGGTGTAGTGGTATCATGCAAGATTCCCATTCTTGCGACCCGGGTTCGATTCCCGGGCGGCGCACTGATTTTCTTCCCTTTTACAATTTGCTCTGTTTGCGGCATTTCTGAGGTAGGTTTTGTATGCAATGGATGCGACGACATTGATTGTTCGGAACCCGAGACAAAAGCGATAAGAGTGTGTGTGTATCAAATGGCTCATTAACAGTCAGTTAATCTGAGTGACAAAGTGCGTCCAGACCGATGACAGTGAACCAGTGTTGCCAGGTTAAGGTTTAGCGAGAGAAATAAGCAACCAGGGTCTATGAAAGCGACTAGGCCATAATATGAGCACTTATTTGAACATAGCCAATCTGCAGCTCGTAGATCTGCTACTTTGCAAAAAATAAAAGTGAAACATTTATTATATTATATATATAATATATACACCAGTAAGAGGCCTAACGGGCGAGGTTGCACAGGACAGAATTAATTTGCAAGTGTGATTTGTTTTGCGGTTGGTTTAAGTTGGACTGTATAAACTGACACAATATGTCCATATGGCATTACCAGATATGGGCTTAATATTGATGGCATGAAAGGGATTCTATTGTATGGGCATTCCCAGATATGCATGGACTTAATATTGATGGGCATAAAAGGGATTCTATTAGTGTGGTTGCCCTAACAGGGCATCAACTGGGAATCAGATGTAGAGTCAGCTCCATATATGGAAAATTGAGGCGTTACAGAAGGAAGGACGTACGGACAAGATGTGCCGGATTTCAGACCTACTAATGAATTCAAAATATCTGCGAATGTCATGTCGCAGGCACTCAGTTAGTATCAAAACGTCCGCCTCATGGTCGTCCATCAGTCTGTCACGCGATGAATCACACTAGCGTGTCGCTAATTGCCTCTCATATGGGTCTGTGCGAACGCTGTTCAGTCACGGAACGCACCTCTGTGTGTGTGTGTGTGTGTGTGTGTGTGTGTGTGTGTGTGTGTGCGCGCGCGCGCATTGCCACTCGTCTTCATTGGGGGGAATTGTTGTGTATAACACGGAGTTTCTCGGACGTAACCTATTTCAGCACATCCTGGCGGTCGCTTCTCGCCCTTACGGCATCACTGTGTTACTTTTTAGATGAGGGTTTGTAGACAAATACATAGCTATTCACCAGTTCCCACCTGATGTTGTGGGAAAGTCCAGACTGCTCCAGACCGTACTGAATAACTGCCAGCTTACATAACGTCTTCAGACTAGGACTCAAGTCTAAGATGTGCATGTGCAGATTATCATTGGCTGTTCCTTTTGATCTATATCCTCCAAAAAGGATGATGTGATATCCCACCATGCAACAGTACACCAAGCACCCCCACAGTGTGTAATAACACATATTTAAACGTGGAACATTCCCTTTGAACTCAACCTTCTTCCAGGTGAAGGTCGCTGGACTGAATTTCCACAGATCTTTTAATTTATTAACATAGTTACTGCCACCAAATATGTACAGCTCTCCATTGTAGTTAAAGGCTGAATGACCGGCGCGTCCTTCTGGGAGAAGCTGTGCTGAAGGTGTGTTCAGCCAGCAGTTGGTCTCTGTGTCAAACACACTGATGGTGTTGTAGTGGCCCCCGTACACCCAGCCCCCAAATACATACATCCTTGTCCCGATGATGGTGGCAGAGTGCCAGGATGAAGCAGGTGGAGGAGCTCCTCTGGTGTTAATTAAAGACCAGACCATCGTGGTGGTGTCCAACTTGTAGATATCATTTGTGACGCCAGTCAGATTGTTGTCTCCTCCATAGATAAACATGACGTTCCCACAGACACAGGCTGATTGGCCCTTCCTCCCCTCTGGGGCAGTCCCAGAAACCCTAGGTCTGAGCATTTTATGGTCGTTGACATCAAATGCATAAAGCACCTTGCTGTAGTTCCCTGTGCAGGTAATTCCCCCCCAGATGTAGATGAAAGGGTCGATCAGCACAGCTGTGCGGCTGGTGCGCATGGGATGAACCTCAAGGGGACGCTGTAGTCTTCCAGGTGTCTCTGGGGGCAACCTAGTCCAGCATAAAGACACTGTGTTGAAGACATGCACCCCAGTCCGACGCTTGGACTTGATAAAGTCCCCTCTGAAGCAGTACACTTTGTGGTTCACTGCTACAGCAGCATCATATGGTAACTCTGGAAGCCCCTTTACGTGTACCGTCCAATGAAACATTTCACACAGTAGTATAGTAGTTTATAAGTTTAACCCTGTTAAAGAATGCAATCCTACTGTGTGCGTCAGCCATTTTTAGTTAGTGGGTCTATGTGTGACGTAGACATGATGTCACGTGTAGGTCAAGTCTGTTTGAGAACACACTGTGTACCGATTTGCCTGATTTTAGGGCAAAATCTGTAGGAGCAGTGTCCAAAAATGTGTTTGAAAACATCGGCCTGAGGGTGGCGCTATATGGGACAGATCCATGTTGATGACATGATTGTAGGCATACTGTGTAGCGATTTGCGTGATTTTATGTCAAAATTTGTAGGAGCAGTGTCCAAAAATTTGTTTTGCAAGAATCGGCCTCATGGTGGCGCTGGAAGAGGTTCATGTGAGAATTGATGGGTGAAAGCTGGGGTTTGGCAGGCAAGGAGTGTGTGTGCAAAATTTGGCATGGATCGGGGCAACGGTTGCGGAGATATGAGCAGGGCAAAAGTGTGACGTGTGACAGACAGACTGACGGATGGACGGACGGACGGACGGACAGCTGGTCGAGGTTTTGATAGTAACTGCGACCTGACGGTCGCAATAAATAATTGGAGGGTCCTTGACAAGACATTAAAATGTTTGAGAACCACTCGTTTAAACAACATTAGGAAACAACAAGGCCTAAATTAAACAACTACATTTTACAAACAAGCCCCCCGCCCCAAAATGAAATAAAATGAAAAAGGCCACCCACCACAACTACCAATTTACAAGCAGCTACTTTACAGAAAAACAAGCCCAACGTAGCTTATAATACGCAGACATGGCAACCCTGAAATGAACCTCAGAGGAACAGTAGCGTCCCTATCAGCTTGTGTTCAGTTACACATGGCAACAGCCACCTGGCTAACAGCCTGAGCCGCGCACCACCCAACATGATGCAAACTCTCTGAAGAAGGCCAAACAAACACCCAAACTGCACCGACATGAAGCTTTTTGAATGCAGGAAAGACAGACATTCTCCTGCCCACAACAATGAGGCCTACTACTACTCCTGTAAGAACAAGACTGGAGGAGACAGCAGCAGCATCTCCTGTGGAACATGTCCCGCTTGTTCTCTTAGATCAAAACTGTGGGTGTCCACACAGTGGATGAGGAGTGCAGGAGACTCCTCCAAGACCAGGTTCCTGACTGGTCTGCTGCTGCGCTGCACAAGTGTCTCCCTGCTGCAGAGAATACATGATGTGCTGCATGTGACATCTGGGAAAGACTTCACTTATACCAGGTAAGATTATTAGAGTTGTGTGTATTTTAAGTTTTTGGGTTAGTTTTTTTTTTTTTATAACATTTTAGGCCCATGGTAGTCTTTTTGATTGATTGATTGATTGATTGATTGGATATTTTAATAATGGTTTGAGTTTGCAAATAGTGCAGTGGTTACAATGATGCTAAAAGGATAACACAAAAAGCCCTCTATTAGTAAGGGGAACATAAGAAAATCTGCGAAGTAAATCGTTACCAAGAAATCTCTTCACCAATGTGTTTCTAAAGGTGTGTAATAATATGTACTAAAAGGTTGAAATTCAACTCCTGGGGGAAACCTCATTAAAAAAATGATTTGTGTTTGTGTCCCATTAACTTTACTATACAGGAAAAAAATACAAAAAATAAATCTTCTTTAAGTAGCATGTGAGGGGTCAAACTAGGGGTATTTCATGATGCTGAATCCATTGCAAGCATTTGTTTTGCACGAAAAACATTCCATGGGCGACAAATGGCCCCCACAAAATGGTGAAAAGTGATGATTCATCACTAAACCATCATTTTGTGGGTCTGATTTTAGCCTAAAGAATGTTTTTTGTGCAAAACAAATGCTTGCAATGGATTCAGCATCATGAAATACCCCTAGTTTGACCCCTCACATGCTACTTAAAGCAGATTTATTTTTTGTATTTTTTTTCCTGTATAGTAAATTAATGGGACACAAACACAAAGTTTCCCCCAGGAGTTGAATTTCAATCTTTTAGTACATATTATTACACACCTTTAGAAACACATTGGTGAAGAAATTTCTTGGTAACGATTTACTTCGCAGATTGGTCAAATATCTTATAAAATCCCCTTACTATATAGGGGCTTGTTTCCATTGTGGTCCTATATGTAGCCTAGTCAGAGGTGAGATATAGGCTCAGAGAAAGATACTACTTTCAAAGATGTTTTGACAATTACTGACTATTGATACAGATTTTAAAAAATGACACAATTAGAACTGGAAAACTATAGAAATGAAGCTGAATGATAAATGGGTATACTCTCTCTTGATTGATTTGAACTATAATATAATAACCCATATTAGAGTTCCGTAAAAGCTGCTGATTCTGCCTAAAATGCTGGTATTGCCCAGAATGCCAGTCTCTGCCATTCCGATACCATGTAAGTTATCACATGATGTTTAATTTACAGTCATCTTTTGCCTGCTTCAGTTGACTGTCTTATAATCTTACTGTACTATTTACATTATTATTTTACTAACTTGTAGCTGCACTTTAACCTTATGCTGCATTCACACTACAGATATATAGTTGAACGTTTTGCTTGCTTGGTCAATGTTATCTCAATGGAAACCAGCTTTAAAGATACAGGACACACACAAGACAAAGCTTTGAAAGCTTTAAAGCTGGTTTCCATTGAGATAACATTGACCAAGCAAGCAAAACGTTCAACTATATATCTGCAGTGTGAATGAGGCATTAGTCTGGGTTTCCTGCAGCGCTTTATTGGCCAGGCGGGCCACCCGGCTGAAAATCTAGCACCCGGCCAAGAGTCTGTTGAAAATTATGCAAAATTACTCCTAAACATGCAAAAAAAAACTATACTTTTGCATTTGGGTTTGTTTAAGCAACTTCTCCTATGCTGAGGGCAAAAATAAGAATTAATCAAAATTAAGGGAATTAATTTAATCGAATTAATAAAAATCTTTCGCCACGTGCTATTGCGCGCGCACCAGAGTCCCCCACCCTAGCCTACCACCTGGCCAAGCCTTTTTCCTGCAGGAAACCCTGTTAGTATGTACAGTATGTATGTATGTATGTATGTATGTATGTATGTATGTATGTAGGTATGTAGGTATGTATGTATGCCTTCCTTCCTTCCTTCCTTCCTTCCTTCTTAGATCAGTGGTTCTCAAACTTTTGACCACTGTCATAGATTTGTTTAAATTACACACTGGTATGGGATCGGTACTCTTAAACGCAAGTTATGGGTATCCGTATCGAGAAGGAACTAATGGTATCGGTGCATCTCTACCTGTCCCATGTCTATACCAGGTCAAAGAAGCCACCTTCACCTGAAGACACTGTCACTAGACATAGCTCCTGGGACAGAGCAGCACTTCACCACACAGAGCCGCTGGGAGTGGAAGTGCTTGACATGTGGGACTGGTTCAGGAGCTGCACACCAGACTGGATCAGAGCCACCTACCTGCTGCATGTGCTGCCACTGTGTGACCCTGAGCTGCTACGCATGCTGGGGAATCTGACCTCCGTGCTTCTGGCCAGAGAGAAACATTGTTGTGCACTTATGCAACATAATGGTAGAATAATCTTTCTCTCCTTCTCCCTTTCATTCTCCCTCTCCCTCTCCCTCAATCTCCCTCTCACTCTCTCTCAATGTTGACTTAAATCGTAATGTAAAGTAAAGTAGATCACAAATTGTAAGCTGTTAAAAGCTGTTGATTTAGGTAGACTACAATACATAAATTCAGACAACTCGTAGATCTGATGTGAAGTAAGCTGTAAACATAACATGTTTTTTGTTGTTGTAATGATTGTTTCCACTGGCTTACGAGATTAGCTTTGGACAGACAGAGAAATAGAGTTAGAGAGACCCCTGTTACTCTACAAACAATATAGAGCTTTACCGTTTAATTTCTTTTAGTTTGTTTTAACCCAAAAATATAACTTACCCTACCTTTTAACAGTGTGTGTACACACAGTACATAATCATCAAACAATTCTACTGAACGTATTCCCTACCCTCTTCCTCAGCCTCTGATGAGAAAGAGGGCACGTCTTTCCCAGAATCCTCCTACTCTTTCTCCCCTGCTGACGACCATCCTCACCTTGACCTACTCACGCGTGCTAGCACTGAATTCCACCTCGTGGGTGAACGCAGTGGCACCGACGTTGCTAGGAGCAATGAGCCGCCAGAGAAGACCAGCGGTAACTCAGAGATGTGTGAGTGCCACTGCTGATGGGTCATTTTTACCCCTTAAAATCAGGAAAACGCCTTTGTCATTTTCAGATTTGAGCTAAGATAAGTTCTTTGTAAAACCATTAAGATTTAGAATAGCCGTTTAGAACAGCGGTTCTCAAAAATAGCAGACGTACAATCTCGCAGCGAGCTTGTGCATCTGCAATTTTTGATCTTGATAGTTTTTAACGCAAATCTTCTCTTCTGGGGCCCACAAAACATTTTCACATGGGGGCCTGCGGGCAAATATATATCAATTAGGGAGGTCCTTGGTTAGAAAAAGAACTACAGATTTAGAAGCCATTGTAGAATCGGCCTCAGGTCTTAATAGGTTAAAGACTGCATCTGGATGACAATAATATGTTGCACATCACTTGTTGTTCTTATGCTTTCTAAACATCAGTCATGCTCTTTCCCAGCTGAGGGGAGCGGCCGTCTCTGTGTTCCTCCTAGGCCGTTTGACACACAGTCACACAGTGACACAGACTCCAGTGACCGGGAGAAGGAGCCGGCCCTCACTGTGATCCCTGGGTCTTCTGTGTCCCTGTCTGGGGTCAGGCGACACTGTGACTTCCTGCGCCGCCTGCCCGTTCATCTGGCCAAGAGGATATTAGGTATAAAACCTTTTTTATTTATTTCAGGGATCCCCATGGTTGATAGGTTGACCACCATTTGAAACAATTTTGCTATCTCTGGGGGGTCCCCAATCTACACTGTGAAATGCGTTTGAGAGTTACAGACCTGTAAACGTCCCCACTGCAGTTAGAACTGCAGACCCACTCACTGTTCGGCTGTAATCGGAAAACTCACGTTGTCCACAAATCTGCACCATAGCACTAAGTTCTAAGGTGATGCTTTAGAATCTAAAGTCATCAGATTGGATTTCATCGCTGCCTGTTTAGATTACAGCCAACAACGTAATCTAAAGCTGTAATCTAAAGCGTTAGCGTCGGATGTAATCTATAGCTGTAATCTAAGGCGTTACTGGTCAAGGGTCAGTGCTTTTTATGGCCAAGATGGCAGTACAGGTACAGCACTGCAAACATTTGTACACCACTAGGTTTTAGGTGTTGGACTTTATAAAGTGCTGTTTGTAAATTATATATGTATAGTATCAATTACATTGATGACATACAGCAGTGGTTCTCAAAATGTGGGTCCCCATATATAAGAGTATATATCCACACATTTTTAAAGTGACAATTTAAAGGACGACTTCACCACTTTTCAACCTTACCTATCTTCATATAATAGGCCCCTTTCTGGGCCCGCCCCTTCCGCTTCCGCCACGTGACCGGCAGACATGATGGAGTCACTCAGAATGTAAACAAACGGGCCACCCACCCTGCTAACAATGGACGCGCTGAGCCATCTCACGCTCCCCGAGAGGCAACGATATGACGATAAAATCAAATTAATCGGCGTCGATCCATACAAAATTAGCAAGAGCGAGTCTAGTGCGAACAAGGGAGGGGCGGGCGCGCAGAGGCGTTCTGTGTACTTCTATTCCGGTTCGTCCACAGAGTCAGACACAGTGTTGTGTTGACATTTTCTCCGTTAGATAACAATGCTTTCTTTTCACTTTTTTCTACTTTTATCACTTGTCAAAAGACGTTTTATTTGGATGCTTCATCTTTTTACTGTTCATTTTTTTTGTTAGTGTTGTCATCGGTTTTTATTTATAAAGGGAAACAAGATATGTATGCTACAGTCTTCACACAGCAGAGCAGACAGAGAGAGGTAAGATAACGCTATTATTATCATAAAATACAGCAATCTATCTAATAAAACGTTTGTTAAATGTGCTTAGCAGTAGTGTCTTTTAGGGTTTGGGCCGGGGTCTTTGTTTAATATTAACGCTAGCCTCATTAGCATCTTAGCTCCGTCTATAATAGGTTACATCATCAGACTGCTGGTTCTCTAAGTGGGGTCCGGGGACCCCCAGGGAGTTCCAGGGGGTCCCCAGCTGAATTATAGTTAGGAACCAAATGGACCCTAATGCCTCGTGCACACTACAGATATATAGTTGAACGTTTAGCTTGGTAATTCAATGTTATCTCTATGGAGCATCTGAGCATCTCCTGCATCTTAAAGCTGGTTTCCATTGAGATTACATTGAATTACCAAGCAAAACGTTCAACTATATATCTGTAGTGTGCACGAGGCATTAGGGGTATGTAACTGTACAACTATATATCTGTAGTATGCACGAGGCATTAGGGGTATGTAACTGTACAACTATATATCTGTAGTGTGCACGAGGCATTGGGGGTATGTAACTGTACAAATCATTTGGTTCCATGTGTACACTCTGAGTTATGCTAACGTATGATTTTACAATATAAATTGGGGTCTCAGAGATACAAATGCTATTAAATGGGGGTCAGTAGCGTAATGGATGTCAAACTGGGGGTCCTTGAAATTAAAATGGTTGGGAATCACTGCTAGAGCCGTATAACATTTCTCTTATGGGGTCACTGGCCTAAATGGGGTCCAGTGGGAATGTGGGATAATACAAGTCAATTCTTATTACCTCTTATTAATTTGGTGATTATCAAACGAGTATATGGGGACCAAACAATCTGTACAAGTAGAGTAAAAATCCTCATGTTAATTTCAATCTGAGTGTAGACCTGTACAGGTCCATTTGGTTAAATGTATTCTTTAATTAAATTAAAATGGAAGATTTTACTAAGTAAAAATAGTCTACAGTACATGTTATAAACAACTTTACTTTTGACTAAGTCCAGTTTCATTAACATTGTAAAATGATAGCTATAATAACAGTAAATATCTGTTCTTACCATACATAAAAATACATTTAATAATATACATAGTCTTGGGTACAATTATTTTTCTTTCAGGAACTGCGATGACATGGACCACATCAGCCGATCAGGGTTTCCGATGGCAGGATGTAGCAGCAATCAGATTTGAGAATTCAACCTCTTGAAAGAGCTCCAAGAAGGAACAACAAACTTTCTGTGGTCCTTCATGGTGAGGGAGGTTGACGACTGTTTGGTTCAGGAAAACTCACACCCCTGTACTTTATTGGGAAGGAAACTATTGATTCTATTCACAACACACATTTGTCTTTGCCTATTCTATAGCTATGCCTACATTATTCAGAACCTTATTCAATTTGATTTACAATATGCAAACAAAATCCCCCCAAAATACAATACTCTACATTCTATTGTTTTCCTAAATAAAAGGCCAATTGCATGTGAAATGATATTGCTTGTATTGTCTGAATACATTTGAATAAAGCTGATACAAGACTACATTCTATTGTTTTCCTAAATAAAAGGCTAATTGCCTGTGAAATGATATTGCCTGTATTGTCTGAATGCATTTGAATAAAGCTTATATAATTCACAAGACGTAAACATGTCATGATTCATGTGTTTTAATCGAAAATGATGAACATGGTTAGTAGTACAGAATATTATGGGAATACATTAAAGCTGAAAACATATATAGCAGCATAATGAATTACAATTCTTCTTATTGATGGACATTATTGCAGACCTTGATTGCAGACTGTGATGACCTGAAAGGGTAAGAAAGAAAGTGTTATTTTTTTCCACTGAACAATTTAGTTATTTAACTTTATACTTTGTTGTGAAATATGACTTAAATGGGTCTTTAGCAGCCTATGGTTGTCAGGAAACGAGGTTGTTCATATTTTAGTTAAAAATTAAAGTTCTATAAACGAGTCTATAGGGGGGAACAAACATGATGATGACAAATTAATTTCAAGGACCCCCAGTTTGACATCCATTACTGACCCCCATTTAATAGCATTTGTATCTCTGATACCCCAATTTATATTGTAAAATCATACGTTAGTAGAGTGTACACATATGGAACCAAATGCTTTGTACAGTTACATACCCCCAATGCCTCGTGCACTCTACAGATATATAGTTGTACAGTTATACCCCTAATGCCTCGTGCACACTACAGATATATAGTTGTACAGTTACATACCCCTAATGCCTCGTGCACACTACAGATATATAGTTGTACAGTTACATACCCCTAATGCCTCGTGCATACTACAGATATATAGTTGTACAGTTACATACCCCTAATGCCTCGTGCACACTACAGATATATAGTTGTACAGTTACATACCCCTAATGCCTCGTGCATACTACAGATATATAGTTGTACAGTTACATACCCCTAATGCCTCGTGCATACTACAGATATATAGTTGTACAGTTACATACCCCCAATGCCTCGCGCATACTACAGATATATAGTTGTACAGTTACATACCCCTAATGCCTCGTGCATACTACAGATATATAGTTGTACAGTTACATACCCCTAATGCCTCGTGCATACTACAGATATATAGTTGTACAGTTACATACCCCTAATGCCTCGTGCACACTACAGATATATAGTTGTACAGTTACATACCCCTAATGCCTCGTGCATACTACAGATATATAGTTGTACAGTTACATACCCCTAATGCCTCGTGCATACTACAGATATATAGTTGTACAGTTACATACCCCTAATGCCTCGTGCATACTACAGATATATAGTTGTACAGTTACATACCCCTAATGCCTCGTGCACACTACAGATATATAGTTGTACAGTTACATACCCCTAATGCCTCGTGCATACTACAGATATATAGTTGTACAGTTACATACCCCTAATGCCTCGTGCACACTACAGATATATAGTTGAACGTTTTGCTTGGTAATTCAATGTAATCTCAATGGAAACCAGCTTTAAGATGCAGGAGATGCTCAGATGCTCCATAGAGATAACATTGAATTACCAAGCTAAACGTTCAACTATATATCTGTAGTGTGCACGAGGCATTAGGGTCCATTTGGTTCCTAACTATAATTCAGCTGGGGACCCCCTGGAACTCCCTGGGGGTCCCCGGACCCCACTTAGAGAACCAGCAGTCTGATGATGTAACCTATTATAGACGGAGCTAAGATGCTAATGAGGCTAGCGTTAATATTAAACAAAGACCCCGGCCCAAACCCTAAAAGACACTACTGCTAAGCACATTTAACAAACGTTTTATTAGATAGATTGCTGTATTTTATGATAATAATAGCGTTATCTTACCTCTCTCTGTCTGCTCTGCTGTGTGAAGACTGTAGCATACATATCTTGTTTCCCTTTATAAATAAAAACCGATGACAACACTAACAAAAAAAATGAACAGTAAAAAGATGAAGCATCCAAATAAAACGTCTTTTGACAAGTGATAAAAGTAGAAAAAAGTGAAAAGAAAGCATTGTTATCTAACGGAGAAAATGTCAACACAACACTGTGTCTGACTCTGTGGACGAACCGGAATAGAAGTACACAGAACGCCTCTGCGCGCCCGCCCCTCCCTTGTTCGCACTAGACTCGCTCTTGCTAATTTTGTATGGATCGACGCCGATTAATTTGATTTTATCGTCATATCGTTGCCTCTCGGGGAGCGTGAGATGGCTCAGCGCGTCCATTGTTAGCAGGGTGGGTGGCCCGTTTGTTTACATTCTGAGTGACTCCATCATGTCTGCCGGTCACGTGGCGGAAGCGGAAGGGGCGGGCCCAGAAAGGGGCCTATTGGTCCTCACTAATGTTCAGGATAAAATAGCACCATTTCTTTCTACTCGGTCTACGGCACACTGAAAGAATGTAGATCAGCTATTCTTTACAATATGTATCTGTGGAAACAAGTCAAACAAATTGTATTCCCTCACCTCATACAATTCCAAGTGCTTGTCAGGGTGGGACGTCCCCAGTTCAAATAGGATTATTTTGGGGGGTCCCTCCCACTCCCCAGTTGATATATGATTATTTTGGGGGGTCCCCAGTTGATATGATTATTTTGGGGGGGTTGACGGCATTCTGAGTAACGTTTGAATGACTTGACCTAAAGATGGGAATTGTTGGAGCATTTAAATAGTAATATTCAAATTGTATTTGAATATTTATTCTGCTTTCTTATTCAGATACTAAAAGTTCAATTTGTAAAAAAAGAAAGAAAAAAGAAAGAAAGGAAAAAAGGGGGATGGGGAGAGAATGATTATTTATTTATATTATTCCAACTCGGGACTCCTGAATCGTTGCCCTCCACACTCTCCTATCTAGCATCAGGGTCTTGAGCTCTACAGTCTTGTTAGGTACAGTAAGCTGTCGCGTCACAGGGAATTTCAATAGAGGGTATGCAGGTGACATCATCATACCCGGAAGTTATGCGGGAACGCCTACTGAGTGGCAAAAAACAGAGTCAGTAGGAGTCACGAGGAGACAGCAGGAGTCATGAGGAGTCAGTAGGAGTGAGGAGGAGTGCTTCCAAACTCCAATACTTCATGCTGCTTTATGTTTTGCCACTCAGTCTGTCACTCAGTCTGCCCATGGTGCTGATCCTGAGTGGCAGATGATGCATATACATTATCTATAGAAAAATGTACTCTGTGGCCCAGGGAGACAGTGGCCTCTAGTGGGAGTGATGTCACACTTCCAGGCCTTAGTGCTGCTGCTTCCAGTGTCCCTACTGAGGAGCAGCAGACACCGCTTCAACTTTCTCTTTGTCTCTGTGTTTCATCTGAAGCAGCATTGACGTGTCCTTGACCCTGACACACTTAGGCAGACAAAGCCAATCAAAATGAAGCCATGGGGATGGAACTCAATTACACAAGAATGGCCTTGTTAAACTGGCCTTTCCTTCAACAGGATGTTACCCCTGGATATACAAGCCAACAAAACCCTGCCTAGCAACACCGCTCCAGAATAATGGCTCCACTGTCTTTTCCTCAGTGACTTCCACCTGCACTATAAAAGACACATTACTCATGGGCAGTCTGTCAAATTGGAAGTAGCCTCTAAGCTGATGTAATGGCTTAAAAAATTATAGTAGCAAAACAAACAAACTAGCTTTCCATTTTTCTTGGAAGCACTCAGATTTTCTGCACCGTTGCTTGAGTCACACAGTGTGTGTAGTGACAGGAAAATACAGCTGGGAATTAAATTACATTTAAATGAATGTCCATCAAATCAAATGATTTCTTATTAAATGTGTAGCCACATTACTGGAACATTTAGATCGTGTGTCTTGTTTCTTTTGTGCCTGTTTGTAATGGTATGGTACTGAGGTAGTGAGTCTTCTGTCTACCAGGTCTGTTAGATAAGTCCACTCTGCGATGCTGTAGAGATGTCTCTCTCCACTGGAGGTACCTGGCAGAGGAAACCATGGAGGACATGAAGACCCAGACCCTGCTACGAAACCAGGTCATGATCATGCAGGTATGTTACATATCCATCCGTCCATCTTCAACCACTTATCCGGAATCGGGTCACAGGGGTAACCGTTCCAACAGAGATTTCCAGTGTTCGCTGTCCTGAGCAACTTTATCCACTTCCTCCTGGGGTATCCCGAGGCGTTCCCAGGCCAGTGTGGAGATGTAATCCTTCCATTTGGTCTGCCACGGGTCTCCTCCCAGTGGAACGTGCATAGAGTGCATAGTTAGAGGACCATAGAAGACACTCGGGAGGCATCCGTACTGTAGATGCCCGAACCACCTAAGCTGACTCCTTTCCAAGCATAGGAACAAAAATATGTGCTGTTTTGTATCAAGGTTTGGGTCTTAAATATGTAACATAGATTTAAGTATCTATGTACATATTAAAGACCCAAACCCTGCTACGAAACCAATTCATGATCAAATGCAGGTACTGTATGTCACATATTTAAAACACAAACCCTGTCATGATCATGCAGGTAGTAGGTACAGAACAGCACATATTTATCAATAATCAGGCAAGGTAAAAAAGTATATGTGGCAAGACCCAGACTCCATACAGGTGATTATCAACCTTTTGAGTTTCAAGGACCCCTAGTTTGACATGAATTAGGCCTACAGACCCTAGACAATGACGGGAAGCCTGATTTATTGCTCATCATATTGTCTATCTGTGTTTCTGGGTTCCAGACAAACTCTAACAACTGGTGGGTGAGTGACGTGTTCGCCAACATGGTGGACGTCCCGGTACCCGTGGACCACGATGACCAGGAGCAAGAAGACGTCATCTCCAATGTCCAAAAGGTCAACAGTCACCATTGCACTGCCGTAGAGTTTCATTACAGTGCCCTTTTGGGCGCGACATTAACCACTTTCCACCTGACTTCCCTATTTTTGGGGAACACGTCATTATAGGTGAAATAATGTCACAAGCAAGTCCATTGTAGTTCATTCATGGTACGATGTAGAATTTAGGACATAAGTGGTTAACAATAATCTGAAACCGTTTCTGTTTTTACAGGACAGGCCCTTTAAGGCTGCTTATTCTGACGTCAGAACCAAGATGGTGGAAATGGAAGAACGAAATGTATACTGTGGAGTCTATAATGTCAGGATACTGCTGGAGAAGTTAGTCTTTTTCCTCTTCCTCCTATAACCATTGTACAATATTTGCCTCCTAGATGTAGTGGAGTAGAAGTAATACTTCAGTAAAGTAAAAACGGCAAAAAAGATGACTCAAGTACAGTACTTGAGTACATGTACTTACCACCGCTGGAAACTTGGCTTTGATCGAGAAGTCGAGCAGTTTGCGAGATTAGCTCCAGACACGCACGCACGCACGCACGCACGCACGCACACACACACACACACACACACACACACACACACACTAAGCGACCCTCTTGTAGATGGCTAGCCTCCTACAGAACCATGGTGTAAAAGACAGCATATTTTTGTCATATTTTGAAGAATGTCCACACCGACTTCATACTGCTGTGTTCGCCAGGGAGGATCCGTACCGGACGGTGGACTATAGAGGGGGAGCGTTGGCGGCCGTGGGGTCCAGGGACCGCCTGGTGCGCCTGCTGCACGTGGCTGCGGCGAAGAGAGCGCCCACGCAGATGAAGGGACACGCTGGGAGTGTGCGAGCACTGCTGCTGTGTGAGGAACGAGACGTGGTCATCAGCGCCGGATATGACCTCAACATCAGGTAGACATGAGGTCAACATGAGACTTTATGCTGTCAGGCTGAAAACCCCTATCTCCATATTTCAACCTTCTTATGTTTTAGGAGTCGTGTAGGAGGAATAAAATAAAATATACTGTGCAAAAGAGGGGCACGGCACGTCTACTCCTGAGTTTTAGCCATGGTTGCCAGTTCCCACCTGAGTTCATGTGGGAGTTCCGACTGCTCCAGACTGTACTGAATAACTGCCAGCTTACATAAGGTCTTCAGACTAGTACTTAAGTCTAGGATGAACAGGTCATAAGTGGGTGTGAAGGAATGTACACGCGTAACTTCATTAAATGTTGAGTTGTCTCCTCCAACAATGATGATACGATCTCCCACCAGGCAACAGCACATGGAAGACTTCTGAGGTGGGCATTTCCCCTTGGTCTCAACCTTATTCCAAGAGAAGGTCTCTGGATTGAACTTCCACATATCAAATGTCAGGCTAATGTTGTTACCACCAAATATGTAAAGCTCTCCATTATAGGCAAATGCTTGATGACCTGTGCGCCCTTCTGGAAGCAGCTTTGCAAAAGGTGTGATCAGCCAGCAGTTGGTCTCCGTGTCAAATACTCGCATGTTTTCGATGTCCATGACGTAATTAATGTCATGGATATTATTATGGCCCCCAAATACAAACATATTTTTCCCGATGATGGTGGAAGAATGACGTGCTGAAACAGGTGGCTGAGGTCCTCTGCTGTTAATTAAAGACCAGACCATCGTGGAGGTGTCTAACTTGTAGATGTCATTAGTGTATCCAGTTGACCTCCACCCCCCATGGATAAACATGACCTTCATGAGGACACAGGCCGAGTGCCCACACCTTTCTGGTAAAGTCCCAGAAACCTTGGGTTTGAACCATCTGTGAGTGTTGACATCAAATGCATGAAGCACATTGTAGTACTGATGTGGCCAGTTGTTATACCCTCCCCAGATGTAGGTGACATCTTCTATCAGCACAGCTGTGTAGTGCAGGCGCCTGATGGGAATCTCATTGGTCACTGGGGACACCTTCATCCAACGCAAAGGCACCGTGTTGAAGATGTACACTTCAATATGATCTGCCAGAGGGTACCCGTACCCCATAAAGGTGTACAGCTTGTGTTCGACTACCACAGCAGTGTGGTAATTCCTTGTTCTCCCTTTCAGATGTACTGTCCAACGAAACATTATTACAACATTAAGAGGAAGATGAAAGCACTCCAATCTCTTGGTCCAAATTGCTGTTTATTGTACAGTCCTTTTTAAGGATGACAACATGGTTTCGGTGATGTTGTTACATGATGATGTCAGGCTTCTTCTGTCATTGACCATGTTGTAGAAACGTCTTGCAAAGCACTGTGATCTTGCCAATAAGCTTAGCTTAGCCTAGCCAATAATAAACCCATTCAAATTAGCACATAGGGCACACAAAACCCTACCTATCACTCATGGTGTCTGATAGACCTACCAGAGTAGCCTAGAACCGAGGCCTTGACCCACAACCCGTGTTTCGAATCCTGTGTGTCCTCCTCAGACCTAGGCCCCGTCCAGACGACAACGGATTTTTAATCCCCGGGGAGGTAGAGCCACGAACGCACATGGGTGTCCACATGCAAACGCATGCAAACGGAGGACTAGCCGAATAGTTTCCAAAACTCCGGCTGCAGTGCATTTTTGTTACCCGGGCGTATTTCTTTTGCCTTGTGGACACCGTAAACGGAGAAGTTCTTTGCTTGCATGCTTACGTCACCTTGTGCTCCTCGCCTCCTCCTCCTTGCTATGAGAGAATCCCATGGTGGTCTCTGTAGAATATCCATATTTATGAGCGCATTCACGACATGTTAACATTAGAGAGCTCAGCTGTCTTATTTAGGGATGGAGCCCTAATGAATGATTGTTTTAATGATATTTGTTACTCTTGTCAAATGTCATCTTCATAGATGGTGGTCACTGGTCAGCCACGAACTCACAGTTGCAAAAGATACCAGTTATGCTTTCCACCGGCTCAATAAGCCGGATTGATAAGGTGCTCATTATCAATAACGAGATACAGCCCTAGTCTTGTTAACGGAGCATATCTGACACGACGCGCCTGCCTCTTCTCTCTCTCTCTCTATGCTCTCTCTCTCTCTATGCTCTCTCTCTCTCTCTCTCTCTCTCTCTCTCTCTCTCTCTCTCTCTCTGATTGATAGAGTTAGCGCACCACACTCTCTCTCTCAATACAAAGTGATGCTAGCTTGACCACGATGTTCTGATTGATAGAGTTACATTCGTTTAATGCTGAGAGAGAGAGAGCGGCGCGCACCACACTCTCGACGATTCCTCTCCTGCTCTAGAAATAGTTCGCGAATTTATATTAAATTAATGTTTAAATAGCAATTGTGCATGTTAAAGTGTGAAGATAGTGAAACTTGGACGATGCATAGCCTATAGTATAGATAGATAGCTGCTGCAATGATTGCATGAGAGCAGGGGTACGCGGCCACCCGCTTCGGTGACGCACAGACAGGGATTTATAGCGTTTTGATAATACCGTGTGGACACACATATTTTTCTACACGGGCCCGTGTGGAGGCGTAGAGGTTTCAAAACGAAGTCAGAAACGCCCGGGGATTTTTTAGGTATAGACAGGGCCCTAGCCTCGCGTAGCCAGGCTTACTCATCTGCAAAGAGAAAAGCCTGGTGACAATAGAAGGCAGAAACCGTTCTAGGAGGTGGGGCTGAATTTTCCCGGAAGCTGTATTTTCTTCACAGTGCGGTGTTCCTGCAAACGTATTCCCTGCACGAAAGAATCTGGTCTACGTCTCCTGCTCCGTCGGTTGCGCTCGCAATAAACAATATACAAACAAAAACATTGATTCAAGCAATGTTACACCTATTAAGAGCTACAATCTATTTTAGTTTTTTCGCTGGGGAATGTAAACAGACCCGCATCGCATGACGTAACGTCCGTTAAACGCAGCACTTCCGCTAGAAATCTTGGAACCAACCGGAAGGCATATTGTCTACAGGGTGCCTCAGACCTGCTTTTTCAGAGGGGCTTTGTATGTCTGGCTTTGTCTGTTACTAGAGGTTTGCGCCCGCTCCCTTCGTTTTAGAATAAGATATTATGATGTCACGTGAAACTTACCAATCATGGTGATTGGCCCATTTATAGTCTGGTTGGCTGAAATGTCATGTGAAGCTCCCCAATCCACCAATCCTAAAGATTTTCAGACATATGCCTGTTTTTCGTTTTTGCCCATCTGATTGGCTACCGGCATAGACACAGACAAACATAGATTCGTATGGCCTATATGTCCTACTTAGGGTCGATTCACACTCTAATAAGGAGCCAGGTTTATTTCGGTTCGGTGAGAGCTCCCGAACTGAAATAAACTCGGCTCCTTTATTAAAGTGTGTCAGGTCGCACTTATTGATGGTGACGTCACCAAGAATACTGGTCCCTCATTGGCTGTTGATGATGATGATGATGATGATGATGATGATGATGATGTCATCACCCAGTTGGTAGCCTCGGAAACCCAGACTTCTTTTGGTGATCGGAAGAAAAAGAAGTCTGGGCAAACCCCCCTATAACTGTGCTGGCTCATGACATTTTAATTGTATAAATAAATGTAGCCGTTCAGATATCTTATTTTACATCAGTATTGTTCATGTGAACTGGTTTGTTTAGGCTTATCCATTATAATGATAAAATCACTATGATTTATCAGTCGTTTTCCACCGTGGATCACTTCCTCATTTACTCAAAGTAGACAGCAGTGGGAGTCATGTCCCTCCTCATTTACTCAAAGCAGACAGCAGCAGGAGTCATGTACCCCTCTGCGTCATTTTGAGACGTCGGAGGACGCGGCGAGATCCGCCGGCCAACAAATAATGTCTGCGTTCCCTCAGAGTGCCCAGTTGGTGACTTCACTCTGTTTTTTCAAGGGTTTTCCCATTGGATGACGTAAGGGCAGACAGACACACAGACGGACGGACCTAGATTTGCCTAATTTATAGTAGATTAATGCCCTACTATACTCTGTTATATTACAGTATGAACATGCCTCTTTAACACTTGGCTTCATCTCCAGCAGTGCTTAATAATTCAAGTGAATCTAAAAGGCAACAACAACAGTGACATCCAGTAGTTTTCACCTGGATTCACTTGATTGCTTAAGAGCTGTGCATATCATCACTGTTGGGCAGAAACCTTGTATCTCCATCTCCAGGTTTCAAATGTGTACGTTTTTTGAAGCGGTGAAAACCGCTTCCAATGAATGGCTTTGTGTGTATCACGCCCATATATGGTCATTTCAGTCCAGAATGAACAGGCTTTTTCAAAAACAGAATGTCCGTTTAATTACCATATATGGTGATGTCAGTCCAGAATGAACAGGGTTTTTCAAAAACACAAAGTATGTTACCTTATGTCCATATATGGTCACTCCAGGCCAGAATGAACAGGTTTTTCCTGTCCCGTACGTGTAAAATATCAGTCCAGAATGAATAGGCTTTTTAAAAAAGCAAAATGTGTGGTGTCCCTCCCGGTTAGATGAATGGATACTTTGAGGATTGGTCAAGCTTCACATGATAATTTGGCCTTCAGGGTTTATCTGTCTTGTACATGCAGTATCTATTGCAGATTATCAAAACAGATGAAAAATACATTCAGAATAGAGGTTTTATCTGTCCACCGCTTCACTTCGAACCGAGGTTTGATTTTTTTCGTAAAGTAAAGGCCCTGTTTCATCGTACAAGGCTATCGCACAAAACTAGTGAAAATAGCTGATCTACAAGCACACAACGCCTCGCACCATGAGGCGTTGTGTGCTTGTAGATCTGCTATTTTCACTAGTAAATCATTTTTAAAATGATGAATACAAAACGAAAGGTTTTGGACATACAAGGTTTCCACCCGACAACAACGATATATATGTGGGTGATATACTGGCCACTGAGGTCAGCTTGGACTGAGTCTACGCCTCTGTTTTCCCACAAAACGGATATCAGTACTTAGGGCTGTCACAATTATTACATAATCGTCTAATCGCAATTATTTGACATAATCGTGATTATTTTTCATAATCGTCATAATCGTTTCCATGTTGAAAAATGTTCATATAAAAAAAAGTCAAAAAGTAGTGGAAATATTTATATATATATATATATATATATATATATATATAATTTCCACTATCAAGGTTCTTTTTCAAATATAAAGTTGTCAAATATGTCAGTAATTTCTTTGTATATTTAGGTTATGCGTCATATCTTCCATGTGCAACTTCAAAGCCTACAAGCCAAACAGAAATGTTATTGTCAACGACAAAAACACAATTAAATCGTTAATCGCAATTATTTGAGTGACAATTAATCGTCATGTAAAATGTCATAATCGTGACTGCCCTAGCCTCTGCTTTCCCACAAAACGGATATCAGTACTGGACCTGGATGTTCCATGTGCCCCCCACAGAATCAGACTTCTGTGTAGTGTTGTTTTTTATCTGTTTGTATGTGTGAGTATTGTTTGGTGTATTTAAGCTCTTTTGATGATCAGATCTCTCTGTTGGCCCCTACTTGTCCTCTGGAAATTGGTTTTAATGTTTTGTCCTAAAAAAAAACAAAAGCAGGACTTGGGTTCTCTAGATCAGTGCTTCTCAACCTTTTCAGGTAGCGACCCCCCAAAATATTCATATTTTAACTGGGGACCCCCCCACCCTGCCAAGCAGAGTTGCGGCATTACATTTTGTATAACACAGTTCTATTGTGAAAATAGCAGATCTGCATGCTCATAATGCCTCACGAGGCGTTGTGAGCATGTAGATAGATCGGCTATTTTCACAATTTCTGCCTCAAATATTTGACAATTTGACCAATGTTTAATTTGTGATTTTAACCCTTTAAGTGCCTATCCCGAACATGTTCGGGATATTCGGGATCAAAAACAATTTTTTATTTGCTATTTTACTTACCCCGAGCTGCTTGGAGCAACGTGGGTGGTCCCGGCTTGCCCAGCGCTCACCAACGAGAGACACTAGATGCTCCGACGATTTATTCCATTGAAAATGGTTTAAAATAAAGTTTAGACCCCCCCCAATGTTCACCGAATGTTCATTGTAGGCGGCGCGACGTATTCCAGGGTGCCTATCCCGAACATGTCCGGGATATTTAATAAAATTAATTATTTTATCGGAGGCCTCAACAAAGCCCCGGTCTAGATGTCCATCCTTGGCCGGGACTTAGACTCGGCCATCCACGGGCCGTATTCGCGCTAACGGCCGCATCGCGCCGCCCACTCCAATAATAAATCACATCTTTAGACAGGATTTTCTCCGGATTGTGTCCCCAGACCCAAAGAGAACGTTTTTTGCGGCTGAAATAGCTTTAGATCGGGCTTCTAAATGGGTTAGCATTTTGGCTACGTGTCAGCTAGCTTCCTCCTCTCGACACCCATAGCATTGACTGGAGTGAAAACACAAGCCAGTTGGGAGAGGGTCGACGAAAGCTATAAAGAAGGTCTATGGAGAAATTTCTGGCACTCTAGCACCCCTTGTGGCCGGATGGCACTGTATGAGTTAAAGGTATTACAAAATCCTTAAATTGTCACTGTGCAGATACCCTCTATCTATCAGATAAACCACCAAACTCACTCACTCACTCACTCACACACTCACACACTCACGCTCTAACGCTCTAACGCTCACGCTTATCTACGTTTATCTATTCACTCGCTTCAGCAACTGATCCCAAAGTTCACATGGTATTGGCCATTAGCATTATACCAACGCTGACGGAGCCCGAATTTCATTTCTCCCAAATTAAAGCTGTTTATTAGCGTTTTCTTAGCCTGTTGTCAGGGTTACGGTCCGTTCCTCCAGGCCATGGGATCTGTAGCAACACACACACACCCCTGAGAAAACAACATTGCACATTAAGTTAATGATCTGAGGAGAGGTGTTGATTCATTCCCTTTGACCTGAAGGTGCTGGGACCTGCGGACCAAGGAGTGTGTGATGCTGCTGTCTGGTCACACGGCCACCATCACCTGTCTGGACCAACACGGTGACACACTGGTGTCAGGTGCCAAGGACCGCAAGGTCAAAGGTCAGCATTGCTTGATTCCGAAAAAATATAAATTAAAGGTTTTACTACGTGACCCGATAGCAGGTGGGCGCAAAGTGCCAACTTCAGCGTGTCCCTGGTTCAATTCCCAGCCAGCCGGACTGTTTGTCATTGCGTCATTACCCTGCTCTCCGTCTGACTTTCCTATTGCTATCGAAATAAACAAACAAATAAACACACAGTACAATATTTTCACAATTATGAAGTCGGTCAACAATCATCGATTATTTTATTTTAATATACAGTAATTAGAAATGGACAGAAAATATGTTTTGGAGACAAATATATTCAAAATATAAATGTTATTTTATTTTGTTTGTGATTTGAAGTTGATTCTTTTAAGAAGTTTTTCCGTGCCACCACAGTGTGGAATCTACGGACGGGGAGGTGTCATGAGGAGTTGAAGTTCAGACACGCCGGCTGTGTTCGCTGTGTGAAGATCCAGGCGTCGGTGGTGCACAGCAGCTGTGACCGAGGACTCATCAAGACCTGGGACCTCCACCATGGATCTCTGCTCAGGGTTAGACACAAATTACAAATCAGAAATCACTTTTATCGTCACATCGTAGGTTTACAGGTGTACAGAAGTGGGCGAAATTATTGTTGGTGGAGGGTATAGGATTCATCTTTTTCAGGGAGGGACAGACAGAGGGAGAGCGAGGAGAAAACAGGAAAGAAACAGGTCACGTGCGTGCCCGTGTGCGTGTTAGACAGACAGACAGACAGGCAACAGTTGTAGTCATTGATCAAATGCTTCCATATTGCTGTTGATCCACATCTATCAGTTCATAGACCCTCACATTCACTTCAGAAAGTTGACTCATTATGGTGATGATTAAATGCATTTTGTCTGATGTAAAGTTTTTAAAACGATTTTCCTTACAGTATATGCTATGGACATTTAGCATTGGCATATTTAGCACAGTTTCCTTTTCCTTCAATGTGTGTGTACCCCTGTGATTCTTAAAGTGTGGTCCGGGGACCCTCTGGGTTCGTTGAGGGGGTTCCAAATACAGGTTTGAAATTAAAACGATCCAACTCTATTTACCCTAGCCTGGGATCCAGAATGATTGCTACATTTCTTGTTTGTTTGTTTTTATCACTGCTTTTCCCACAGGTGATTAATGTCCACCAGAGGCCAGTAAAGTGCCTCTATGTGGACCAATGGCACCTTGTCTCTGGAGACAGTGATGGTCAGGTGATGGCCTGGAGCACCAACCGTGATGCAACACACTGTCTCAACACCTTCAGCCACCCAAAGTAAGAAGAACTAGAACTGCACTCTGTCAAGGTGCCAACTTGCAGCTTGTGCACAAGTAGGCCATGTATGGCCTACTAGTGCACCAGCAGAGCGTGCTATGAGGTGCGCTCACCACTGGCATCACCAGGAATGCTGGTCCCTCATTGGCTGTTAATGATGGTGTTGCCAGAAATGCTGGTCCCTGATTGGGCAGCGGGCTTAAACACACACAGCTACCTACCGTACCTACCTACAAATCGATGGCCAAAACGCAAAACCTCCTATCTAAAAAATTCACTTTGTTGGGAAAATGTCATGTGACTATTTCTAGTCACATGACCTTTTTTGGCAAAATGAGGGGCAGAACGATGTTGCAGACAGACTGACCATGTGCAGCATAGCCTGTTGTCCTCATTTCAAGTGATATCCAAAAATTCTGAAATTTGCAGATAGGAGGTTTTGCGTTTTGTCCTCAGTACCTAAAACGTATTCATAAAAAAAAAGTTTTTTTTTGCCCAAAATATGGTTAAAGTAGCTCAAATTGGCAGACAATATCGTTGCTGTCAGGCAGATGCCCGACCTCAGTCATTATACAAAAGTATCGCACACGAGCATTGACAATAGCAGATCTACAAGCTCATAATGCCACTATTTCAATTAGTCTTGAAAATAATAATGAAAAAGGAACAGTTTGGACTTCCACTCAATGATACGATAATGGAATGAATATGTTTTCAGGGAGGTGCGGTGTGTGACCCTGTGCTTCCTGCGTGTCATCACTGGCTGCCTGGATGGAAAGATCCGCATCTTTCATTTCCTCACTGGAGACTGTCTGAGAGTCCTGAAGACACCCAGCCCCATACTGTCTATGCACTGTCACGGCTACAAGTGAGTCCTGTACTGTCTATGCTCTGTCACAGCTACAAGTGAGTCCTGTACTGTCTATGCACTGTCATGGCTACAAGTGAGTCATGTACTGTCTATGCACTGTCATGGCTACAAGTGAGTCATGTACTGTCTATGCACTGTCACGGCTACAAGTGAGTCCCATACCGTTTCAAGTTTTAAAAATGAATTAAAAATCTTTTCAAAAAAGCCAACCTACAAGCTCACAACCCCGTTTCAAGTTTTCAAAACTATGATAGGTCTTTTAGGGCTTCTAATGGTTCTACCGAGGGAAGACCCGCCCTCGCTTCCCTTCTAGCCAATAGTATTAGTTTCCAGTTGCTTTTACAGTAGAATTATGTTTGGGGCACATCCGGGTATTCTGGGACCGTCAATGATGGCCGGATTACGATTACGTCACACTCAGCTTGGCCATACATATGACACATTCTATGACTCTGGGCTTGGCTCGGCTGCGAGCAGCTCTGAGCCGGTGGAACGTTGGAAACTTGTGGATAGAAACCCATCGTCCATATTTATGTTGTCCACTGTCCACCTCCTCTGTGCCTTAGCGTACTGGTGAACACAACGTCCAGTGTACAACTCTACCAGTTTGCCAAGGTGCAGTGGGACTACACTGCGCCCCCGCATGGTGGAGGCCAGCATGGCTGCTGCACCAAGACACAGGCTACTCCGGCTGCTGAGAAGAAGAAGTCTGCAGCTTCTCTCAGAATGCCACCGTGCCACGGCTTCGCCCGCACACAGCAGCCGCTGGGATCACCACCGAACCCAAAGATTCTCGCCCTCGCCGGCAGGAAGACGGAGAGGCCTCGGTCGAACCGCCGTGTCCGCTTCCTGTCTGCCCGCGGCAGCACGCGGCGGGGAGAACGTGAGTGTTCTGAAAGGTTTCCTCATGTTCATGGATGTGATCCTAACTAATGCTATAATGGGCTATTAGAACATTTTGTCTTGAGATTGATTGCTATTTACTGGATATACTGTATGTTTTTTCTTAGGACAGCAACTATCAATTATCAGCAATTGTTCTATCGATTACGTTTTGTATTAATTGAATAATCTGGAAGCAATTTGTTATTTTTCTTTTCTATAAATCTATATTCTTTTAGATATATATCAACAATTCAACTAAGCACTTTGCCATCCAACAGGGGGACAGAATGCCACCCTGTTTTTCATACTAATAAAGTGTATCTTTCCGTAGGCTCCCAGAGGCCTGTCTCTTGCAGTGATCTGCATAGCAACACGCGGGACGAGGCCTACGTCAGCCTGCAGCCACAGTTAACGACAAAGCCTCCCTCTGCCTTCTATCCTGGGAGGTCTGTGAGATGGAGGAGCCAGGAGTCCCTAACGCCCAGCCACACACCCCGCATCACCACCACCAGCTCAGGTAGGCATCTTGGAAGTACTGTTTAGGTTGTCTTATGGCAGTTTTTCCTCAAACTGGGATCCCGGAGACCCCTAGTGTTAGGCAGGGGGGTTCCAGGGTGTCCCCAGCTAAATGGTGAGGAACCAAATTGACCCGTACAGGTCTGTGACCCCAGAATGTATGGGTGTCTGTGTGGTCTAAATGCATAACAAACTGGGGGTACTTAAAATGATAAAAGTCTTCATTTATTTATATACTGTAGCTTGCCCGGATCGCTCAGTGTAGCCTGACGAGGGTTCGAGTCCCGCTCCCGCGTGTCTCTCCCCATCTCTCGCTCCGTCTTTCCTGTCAATCTACACTGAAAAGTATAAATAAATCAATAAAGACAAAAATCTTTATATAGCTTTGTATAGGGCTGTCTTTGACTAAATAAATAAATGGGCAAATATTAATCATAGGGATTTTCAAGTTGGGCATTAGACATCTGTTGTGGAAATATGGAGATGGAGATGCAAGGTTTCATGTGTCCAAAAACTGATTCAAATTCAAAAATAGCAAAAGTAGCAGATCTACAAGTCCAAAATGCATCGCTTCGCACCGCGTTTCGTATCGCGTTTCGCACCGCATTTCGTTCTTGCATTTCGCTGTAGTATGTTCAAGTAGGGGCGTTGATTTATGAAAGGACACAAAAATGTAGAATATGGAGGTATAAGGTTTCTGCCTGACAAGACAAACTGAACTCAAAGCAGCCTCCACAAGACGTCGCAAACCTCTTCAGCACCTCAGAACCTGCACTCCCTCCCTCTTTCACAGCCAGAGGAGAGCTCAGCAACGCGTTGGCGCTCAGCGAGCGCGCGGCGTGCGAGCGGGTGAAGAGGCGAGGTCCTCACCACCCGCTGACCACCCAGCAGGTGGTCCTCAGGGTCAACGCCGTCCACCAGGGGCAGCAGAGGGACCAGGCTGGACTCAACATGGAGCTGAACGGCAGGCTGAGAGACGCCTGGGGACCCCCTCCTTCCCCACCTCCACCACCTCCAGAGTCCACAGCCTGTCCCACGCTAAAACAGAACGCCCCCCGCACCCGGAAACCTCCTCCTCTACCCCCACGGCTGGTCTTCAGCGAGCCTGCCTTGACAGGATCCTTCGGTAGGGCCGCAACTATCTATTTATTTTCTTGCTGTCGTTCTATAGCTTAACCCAGTGTTTCTCAAACTTTCAAATTTGAAGGTCTCCCCTTAACTTGAACAGTGTACAAATGGAATCAAATGAACCCGTTAGGGTTCATTTGGTTCCATTTGTACACTGTCAGAGTTACAGACTTGTATGGGTCCATTTAGACCCCCCTAAAGGAACCAAGCCCCAGAACGGCTTGTTATATTGAAGCATTGAAGCAACCCACAGAGTCCCTGGAATCCACATAAGGCCTTAACCAATGAATTGAATAACCACTTGATTGTTATTTTAGACTTTGTTTTACAACGATGTCATGGAATGGTGTCAAAAATAGTGACAATAGCACTGATGTGACCTGGCTATTTTTGGTGTTGTTAACATTTTTGGGATCGTTTTTGGAAACATTTTGCCTGCTTTTTGCCTGTAATAGAGACAGACAAATAGGGACCGATTTATTTTATTTTATTTTTGATTCTTTATACCAGTTAAATTGATTAGTTCAATTAACCGTCGCTCCCCCTATCCATAGGTAAAAACACGAGAGGCACGCTTCATCGCATGGAAGTCCCTTCCACCGCTCCCGTCCGATCTACGCCACCGCATCCTCAGGCCGGAGACTACGGTCTCGGAGAACATCGTCCCTGCTCGAAACCGGAGAAGACAAGGCCTCACACCCAGCCAGCAGCCAAGAGGGCAGCGGGTGCCTTTGCCACGGGTACAGAGAAGGCGGCACTGGGTCCCGGGCACAGAGAGATGCAAGGTGTGACATTTGAGTTACCAGCCAGCTTCAGCAGCAGGCCCCCAGCTGCACCCGTGAAGACCCCAGGCCTGACGGACCCCTTCAGGGAGCGGGGAGGAGGGTTCATGCTGCTCACTGATGTCCAGCTGGAGGAGTATATCCACTCACACAGGAACCAGTGAGCACAGGAACACATACAGTACATACTGTGCTAGGGATGGGATGATAATCGCTATTATCGTTTATCGTGATAAAAAACACTCACAATAATCGTGTTGTGGAGATTTAAATGTATCGTGAAATTGTCCTCCACCATGCACAGGGATCAAGTCACCTTTTTATTTGCCGAGCTGCATATCTGTCTGGTACCACTTAAACCCTCTATAATTGGTCAAACGGACTTGGAAATAACATAATTGATACAGTAATTGGTAAAACAGACTTGCAAATAACCTACATGATAGTCTTTTTTTCACTCTCTACCAAATCACTTTGCCAAAAAATAGCTGATCTACAAGCTCACAATGCTTCACAATGCGATGCTTTGTGAGCTTGTAGATCTGCTATTTCTTTGGCAAATGTTGTGCCCCAGGATAATGGATGTTGGGGATATTTTGATTATTGCAGTAGTATTGTAAATCGGGTCACAATAATCGTGACTTGAAATTTTCATATCATCCCATCCCTAATACATACACGTCATATTGTCTCTGTCGGCAAATTGTAAGTCTATAACTCCCCAAATATCATTTAACCATAAAAACATCCATTTATCTTGTGAGGACCAGAAAATGGTCCTCCTCACAAACTCTATTTTTCAAATTCTGACAAGTCCTCAAAATCAAATACAAGTGGACGCATGCATGCGCACACACGCACACTCGCACACTCGCTCATAGAGAACAGGTGCTCATCACACACCTCTCAACCCGGAGTGCAGTGTTAACGACGGGGACAGATTTCAGGGCCTGTGAATGTGCATTTCACCCTGCGAGCTGCCAGGTTATGTCTATTAGTAGAGCACAGAGAATGTGTGGCACTGAATTCATGAAATATTTCCACCAGAATATGATGGTTTTATCAATAATGTGCAAAACAATAAAAAATATCTGTTTTTATTTTGTGTCCTAGGAATTGTTTTAATTCTTCTTTGTATATATTTCTCTGATTATGTATTGTAATATAACGTCGCTGTCAGGCAGAAACCTTGTATCTCCATATTTCAACGTTTTTATGTTTCTTTGAATTAATTAATGGCCGATCTCTTCGTGCAACAGTGTCGCGCAAAAGTTACAGAACGAGTCGTTCTGAAAGCCCACAACATGCATCGCTCCAGTCATAAGCATGTACAGAAGAAGTTAGTTTTGCTATTTTTTAAACATTTATCAAGTAAAATGAAAATGGTTAAGTATGTCTGTGTTAATAAATAGGGAACCATTGCAAAGTATCAACAAGAGCAGAAAAGGTTGACAACCACTGCCTTACCCCATAGTGACGATATGTAAATGTTCCACTAGGGGTCAGTATTGTATCAGTCACAATTGGGATCACAGACAAGGGGGGGGAAGAGAGCTGCTGTCACCCGCCTGCATGGGGATGTGAACACTGACATAATATCTGTCACTGAACACACCAAACAACCTATTACTGCACCGCTATTACCGCAGACACACTGCTTTGTTTTCACTTTGTCCTCTGAGCAGGCTAAATAATGTCCCCATTCCCTAAATCGCTCGTCTTATCGGTTCATGGGTCCCTTTTGTCTTTCCTTAAACACTACTCAATATGTCAGACGTACCAACTCGACTGCAAACAGGAAATCTTTGTGGCTGAAACTTGAGCCCAGCATCAGCTTTGTGGATTCAAAACCCCTTTCGAACCCCCCCCCCCCCTCCTCCCTCCCCCTTCCTCCAAACAAATCCACTCTCAAAGCTTTATTCTTAAGGCCTTGTGTGGCACTTCAAAGAGGATCCGTGAGGTCATGAAGAGCAAGAGGGGTTTGTCCCCCATCCATCCGTCCAGGGAGAGAGCCTCTGCCACCTGCCCTCTAGCCCCTCCATGTGCCCCCGGGGCATCATTAGGGGGTGCAGGAGGTCTGGAGATCAGGGGGGAAAAAAGCCAAGGGTCTTCCGCCTTCAACCAGCAGCAGCCAGTGTTGCCATTAACTCCCTTATGAGAGAAATAAGCCAAGGGTTCCCCAAGGGTTCCCAGTTCGAATCCGGGCTCCCCCAGAGTTGGTGTCGAAGAGTGCTTGAGCAAGACTCTGAACCCCTAGTTGCTCCCGGTGAGCAGGTTGGTGCCTGCATGGTTTCCTCTGCCAACAGTGTATGAATGTGTGTGTGAATGGGTGAATGTAATGCACAATGTCTGTAAAGCGCCTTGGATAAAGGCGCTATATAAATGCACCATTTACCATTTATTAGCAGTTTGCAGAAGCACAGGAAAGTACAGTTCAATACAAGGTCTACTAAGAGGATTTAAACCCAAGAAAGTACTATGGCTTGTTTGTTTCCATTGGGGTTTTTTGTGCTCAATTCATTGAAACCATGTATGTTTTTGACAACTCAAGCCAAACATGTCAGTAACTAAGCGGACTCCGCAACAGCTGGGCGGCAGCACATAGTACATGAGGCCACTTGACTGTGTTGGAACCCCCCCCCCCCCCCCACACACACACACACACACACACACACACACACACACACACGCCAGTGTTGCCGTGAATTTTGTGACTGAAATATGCAACCAGGTCTATGAAAACAAGCCCAAAAGAAGCATGATGACTCATATGATGCAAAATGCATCATCATTCACACTGAAATACTAAAATATCTCAAAACACAGATTGAACACAAAAAATTACTCAGGATTGTGTTGATCTTCTCCCAAACAACAATAAAATAAGATCTGGTCGTCCCAGAGGTGAACTGGCCCTTTAAGAAATGAGACCCCAAAAACTCAGCCCGCAAACTACCAATATTACAATCAACATTACAGAAAAAAGAAGCCCAAAGTCGCTTATAATAAGCAGACATGGCAACACTGACACACACACACACACACACACACACACACACACACACACACACACACACACACACACACACACACACACACACACACACACACAGCTTTGGAGAAGCTCTTCTTTCAGGAGTAAGTCTGCCCGCTAATTTGATCTTAGTCTGCAGAAAATTGAGGATAATAATGGCATCTCTCCCCGTTCCTCCTGTGGGCAGTCTGAGGTATAGAGGTTTGGGGGGGGGGACGGGGGGGACACAATGCACTGCCTTCTGCACACCCTCCAAACCCCCAAACTCACCCCCCAGCCCTCCTCAACCCCCTCATTGTTCCCCCAGGTACGTACGGAGCCCCTTGTCCTGCGCCGCAGGGGACAAGAGGGGGTGGGTTGTAATGAGCGTGAAATCAAAGTAAAGGTAGAAAAGGGGAAAGTCTTCACAGGAGGAATGCTCTTAGACCTTTATGCTCCTCTTGAGCTGGCCCTGAGGGTGGGGTTATTGATGGGGGTGGGGGGGGCGGGGGGCTTAAGAAGAGTAGAGGTTGCCTCCCCCCACCTTCGTAGTGAAAGAGGCGTTGGAGGTTTGGTTTGGAGGGAGGCCGCGACAATGAGGGCGATCGCGACCGTGACCCGGGGCGACCTTGTGCATCCCTTGCCGATCTGCATCTGCATAGCCTCGTGTTTGCATCATGGTCCGACGTGTCAAAGAAATTTCTCCCGTTTCTGTCACGCCGCAGTCAGTGGCGTCGGGGGTTTGAACTCCCGACTCGAGGGGTTTGGTTGCCGGAGGTTCAACGTTCGAGGTCGAACTTCACCAAGGCCTCGCTGCATGGTGGTTCAGAATGAGGGCTTTCACGCCGTACGATACCAGACAGGCGTGGGATCCCGTATTTGCATGTCAGTCAGACGTTTGGCTGGATTTGCCCCGGAGCTGTCCAGATATCACTCTGCCACCCGGATTAACGAGGCGCGCGGCAGACGCGAGCGCGGGGACCTGTCTGTGAATATGCAAATATGCAGGCAAATACTGCTGGCTCTCTCTCATGGGGGACGGACCGGGCCGATAAGACTGACCGCTGATTGAATGCGGACTGACACAATCTCCGCGTTGCAAGCGAACAAATCGCTGACGCTCTGGTCGGCGTGGGACTGAAGTCTTCGTATGCATGTTTATGCTTTTAGGATAACAGTTGGAACAGCAGCGGGACAAAGCCTTGAACAGTAGACAGCATTGACATGGCGGTGACATCGACACGTCGTAACGATGAGGACGAGCCCTGATCCTGACCTATAGAGGATCGAGAAACACCAGCACCCCACAGGGTCCCGCCAATCATCAGCAAAACGGAATGAAAATAGACGATCTACAAGCTCAGCGTTGTGAGCTTGTGGATGGTGCTCGACGCGGACCGAGTGCAACCCGAGCGCGAATCGGCTCTTTAGTAGTCAGCAGAGCGGGTCGGAGGAAACCAGATCCACATGCCTCGCTGACCTCATTTGCAGATAAAGATCATAAGCAAAGTGTGTGTGTGTGTGTGTGTGTGTGTGTGTGTGTGTGTGTGTGTGTGTGTGGGGGGGGGGGGGGGGGGTACGGGGGTACGGGGGGGAGGCAATTAACGAGAACACCATTACCCCGACGATATGGGACTGATTCACATTCCCATCCAGGCGAAACCAAACAGATAAGAGGGAATGTGATTGGCCCGTTGATTGGCCCTCAGCGGTTCCTCTTGCCGTGGGGGTGAGTTCTGCTTCCTCTGAGCCGCGGCCCGGCCTTCGCTCCGGTCCAAGGGCCCTTGATTGAGCCAAGAAACAAAAGGAAGAAAGAAAAGACGTGAAAACCACTGCGGCCACGCATCAAGGGGATGATCAGAGAGCTTAACGCGGGTTGCTTTTGGCAGCCGTGCAAAGTAAAGTAGTGTACTTTTACGTTACTTGAGTATTTCCATTTTTAAATGCGTCATACAGTACTTCCACTCCAGTACATCTCAGAGGCTAATATTGTACTGACCATGATACTGACATGATACTGACATGATACTGACATGATACTGACATGATACTGACCATGATACTGAACATGATACTGACCATGATACTGAACATGATACTGACCATGATACTGACATGATACTGACCATGATACTGACATGATACTGACCATGATACTGACCATGATACTAACATGATATTGACCATGACACTGACATGATAGTGACCATGATACCAACATGATACATAACATGACCACGACACTAACATTATACTGACCATGATACTGGCATGATACTGACCATGATACTGAAGAAAAATCGGTCGCACACAGCTCGGCCTCAGTTGAAGAAACATATTTATTGCACCCTTAAAGTGCTGAGTGACGTTTTCGTGCAACACGCCCTTCACTAGACTGATCCTCAGGATGTAGCAACAACATCTATTTTAAATGTAATTTATTACCACCAGTAAGACTCCCTAATCGGGAGATAAGCGACCGTCAGGTCGCAGCGTGATTTTAGGCCAAAATGTGTAGAAGTGTGAAATACCACCTACATGTCCAAGATGTCGCTCAGAGAGTGGGGACCTTATACACATGTTCTGGAAATGCACACACTTGAATAACTTTTGGAATAATATTTATAAATATACATCAGAAATACTACAAAAAGAAATTCGTCCAGACCCCCGAATATCCGTACTGGGAGATGTAGAGATGCTCAAGGAATTGTGTAAAGACGAGAAGAAATCGATACTCTTAATTATGACTGCAGCAAAAAGATGTATACTAACCAAGTGGAAAGACAAACAACCCCCTACACTTAAACAATGGTGGAGAGAATTATTGTCATACTCCACCTCAGAAAAAATCATGTATAACATAAAAGGGAAACCAATGAAATATGATAGGATATGGGGAAAAATCATTAACAATATAAGAAATATTGAGGGGAAGATATCACATACTTAAAAAAAAACTGTGGGAGAGAAACTAAAAGAATTGAAATTGAAAAAAAAAAAAAAAAAAAAAAAAAAAAAAAAAAAAGATAAAAATAAAAAGGAACAAAAAAGAATACATACACATAATACATGTGAGTATCGATTGCCTCTCAATACTATTATTTTCAATACTATTATTTTTGTTAATGTTATTATTGTTGTTATTATTATTATTATTTTCTTTTCTTTTCTTTTTTTTTTCTTGTTATTATTGAAATGGTTTTGTCCTTCCCCTGTGGGAATACTTTTAGTAAGCCTAATGGAAAATGAAGGAAAAGAGAGAGAAGAAAAAAGAGAGAAGAATAAATAAATTATGTGACCATAACTTAAGAATCAAGACAGAGAGAGGAATGTGTTTGCATGGGTGGGTAGGGAACTGGGGATAGGAAATGTTTTTATGGTACTGTATGTTGTATGTTGGAAAATCAAATAAAAAGTTTACAAATAGAAAAAAAAAAAAAAAAAAAAAAAAGAAGTGTGGAAATATGTGATGGTGGCGCTATATGGGACAGATGCATGTTGATGAGATGAGTGTAGCCATACTGTGTACCGATTTGCGTGATTTTAGGGCAAAATGTGTAGGAGCAGTGTCCAAAAATGTGTTGGAAAAAATCGGCCTGATGGTGGCGCTATATGGGACAGATCCATGTTGATGACATGAGTGTAGACATACTGTGTAGCGATTTGCATGATTTTAGGGCAAAATCTGTAGGAGCAGTGTCCAAAAATGTGTTTTCAAAGATCTGCCTGAAGGTGGCGCTAAATGGGACAGATCCATGTTGATGACATCAGTGTAGAGCAAGTGTGTACTGATTTGCGTGATTTTAGGGCAAAAATTGTAGGAGCGGTGTCCAAAAATGTGTTTTAAAAAATCGGCTTGAAGGTGGCGCTATATGGGACAGATCCAAGTCGATGACATGAGTGTAGACATACTGTGTCCCGATTTGCATGATTTTAGGGCAAAAATTGTAGGAGCAGTGTCCAAAAATGTGTTTTGCAAGAATCGGCGTCATGGTGGCGCTAGAAGAGGGCCATGTGAGAAATGAGGGGTGGGGTCTCTGTGCCACCGAGGCGGACGAATAGGTACCGGCCCCGGCTCTCCCGGACGCTCCTAGCCCGAGTTACGGCATTTTATGTGAGCTGCAGTGTAGGGGGTCCTCCACTGGGGGCGTCACCACTTTTGCATCCGTTCTGGAGCACCAGGAGTCGGTGGTCCCCGGGAATTCCCCGTGAGCAGCCCCGTTGGGGTGGTGATTTGATCATTTTTGCACATTTGGTCATTTTTTACACCCGGGGGTCCCCCAGGGACCTGGGGGTCCCTGGAGCTCCGGGGGTCCTTGGAGGTTGTAGTTTGGCAGGCAAGGAGTATGTGCAAAATTTGGCATGGATCGGGGCAACGGTTGCGGAGATATGAGCAGGGCAAAAGTGTGACGTGTGACGGAGGGACAGACGGACGGACGGACAGACAGCCGGTGGAGGTTTTGGTAGTAAGTGCGACCTGACGGTCGCAATAATCGGGAAGAATAATTTCATATGATTAATATGATGGTTAATGGCTTTTTTTCCCCAATTCTAATTCTGTGTTGTGGAAAAATCGGGGGTTTGTGTTCGTAACCCTTATAGGCTTATTGGACCTCTGTGTCAAACCATGTAGTGGCTTGTGTGTCATGTCTACTGCTGTTTACATTACTTTGTCAGCTCTGATGTGTAGCGTTCACATTTAACCAGCTCTCTAATTTTCCAGTACAACAATGGGGGTCCATGGTCTAGTTCAGTGGTTCTCAACCTGTGGGTTGGGATGCCCAGGGGGGGCCCCAAATTATTTTGGGGGGTCCTCAGATGACTAATTTGTGCAACATTGTTTCTCAGTCTGTAACTGTAAAAAAAAAAAGGAAAAAAAAAACATTTCATGGATGCACCTGGGACGTATCCTCAGTGATGTAGCCCAAGCTCATCTGGGTTTCGGGTCTCACAACATAATAGCCCTCACTTGGGTGACTCACCCAGGGTTGATCAAGTCCTGTCCCAGTAGCTACCCACGATCAGTCCCATAAGGAAAAGACAGGACCATTAAGTCCACAACTCCGGAACTACTCTGCCGGGATTGGGAGAGGAAATCTGGCGCATGGAAGGACTAGGCCCCTCCTACGTCTCACCAGGTCCAGGAAGTATTAAGTATTAACCCTGCATGCAGCCAGCTGAATGTCGACGTCAAAATGGGAATGTGATTGTGTAAACAGAGGATTTTGTGTGCATAACTTGAACTAGAAAAACTGCAAATTTTTGCACCTTCATAGTGATTAATCAACCCTCCCCACAGCGCATTTTGGATCATATGGGACATATCTGAAGCAGTTTTTCCCCTTTGAAACTGACTGGTTAAATGATGGTCTACTTTGGGGAGACCCACTTATGTTGGCCAAAGAATCTGTCTCGAGTCCCACGGTTAAGCTGAAGAGCAGGGCTTGTGAAATCATTGTTGTAAAGTAACTACAGTAAGTAGATTTACTTAAGTACTGTACTTAAGTACAGTTTTAAGGCATTTTTACTTTACTTGACTATTTCCAATACTTTTACTTCTACTCCATTACATATCAGATCCAAATATTGTACTTTTACTCCACTACATTTAAAAAAAACTTTAGTTACTACTTACTTTGCAGATATAAATTATTATATTATAAAACATACATTAATCCACTTTAGCCCTATTTTATACCTTGGCTATTTGAAAATAGCCGATCTACAAGCTCACAACGCGTCACATCACTTTTACTTTTGGTACTTTAAGTAAATTTTGATGCCAATACTTTCATACTTTTACTTAAGTACATTTTGAATTCCGGACATTTACTTGTATTTCTATATTGCAGTATTGATACTTTTACTTAAGTAAAAGTACTTTTTCCACCACTGTGTGAAATAACTCATCTGTGTTGACAGACAGCCCAGCTCGACTCTGTCTTCCATCACTTCTTCCCCTCTTTCTTTCTGTCAGCGCAATTTGTCTGATTTAACCACTTACATCCTCCCCTCCCTATTTTGGGCATGTCATTATCGGCAAAACTTCTACCTTGTTTGGGCGCGGGTTAGGTTAGCCAATCTACAAGCACATGGGATGTGCTGTGAGCTTCGAGATCAGGTATTATGATGTACAGAAAAGGCCTAATTTAGAGCTGCAATTTGGCTTATTGTCAGCCGAGAATGCGGGAGTCTGTCCCTGTTACAATGCGCTAGCCCCCTTGGAGATGGAATACTGAGATGGAGCGCCACACCTACAATCAGGTCCCAGTATTTACCGCACGACTTGACGCACACAAGCCGTGCTACTCACGCTGATTTGGCGGTGCTATAAGATCGAACCCATGACCGATACCCGGACACTGCAATCCATAACTTTCACGAATGTTGAAAAGCTTACTGCTGAGCCAATACAGAAAGAATCTTTGGCCATAATCTACAAGCTCACAACAAGCTGTGAGCTTGTAGATAGGCTATTTTTGCTATTAATTAGATGATCATCGAGCATGGTGTGTGTGTGTGTGTGCACGTGTTGGCCGGGGTCTCAGCTTTTGTCTAATGTAATAATATAAGGTGGGGGACTGGGGGTGGGGGCTCCAGGGAAAAAAAGGTTTGGGGGGTCTTAACATTTTTTACAAGACATTTGAATACAAGCTTTCATATTATGTTTTCACAATGTGTCAGTCAGTCAGTGTGAATGTGCTCCAATGTGCCACTGTTAGAGAGAGAGCTAGAGAGAGAGAGAGAAAGGTGCCAAAGATCGACCCCCTCGCCTCTCAACAGCACCCACAGTCTTCTTACCAGACGCTCCAGAGGCGACAGCGCTAAGTGTCGTAATTCCACTATTTTTCTGAGACGTAAATATGGAGACCTGAAGGGTCAAAGGTCACAAGCATAAAACTTCCCTGTTCGGGGGGAGGGGAGACGGACACACACACAAAAATTTACTCATGTACTTATAACGTACCAAAAGTAGAAAGTAGTTATGCAGAATGTCCCATTAAGGGTTTAATGTATGTTTTGTAGTAATAATAATCAAAATAACTAGTAGCTAAAATAACTATAGTAGCTAAGGTTTCTAATAATTGTAGTGAGTAAAAAGTACAAAAGTCGTCTCTGACATGAAGCGGAATACAAGTATAAAAAATGTAGAAATACTCCAGTAAACTAAAAAGTACCAAGTAAGTAGTGTACCTCAAAAGTACACTACTTGAGTAAATGTACTTACGTTACTTTACACCACTGAGCGTCGGTGGTGGTGGCAGAGGGAGGGGAGGCAGGGGGGGAGGGGGTGGTGAAACAAGTAGTCAATTCACACAGGAAAGGTTACTGCAAACAGCCTGGGACTCTGTTTCCTGTCCCCAAAGAAACAGCAAATTAATGGTAACACAAGCCCCACAGAGGCCTTGTATCGGCTCCACGCACCAGAGGGCCTGGAACCAACGTGCTAAGTGGCCCAGGCAGGGATGCATGCAGCCACAACTGGACACAAGGATTTAGAGCAGGGGTCTTCCGACAGGGAGTCCGGGACTCCTAGGTCAGTGTTTCTCAAAATGTATTCATGCCAAGAACCCCGAAATTGACAGGTATTAGCCAGCGGACCACCATTTGAAAAGATATGCCAGGGGACCCCATATAACAGAGGATTTTTACGGCTCTAGCAGTGATTCTCAGCCAAGACCCTCAGTTTAGGCTACGGAACCCCCATTTAATTGTATTTCTATCTCTGGGACCCCAATTTATATTCTAAAATCAATGTTAACTCATTTGTAGCCGATCCCGAGTATACTCGTGAAAAATACTCAAGTATTTAGAGTGCCGATCCCGAGTATACTCGCGTAAAATACTGTATATAGAGTAACGCCGGTTCTCCTACCCTATAGTCCGTTGGAACGTCCTGGCACAAAATAGTAATCCCATAACATGGAGGCCGACGGTGGATCTCATCTTTAATGTCCATTTTCTCCAAACAACACTTTTAAAGCCAATGATGGCATTAGATTCTCGCTACAATAACATAATAACAAAGGCATCGATTGGCCATTTTAGGAACGCATGGGGTGACGATGGCTTCGGTTGAATGACGTCATGACGTCAACCCGGAAGTGTTTACGCAATGGACTTCTGGCCTTCAAAATAAGATACTGGCCGTGTATGGAGCCCTGCGAGAGGCACGCTGGACATTTAACCTGTTCATGTCTGGAGCACTAAATGGGTTAATTTAAATCAAAGAGTAACGGGTCCATTTGGTTCCATTTGTATACTCTCTGAGTTACATTACATACCCATAAGATAAGGGTCCATTTGGTTCCTAACTATCACTTAGCTGGGGACTCCCTGGTAGATACTCCCTCAAGGACCCCAGGGGGTCCCCGGACCCCACTTTGAGAACCAATCCCCTAGGTCAGGGGTTCCCAAACATATTTTGGCTCAGGGCACCCCTGTAAATAGCTTACCTCGGAATGAATAGCTTATCCACTACATGTACGTCAGTCCCACTCCTGACTCACTGGCCTAGCTTTCGTGGGATGCTTAATGAAATTAACTCATAAAAAGCAACCACTCACTTCACACTGGGTGTGATTTTTTCCCCTTCTTTTTTCATCAATGGCATCCCTGAATTGCATTGTTACTTTATAGCACAATGCATTTATGTCATATTACTGTTGTTTTTATTATCTCAAGATGAAGCCAGCAGATCTTGGTGCCTTCCCAAAATGTATGAGTGGGTGTTATGAGCAACACGGCCTCTAGGGGCTGCTAATGGGGGGCTTTTAAACTCTTATGTCGTCTTGTTCCTTTCAATGAACAGTTATGCCAGTATCTTGCCACTTTATACAAGTGTTCAAGTTTTAGTACACATGCGTGCCGGAACACATACAGTACACACATCTCCCTTTTCCACATTAACGACTGGGCCGTAATGGAGTGTAAGAGAGTGTGTGTGTGTGTGTGTGTGTGTGTGTGTGTGTGTGTGTGTGTGTGTGTGTGTGTGTGCGTGTGCGTGTGCGTGTGCGTGTGCGCGTGCGTGTGTGTAAGAGAGAGAGAGAGTGTGAGACAGCTAATGGACATCTTTATCAGCACTCTCCTCGGAGTCTGAGACATGCACTTATTCCCAGTCTAACAACCAATTAGCTGCTATATCTCCATGTCATCCCCAGATGTTTTCTCTCCTCTGGAGCCTGATAGGGACCAGCGCTCTGGCCTCCAGGCCGTCCAGAGGGCCATGCAGCGCCTGCTGATAAGACACAGCAGGATCAGCAGCATTGTCATGCATGCACACGCAAGTGCACACATAGGCATCAAAAGGGGTTTGAGCCCCTGCCCCTTTTATCTGTCTGTAAAAAGTGCCCATAGTCCAGACCATGAATGCAGTTTTTACTATGGTGAAAGAAATGCAAATGCTCTCTTTCGAATGCCATACCTGAAGGCAGCATTCAAGAGAATTGCCTTGTCCAAACTCTCCTGAATTAGAATGCAGCATCTTATGTTGAAAGAATTGCCCTCTCTGTGGAGAAATCCATGCCGTTACGCCACATCTCCAGTATTGACTTGATTATGCTTGTTGTTATTAAGTGTGGTATCAAGCACCGAAAATAGCCGACCTCCAAGGTAGTTTTGTGTGCTTGGAGGTCTGCTGTTTTCAATATTTTCACCAAAAGGCCATTTTAGAAATTTCAGCCCCTGCCTCTCTAACATTCTCTGCACGTCCCTGATGCACACGCGGGCAACATAATTACGCATACTGTAGTGTATAGCAGGGGTTTTCAAAGTGGGTGACGGGGAACCCTGGGGTGCCCTGACGGCAGTCCAGGGGTGCCGCGAGATCATTTGATAATATTTGGAATTTATTTGGACACTTGAAAAAATATTTAGTATCATTTTAAACATGAAGTAGGCTACAAAGTTATTTTCAGTCAGTTCTAACCGAAATGGCTGTTATCTCAACGTTTTCCTCGCAACATAATCACTAAAATATCGCCACTGCCGGGCAGAAACCTTGTATCTCCAAGTTTCAAATGTGTATGACTTTTGGTAAAGTAAAGCCCTGCTTCATCATACAAGACTGTCGCACAAAACTAGCACAAAACTCGCGATGCGAGGCGTTGTGTGCTTGTAGATCTGCTGTTTTCACTAGTTTAGTACATTTTATAGATGATAAATACAAAACAAACGGTTTTGGACATACAAGGTTTCCACCCGACAACGATGATATGCTATAAATATAAGGTGTTGGGAGTGAAAATTATAATGTAGGGGTGCCTCGGTTTAACTGAGGCAATAAAACTTGTGGATTGTTGCAGATGTTGCCTCACAAATTGCCGATCGATAGCTTTTTGTGCTGTGCACAAATAGTATGCACAAAAACGCCACTAGCCTGTTTTAAGACCTGGAATTATTTTATGCAGATATTCAAGCTCACAGCGCAGCACCGAGTGCCGCGCTGCGAGCTTGTAGATCTGCTATTTTATAAAAGTCGTGAAAATGTGTGCAAATCTTTGAATACTGTATATGTATTTAGCGAACATTTGTAACTCAAATTTTGCCTCTGGGGGTCCCTGGAACTAAATATTTTGCGCTTTTAACCAAGACGCTTTACATAGATTGTGCATTACAGTCATTCACCCATTCACACACACATTCATACACCGATGGCGGAGGAAACCATGCAAGGCGCCAACCTGCTCACCGGGAGCAACTAGGGGTTCAGAGTCTTGCTCAAGGACCCTTCGACATTAACTCAGGGGGAGCCCGGATTCGAACTGGGAACCCTTCGGGAACCCTTCATGCTCTAATTATGGTTTCTCTACCCCTGAGCTATGCCGCCCAAAAATAGCAGCTCTACAAGCTCGCCGCACGGCACTCGGTGAGCTTGTATATCTGCTATTTTTTAATAGCTAAAGCATAAAATAATCGTAAAATAAGTGGTTCAAATATAAAGTGACACAGATTTGTGTTCAGGCCTAAAGGGCTTAATTTTTCGAAAAAACAGTTTAACGACAGCAACGAAATATACTTAGTTGCTTTCCTTTCCTTTTTTTTATCTCAGGAAAAGCGACAGGCGTCAAAGAGCTCAGATATTTCTCAGCTCTGTGGGTTATCTATGGTGTTGATACAAGTGCTCACTCAGAAACAACACGTAGTGAGTTGATTCGCGCCGTCTCGCATTCTTCCACTTGCTTGTCATGTGTCGGCTGTTTTTGGCAGACAATAGAGCCAGCTGACCCAAATGAGCAGCAGATGGTGTGGGTCAGGTACCGGAGGAGCATCTCTGGTCCTGTGCGTACTGTAGTCGTGCGGTGGCGTCAGTTTAGAAAAAGCTAAGGTATGGCGCGCGTGCAACAGGCATGACACATTTATTTTAAGAAGTACATTTTATTTTTTCCTCCGTTTCTACGGTTTCTTGGGCTTTCACACAACGCCTCGCGATGCGAGGCATTGTGTGCTTGTAGATAGGCTGTTTTCACTAGTTTTGTGCGACAGTCTTGTATGATGAAGCAGGGCTTTGCTTTACCAAAAGACATACACATTTGAAACGTGGAGATACAAGGTTTCTGCCCGACAGGAAAACGTTGAGATAATAGCCATTTTGGTTAGAACTGAATGAAAATAACTTTGTACTTCAAGTTTCCAAGTGTCCAAATAAATTCCAAATATTATCAAATTATCTCGCGGCACCCCTGGACTGTGCGCCGTCACCCACTTTGAAAACCCCTGGTCTGGAGAATATACCTTGTTATAATACCTTGTTAAAGTGACCATTTTGTTAAATTTTGCATTTGTAGTTATTTTAGTGTAATTTACCAACATAATAACCCGCACAGATAGACAAAGAGACATTCATGGATTCATATTTAGAACTAACTTTTATCTTCCCCCCCTGGACCCAGGGTATGGCAGCTGCATACCCCTGCCATACCCAATTGACGCCCCTGTAGTCGTGGCCTCGTTTGTGGAGCAGTTTGGGTTTTTTTATGTGCTGTGCGTAAATATCATTATTTCAAATTCTTGGTCTCAAAAAGGATCCCTGTCTAATAAGCCTTCTATCATGCCTTAATGCATTATAATTGCCCTCTATAACTAAAATTGTAGAAATAGTTAATCTTTCACTCACTGTCTCAACAGGGACAACTCCTGTCGCAAGTTGATGATGTCGTTTGCCATGTGTGGTCTAGCCCTATGGAGTGTATGAGCTAATGAAATATTGTATTTATGCTCATATTGACCATAAGAAAAGAGAAAAACTCTACCCCTGATTTCTCACATGCCCCTCTTCTAGTGGTGAACAGTCAACTGTTTCTGCCCGACTATATGCAATGTGGCCCTCTGGAGTGAGTGTGGAAATATAGTGGCCTTCTGTATCATCAAAGTTGCCCACCCCTGATATAGATAGATAAGACACTTGGCCACAGTGTTGCATTGGTGATTGAATTTTTTTGGGGGGGACACAATTTTAATGCCGTCACGTGCAAGTCGCTTAACACCTATACTCTACAGGAGTTAACAGGTCATACAATGGACTATTGATATAACCTACTGGCTCGTTCCTTTGTTAAATCACCCTGGTGTGACACTAAAGCGTTCGTAAACGTTGTCGAGGTGTGAACTTATGGGGGGTTGTTTTACATCGATGCATGTCTGTGCGTGTGAGCAGGGGTGTCGCACCAAATTCTGGGCCCTGGGTACAAGGATTCACTGCGGGGGCCCTGTGCTTTAACTATTGAAAAATAGCAGATATACAAGCTCACAGCGCGGCACCGAGTGCCGCGCTGCGAGCTTGTAGATCTGCTATTTTTGAAAAATCATGAAAATCTTTGAATATTTCAAATCCTTCTGAGGTTTTTTGAAAAAAAAACTATGTTTCTATGTCAGTGGAGCTCAAACCTTTTCATGTGAAGGACCCCCAAAATGATATGTATTTGGCCACAGAACCCCATCTCAAAATATTGAGTTCCAGGGACCCCCCCAGAAGCAACATTTGAGTTACAAATGTTCGCTTAAAAAATAGGTATATTCAAAGATTTGCACACATTTTCACGACTTTTCAAAAATAGCAGATCTACAAGCTCGCAGCTTGTAGCCTCTCCACCACCTTGGGCCCTAGTAACTCAGTCCCACTTTCCTACCCCTTGTGACGCCCCTGCGTGTGAGAGGCGTGACGCTGCCCGTAAAAGATACGGGACGGCATCTACACGCGTGACCCTTGGTGGGCAGGTACTTCACAACTGTTCATTATGTTATCCCTTGCATAACTATAGCTCATGACACACAGTATGCATTCGATAGAAAAAGTCTCTCTGACTGGCTGAACCAAGACTGAGATAGTGGAGTGCAGCGGGGTCGCTCTCATTTGTCTCCTCATTCCCTGATTGGTCCAAATCCCCCCCCCCCCTCCCTCCCCACTCCAACCAGCTGTTAAAACACCCCCAATTATTTCCATAATTGTTTCAGCGTGTCGCTTGTTATGTGAATGTGCCAGCAGACTTCGGATCAGAAAGCGTTTGCTGTCGAAAACGAGACAAGGTATTTTGGGACTATATACTGACATTCTTTGGTCGGTTCTTATGGCACCCGAGCTGTTGTGGAGGAATGCCTCTTAACTGTCAGGTGTTTCCTATTTCTCCCCGATATATGAAATAAATCCAGCTCTCATGAATCTTCTCTTTTGGGGGTCCCTGGCACAATTTAACCTTTTTGGATGGTAGGGTTCCGCTTGCCAACTACGTTATACATTTGGGGGTCCTTGGCACGGGGAAAATACTATAACCGCTGCTCCGCGTGATTCTGAAAATGCTCAACAGATCAATTGCAGTAACGTGATTGATCGTCACGCAGCTGCATTTCCAAAATAAAACAGTGGTTCTCAAACATTTCCACGTCAAGGAACCCCCGCCCCGCAATGTATGTCGTTGCGTTTCCGATCGTCATCATCAGCAGATCGGGAACGCGCTTAGAGTTTAGGATGACCTAATTGTCCTGTTAAAGCTCTTCTCAGAGGCTGAGTGGAAGCTCATTTTCTCCTCCCTGTCGTTTTAAGTGGTTGTAGATGATGAAAGGCGAGCTTTGCAAGTTCATTGATTGGATTCATTATAGGAGAGAGAGGGAGATGACGAGAGCGAAGCCTGCTTTATGAATTTATACTTTGTCGCACTACTATGCTCACTGCGCTTGTAGATCCGCTGTCTCTGGTGAGCGACACTGGCGTATAACGCAATATAAAATATACGCGAGGAAAGAGCTGAAAACTGAAAGTTTCAGGAGCCGAAATATATCGTCTCTGTCGTGTGGAAACCTCATATATACCCAAAATGTTATTTTCTGTGATTGAAATTCAAAAACGGCAAAAGTAGTAGATCATCGATCAACTACGTTTGATGCTTTTGTGTGACGCTAGTAGTGTGATCAAGTGCCGCGTTCATTTACTAAAAGAAAGTTAAAATATTGACGATGAGAGCGTTCTGCCCCGACAGCAACGATATCTGCTGCGATCTGTTGGCCTCGTGGATGAGGCGCGGCGTCAGTCGGAGCTCCAGGGTCCATGACAGTTCCACTAAGAGGCCGTCCAACAACACGCCCAAACCTCGCCGTGGCGTGCCTTGCCGTGCGTGCGTATGCGAGGGAGGGAGGAAGGAAACTGGATATGATTCGATAAGTCGGATAACGTCAGCCCACCGCTTTTCATTTGGTAAGTGTCTTAGTGTGAGCGCGCTGACATGTTGGACGTGGACGCACATCAGAAGCTGACGTAGCTGCTGCGGGTTTGGAGGGGCGGAGGCGTTTCCCACTTTGATGCTGCTGCTACTGCTGTGTGCATGTGTTTCCAATCAGGGGAGGGGGATTCACTTAGAAAACCCTCTGCCCAAAGAACCAGTTATACACTGTAGGTCCTGGGAATGAAGTGCAAGTGTCACAGAGCAAATCCCCAGTGAGAGTAGTAAGAGAGTAAGTACTAGTAAGACGCCTCAGGGACATGCTTGTGTGTTAGGGTTGGAGCTAGGGTTAGGGTTGTGTGTTAGGGTTGGAGCTAGGGTTAGGGTTGTGTGTCCAAGAGTTGGAGCTAGGGTTAGGGTTGTGTGTCCAAGAGTTGGAGCTAGGGTTAGGGTTGTGTGTCCAAGAGTTGGAGCTAGGGTTAGGGTTGTGTGTTAGCGACATGCGACCTCACCCTAAAGGGCGAGGTCGTGCCAATTCTTTGCCATCTGGCCAGTGATGTATATCGGACCAGTTACCCATATACTGTATGGAGAGCTGTGAGAGCCCAAACATGCTTACTCGGTTATTCGTTATGTTGAAAGTCCTATGATGTCTATGACATCTGACATCATACCCTTTTATGCCCTTACATGGAGATCCCTGTCTGTAGAACCAGCCACACAGATATTGTCTGTCTTGGCCATCTGTCTCCATATATTGATTATGTTAGTGTGGTATGTGGCCGATGTGGCCTCCATATATGGGCATTCCCATATGAAGTCCTGTTAGATATGGGCTTAATATTGATGACATCAGGGAACTCGATCCATATATGGGCATAAAGGGATTCTGTTAGTGTGCCCTCACAGTGAAGCCTGATCGTGATGTCAGAGCGGCAAACCCATTCTGTTAAGAGTGGTTCTCCTGACAATGTCACAGTGATTTGTCAGGGGAACCACAGTGTCAGGAGGATAGCCGAATACGCGGACAAGATGTGCCGGTTTTCATAGTTAACTGCAACCTACGGTTGCAACAATTTGTCTGCACCTATATGGTTGATAGGTAGATTGTATGGAAGGATGGTTGCACAATTTGACAAGCGTATGCCTTCAGACTATTCGAAGATGACCATCTTTATCCAAACAAAATCTGTCTCTTCTCTTTACCCGCTTTCAAAGAATGTATACTGTAGTCTTAAAACATATTGTGAAATATAATAAGACCTTGTTCAGTCACTGGTTTTATTCGTTACAAATATAACTGTGCAGCGTTACCAGCTTGATTGCCATGGCCTTGTCTGCTCACTCTCCCTCCTTTCTCAGCCGCTCTCTCTCTCGCTCTCTGTCTGTCTCTTTCACTGTTTATGTCTGTCTGTCTGCATCACAATTTCTCTCTTGCACTGATGGAGCTCTAGTCAGACGTCACACACAAATTAATATGTTGCTAACAAAGACCACAAACAGGTTGTGCAGCACCTAACAATGCCGTTTTGCACTGCAGGGCCGGGGTATGTCTGTGTTTTGGGCACAATGTGAACTGTATATAGTAGATCCACCTAGACGAAATGTTGTTCAATAGCACTTTATTGCATATGTTTATCTGCCCAACATATCACATTTCACCCTGGCCACAATATGCACTGTGGGCTGCATAACTGAAGTGGCGGAAGTCCTGCGGTTAAGGGATGTTACGTCACACAGTGCAGGTCTGTTTACATCCCACAGAGAAACAAACCTATTGGTAAATAGATTGTAGCTCTTAACTCTCCTACTGCCAGATTATTTATTTATTTATTGGGTCTGGTGCCATCAAAAAGTGGCTTACCTTTGCGACGTTATAGTAGATAGATAGACATTTATTTATTTTATTATTATTATTTTTTTGATTGTGCAATAGTGCACTTTGGTCTGCCAGGCAGCAGAGGGTGGCGTCATGCGAGAATGAATGTGAATTTGCCTGTTACGTGCATTCAGACCAGTCACTGGCCACAGAGCCTCACAGCCAGAGAAATCAACAAGGAAGTGAATTGGTCTCCGTTGATGTTAACGCATAATGGATTTTTTACACCATCACAGCGGAAAATGTGTTTACAGTACACGGCGGCGCGACCCCTCATCAGCTTCAACAAGGTAAACGAACGAACGCGAACGAGCGCCGTATTGGCGCGGAGGTCTCTTGAGAATTGGGGCGAACAGGAACGTCCAAAGCGGTATAAGAGTTAACACGCTCTTAATTGGTGTCCTTTGTCAGAATCCATGTTTTTGTTTGGATATTGTTTATTACGAGCGCAACCGAAGGGTCAGGAGAAGTAGAACCGTTTTTTCCCCAGCGGGGAATACGTTTGCTGGAACACCACACTGTGAAAAAACAACAACATCCGGGAAAATTCTCCCGGCGGAAGTCGCACCGTTCTATGCCGTCTCAGCCCCATATTGTAACCAGGCTTTTCTCTTCGCAGTTGAGTGTAAGCCTGGCTACGCGAGGCTAATCACAGTTATTGTGGTCACAATAACAGCCAAAACACCCACCTACTGGGTAGATCAGAATCTGAAACAAGACACTACTACGAATCATAAGACAACAACAGGGGCAATAACATGACATACTGAGAGCGAATAAAGAACACTTTCACATATAAATGTCAAACCAAATGTCAGCACAATCCGCTTGGACATTACAAAGACTGGAACCAACCTAATTTCAGAAGAATGTACTGAAACGAAACAACGCCTCGTTGAAGCGGGCATCTGCAGGTCACAACTATGTTGGATATGATCTGAAGTGAATGCACAATTAATTTACCAAAAGTTATCTTTGTTTCTCCAAATGTTGCAACGTCTCGTCTGTTCCGAAGGCTTCAGGAACCCGGCCCAAGCAATTGAGACATGAAAATGTCAGTGCTCTTGTTAGCCGAGCCATTTCACTTATAACTTGACTTTGTGGAAACTGCGCCGTTCCAGAAACACAGAGAAGGACCTCTGCCGCTCTCCAAAAACAACCTCCTGAGTGCTTTTGTAATCCAGACATCAAATGTGTTAATGAAACAAAGATTATGGGCTCAAATTGTTGAGCGTTCGGTATATTTGTGAACAGAAATGGGCCCTTTCAGACAGTGGGAATGGAGACGTATCCACTAAAATAATAGCAGAGCTTGAGCTGTTTGCTGGAAATGTGCACCCTTCCAATAAAAGCAATGAGAATGAACAAGAATGAACAATCCTCTCTCTCTCTCTCTCCCTCTCTCTCTCTCCCCGTCTCTCTCTCTCTCTCTTTCTCTCTCTCTCTCTCTCTCTCTCTCTCTCTCTCTCTCTCTCTCTCTCTCTCTCTCTCTGTGTGTCTGTAGATAAGGGAGGAGCTCAAGGAAAGAGCAAGTCTTGTTTAATTCGGTTTTCTGCACAAACGTGACAGTGTAATGTCACTCAACTCCATAGTGGACACGCACACACACACAAAGCTCTCAACGATGGGCCCCCTCCCTCCCCTGATCTAAATGAAAGTTGAACCTCAGGAGTGCAACGCTGCATGGGAACATTACGGCGACCGCCGTTTTGGAACAGCGGTGAGTCATAATGTGAACCCATCTCCATGGCTAATTAACGCAAACCAGTGCCCGTCGCAGTCGGGCTCCAGTTGGCATCGGCCGTATAAACAGCACCGTCCCTTAAAAGGGGAGGGAAACCCCTAAATCTTTAGGGACCGAGACGGGTGGCACGTGTCCCAGAGCGGGGCAAAGCGAGCATCGGGGCTATAGACGACCGACCGCACGTATAGGCTACATCTGGGATCACTAGGGGGTGGTGGAAGAAATGGAAGAGATGTGGAGATAGCCACGCGAACCCCATCGCCCCTACTTCGTGGTGGGGGCGATCTATAAGCTTAATGTGAGCTTATACAGATATAGATTGTCTATTTTCGGCAAAAGAGATTTGGCGTAGAGAGGACAAATGAACAGACCGAGTAAAGTGCATGGCGTTTAAGTGGGTAACCCACTAAAACGGGTTACGTTATTATTCAATCCAAAGTTCCATATTTAAAATATTCCATATTTGACTGGGCGAGGCTCTGCGGTGTGTTTATACCATGAGTTCTGGGAACGTGTTCTTCGCTGGAGTTACACGATGCGACAGAGTGTGTCTAGGGCCGCCGAGCCGCCATGCCGAGGCCATGAAGGGCGTCAGCCTTGAAACCGCTGCAAAGGCCAACGTTATCCTCTAGAACAGGCACGTGCACACATAGACATCAATGGGGGCTTGAGCCCCTGCCCTTTTACCCGTCTGTAAAAAGTGCCCTCTCCAGACCATGGGTGCAGTTTTTTACTATGGTGAAAGAATTGCAAATGCCCCATACCTGAAGGCAGCATTCAAGAGAAGTAGCCTTGTCCAAACTTGAATGCAGCATCTTATGTTGAAAGAATTGCCCTCTCAGTGTAGAAATCCATGCTGTACGTCAGAGTCCTACAACGGGTCGGGCCCCGTGTTTGATGGGTGAAAACGGGCGGAATATATACTATTATAAATTTGCGGGTGTGGGGACGGGCGGTGCGTGACTAAACACGGACGGGTGACATTTTATTGTGAAAATCAGACAATTGTTTCTGCCTAAACAACGTCACTGGAGCACACACAGTGAGTAGCAGGACAGAACCACCACGGCATGCATATTGCACTGTTTCTGCCTAAACGTCAAGTCATACACTCACAGGAGCAGCTGGAGCGCACCGCACACAGTCAGTCACAGACTCAGTGAGTAGCGACAGCAGCAGCAGCAGCCTGCTGCTGGCAGGACAGTCAGAAAACACACAACCACAGCACGCACTAGCACGTTAGCCCATGTTCTCATCAAAGCAAGGGACATGGGTGGTTTAAAAGGCTATCTAAATTAAGTGGCAGCCGACCTGGCGTTTATGTAAATAAAGTATATTGCGTCGCAAACACTGAGGACAGCGTGCAGGGACATTGAGTGCGATGCCATTTGGAAGCACATACACACGGCTGTAGACTATTCACTTTACTGCATCTAATCACGGGTAACTGGTCGGTCCACGGATCTGATTGATGACGGGCGGGGCGGGCACGGGTTGTCAACATCGGACCCGTGCAGGACTCTGCCGTACGCCACATCTCCAGTATTCAATTGATTATGCTTAGTTTAGTGTGGTATATCAAGTATTGAAAATAGCAGGTCTGCTGTTTTCAATACATTTCAGTCCCTGCGTCTCTAACCTTCTCTGCACGTCCCTGCTCTAGAATGTCATACGGACATTGAGTTCTCCCACAGGGGGGAGAGGAAAGAAACGCCTGGCATGTGCCTTAAAGGGATATTTCATTTCAAACATGTTTGGCGTCATTTTAAGGTACTAGAAAGGGCGGCCCAGCGTCTAGTCGGCGACCTGGCCAACTCGGGAACGATGTAAATAGAGAATGAATGCCCCGCCCTTTAATGCAAACCCCATTATACCTGTTGTCATAGGACCCGTTTTGACCATCTGTTTGCCTGTGTCCATTTATGCCCATATATGGAGATATCTGTATCTGTCTGTCTGTCGGCGTCCATTTTATGTCCATATATGGAGATCACTGCAGATATAGTTCTGGGTCCATTTTATGCCCATATGCCCATATATGGAGATATCTGTCTATTTGTGTCCATTTTATGCCTGCCCCACCCTTTAATGCAAACCCCAATATACCTGTTGTCATAGGACCCGTTTTGACCATCTGTTAGCCTTTGTCCCCACCCTTTAATGCAAACCCCAATATACCTGTTGTCATAGGACCCGTTTTGACCATCTGTTTGCCATTGTCCCCTTATGCCCATATATGGAGATCTCTGCACACACAGTACCGGTTGCGGAAAACTCTGATGTCAGACATCAGTTCCGCATACGGGCATTCATTTTATGCCCATATATGGAGAACGTGGGAAGAATGGTTTAGAGATACTCGGATTACATACATACATACATACACATTCACAGAGATTTTTTGTTGACTCATGTGGCGTACGTGATGTCAGAGCCTTTTATGAAGTGATGTCACAATGAGTCAGCGCTTCCTCCGGAACAGCCTGATGTCAACAATCAGCTCCGCATAAGGAGATTCCGAACGTTTCGCGCCGGTTCCGTAACATCAGCCCGAAGGGCGGCCCAGCGTCTAGTCGGCGACCTGGCCAACTCGGGAACGATGTAAATAGAGAATGAATGCCCCGCCCTTTAATGCAAACCCCATTATACCTGTTGTCATAGGACCCGTTTTGACCATCTGTTTGCCTGTGTCCATTTATGCCCATATATGGAGATATCTGTATCTGTCTGTCTGTCGGCGTCCATTTTATGTCCATATATGGAGATCACTGCAGATATAGTTCTGGGTCCATTTTATGCCCATATGCCCATATATGGAGATATCTGTCTATTTGCGTCCATTTTATGCCTGCCCCACCCTTTAATGCAAACCCCAATATACCTGTTGTCATAGGACCCGTTTTGACCATCTGTTAGCCTTTGTCCCCACCCTTTAATGCAAACCCCAATATACCTGTTGTCATAGGACCCGTTTTGACCATCTGTTTGCCATTGTCCCCTTATGCCCATATATGGAGATCTCTGCACACACAGTACCGGTTGCGGAAAACTCTGATGTCAGACATCAGTTCCGCATACGGGCATTCATTTTATGCCCATATATGGAGAACGTGGGAAGAATGGTTTAGAGATACTCGGATTACATACATACATACACATTCACAGAGATTTTTTGTTGACTCATGTGGCGTACGTGATGTCAGAGCCTTTTATGAAATGATGTCACAATGAGTCAGCGCTTCCTCCGGAACAGCCTGATGTCAACAATCAGCTCCGCATAAGGAGATTCCGAACGTTTCGCGCCGGTTTCGGAAAACCGCGAGTCGGGTCGGGTCGAGGCCCGGCACTGCACTCCGCGCGGCGGCGGGGAACGCGCGTGCCGAATCTGAAGCCGGTGGGACGAACGGTTCTCGAGATACGCGGATTACAAACAAACAAACAAACAGACAGAGATTTGTCGCATTTATAGATAGATACTCGGTCATAAAAGAGCTTGATATTCATTTTAACTTCCTATACAAACCCATTGTAACTTGCAGCGCAGCATGAAGTGACACGTTACTGTTACGGTAGGTGCTATCTTTTTAGAACCACTGTTCTCCACTAAATCCTAAGTTCTTCTATAGTGGGTAAAATAATAAATATATTTTTCGGGGGAATTTTCAGACGGTATTGGCTCAGTTTGTGCCCTCCTCTGCTCGCCGTGTTGTTTTTGGTCCGAGGCGTTCAGTTTGCTTCACATACGTGGCTCTCTCTCTCTCTCACACCCTCTGTTACATCCTCTGCAACAATAACACAGACCACTGCCAGGAAGTTCCTTGTTCTCTGTGTTTCGGCCCATACTGTATATTGACCAGCTTGGGAAGGGAAAGGAAAGGAAGGGAAAGAGAAAGCCGGCCAGGCCTCAGCAAACGTCCTCCCATGTTTCTTTCTCCATGCCATGTTTGAGGTCTCCATGTTACTTGGAGAAGGAAGTTTGCCACATGCTGCACTGCACTGTATAACTCCATGCTCCATCACTGTCAACATGCCGTTTATTTCTGAGGTGAGATGGGATAAGATGTGGGTTGTGGGTGGACAGTATTATAAGTACATTTACTTGAGTGCATTTTCTGAGTATTTTTATTTTAGCAAGCCTGACTTTCTCTCAAATGTTGTGCTTTCAACCACACTACCTTTCAAGGAAGGGACTGTTGGGACCCAGACTTGACAAAAATATATTATGAATTGAACATACAATATAGTGGCATAATGACATTTGCTAGATTTGCATTCTGGCATAATGACATTGCTAGATTTGCATTCTATATCTGCTATTTTCGCCATTTTAATTGTTTTATCTTAATGTTCAAATTCAAATTTTCAATACAGTAATGCATTGATATTAAACATGAAAATGTAGGCTACTGCTTCATTTGTATAGAATACTTGAGTATTTACTTGAGTGTATATCGTCTCTGTCGGGTGGAAACAGTGCAAAACTGTTACTTAAATTCCAAAGCATCAAAAGTCGATTTCGTGCCACGTTTCAAGCTCGCGGATCTGCTACTTTTGATGCGTTTGTGTGACGCTGTAGTATGATCCAGTAGCGTGTGAAATTACGAAAAGTTAAAATAGGCCTATGGAGATAAGAGGTTTGTGTCCGCGACATCAACGATTATACTTTGTCCACAACTGGATGTGGGTTTTATTTTTGGTTCTCTTCTCTTCTTTTTTTTGTGTTAATGCTGGACAGGACCGTTTATCAGCCTTGCATTCCACACGAGCCATTCACTTACAAAACGCTTCCATTAAGGCGGCAAACCCTGTGGTCTGCCAACTGAAATAAATCCCCCCCCTCTCCCCCACCAAAAAACTGCGTAAAGACCCACTTGTTATTTTTAAGTTCTTATCTTTTGTTTTGATTCCTTTTGTTTCTTCTTTCCTGCTGGCATTTAACCAGAGCGGTTCAAACAAACGTTGACAGAGTAGCGGCGTATCAAAATAGACACTTTTAAAGTGTACACAGCCTGGGAGTGAGGAGGGATAAAAATCAATTATTGCGCCCATATCCGGTATATAAGCTACGTGCCCGTGGGTCAGCATAGTGGCTACAGCACTTGTCATATAAACATGCCTCGTATGATGAAGAAGGTGCTAACAGCGCCCCCGGAGCATGAGCAACGAGCATAACAAATGGACCAGGCTAGACTCATTTATTTCGCGGTGTTTTCGCGGGGCAGGTTGTCGACTTTGTCCTGCGCCGTTCCTGCGTCTGCTCCCTACAGGGCACCAGACAGAGGGAACACCTACTAAAACAATGAACTTTATTAATAGTTGCTGTCGGGCAGAAACCTCTTATCTCCATATTCTATGTTTTAATTTTTTTCTTATATAAGTGCCTCCTCTCCTCGCCGTTGCTCCAGAGGGGACGGCAACACTAAAATGTTAGGGAGGGACTAATGGAGAAGAGATTCAGTAGAACTAAAAGACAAGTCATTTTATGTTTGGTTTGCGCTCGGGTGTTGCGCCCTGAAAATAGCTGCGACGCGTTGTGAGCTTGTAGATCTGCTATTTTCAGCATGCATCAAAGTGTAAAAGTACACCTTGTTACACATTATGGCCGGCCAAAAAGCATTTTGGTAGACGAAATCAACTGTAAATTTAGTTGAAAAAAAAAACTAAACAAAACAAAAACAAAACAACAGGAAAAGCAAAAAAGAAAAAAGAGCCAAACTGATCATCATCATAATAACTAATATGTATTTGCTCCGCCTAAATAATCACGGCATGCATGCGTGATGCGTGATCCTCAGTTTGTGTGCCGGTGCCCTGCTCACTGTGCTCAGAGCTGAAGCCGCGGTCCCGTCTGGCAGTGAGTGTGAGCAACGAGCATGGTTGCTGTTACAACGCGGGCAGAAGCAATATACGTTTAATAATGTTTAACTGAGTTAGAATCGTGCAAAGACATCCGACCCGAAAACCCTGAACAATTATGCGGGCGCGCACAGTTGTTAGTAGTGAGTAAGTAGAGCATCCGAATGGCTAACGGCGGCCTTGAGACTATGTCTAAAACTAAATCAAAATTTGCTGTCAATATCAACACTATTGATATGATGGAGGCACCAGCCGACCGTATGAAATGGGCTTGACAGAATGATATGCAGACCCACAGATAGAGAGGGAGAGAAAGAGAGGGGGGGTATGGGGCAAAAAAAACACAGATAGGTGCCATGGCAACGATGGCCCTCATAAAAGGGGCACAAACAAACAGCGGGGGGAGGCGAGACGGAGATGGTTTGAAAGCAAAAAAAAAAAACACCAATTAACCGATTTTCTCATGCTTTTCCCTCCAATGACAAAAGGGGCCCCCGGACTCGTTCTTTAAACTAGTGGCTTTGTCTTTTGGTTCATGCCATTTTGCTGTGAGAGAAGAGAGACTCCATTGAATGTTAACGTTTCTCACCGTTTTGGCAGTGGAAGAAGAAGGGGGCGGTTGGAGACCGAAGAGAGAGAGAAACAGAAGAACAGCAAAGGTGTTAGATCCTGTCTCCAGCTGTGCGTGGAGGTCATAACGGGAGCAGAACCTTGGGATCCCATGAATAACGAGGAGAGAGATCTGGAAGGCTCAGGCGAGCCAGGAGCAAAGGTACGGTATATGCATGCACTCAAGCTGCCATGCGAGGTCCAAAGCCTTGGAGCTGCTGCTGGCTCTGTCTGTGTCTCTGTAGAGACACGGTTCACGGTCATCACGTTTAAACACTGGGCCACTCGGGTCCATGTTGACGTTAAACCCCCACCGCTTTACTGTGTTTTCAAGCTTTCTTTTACTGAGAAAAGTCTCTCATGCAAGCAATATCCTTTCTTAGATAATCTCTCTCTCTCTCTCTCTCTCTCTCTCTCTCTCTCTCTCTCAATTCAATTCAATTCAATTCAAAGGGCTTTATTGGCATGAGAAAACATATGTTTACATTGCCAAAGCAGAAGTGTACACAATATAATACCACAATACAATACAAAATATGTACAAGTGAAAGGAGTGAAACAGTTTGCATGTATCAAGGTTACATGCGGGCAGAGTAGGGATATATATACAATGGTTAATAGTCTTTAGGGTGTTTTGGGTTCCATTTGATATCCTTCTACTATCACAGCTCACGAATCTTGCTGCTCTGTTTGCACATCTCTCTCTCTCTCTCTCTCTCTCTCTCTGTATGTGTCTGCGTGTGTGCGTGTGTGTGCGTGCGAGCACACGTCACGTATGTGTTTTGGGCGTTGGAAGAGAAGGGCTTCAGAATTGTGCTGCACCCTCTCTAAGGAGGAGCTGGGAAGTTTTTGTGCGTAATTGCAGCGTGTCTTTGGAGTGCAAACAGGACCGTGGAAAAGACCATGGGCGAAGGAGCCACAGAGAACCACTTAAAACCATCTAGACATGGACAACTGGACTTGAGTTGGGTCTGTACTTGGACCGCTTTTTCCCGTCTCTCTCGCGTCGTGAGATTGTAGATTGGCTATTTATAAGCTTTCCCCACAATAATAGAAAACATCTAATACACTTGAGTAGAGGCCTGAGGGACTCCGGTCAACCATTATAGGGTTTAAGTGGTTAAATTTTGACCCATCCAAAATTCCGGGTCTGTAACTCTCAGGGTTATGGTGGGGGTCCTTGAAATTCACATTCTGAAGTAGACAATGCTTTGTTGAAACGAGCAGCTATAGGCCTACCCTGTGTAGGCGTGTGCGTGTGCACATGTGTCTAGGCTGCGCAACAGGGGTCTTCTCAATCTGTTCCTGTTTTTATAGTTTAAAAGTCCGGCCACGCACCGTTGTACTAATTAAACTCAACTCCAGCCACGCACCGTTGTACTAATGAAACAACTACAGCCACGCACCGTTGTACTAATGAAACATAACTCCAGCCACGCACCGTTGTACTATTGAAACTCAACTCCAGCCACGCACCGTTGTACTAATGAAACATAACTCCAGCCACGCACCGTTGTACTAATGAAACATAACTCCAGCCACGCACCGTTGTACTAATGAAACATAACTCCGGCCACGCACCATTGTACTAATGTTTTGAGAAGAACCAGTGGCTCTCCCTCCATGTATCCAGCACTGATACTGAACTCATGAAAGCAGATGCCTAGCGTTGGTCTTGGGGTCTCCTGAGGTCCCCCCCCCCCACCCCCCCACAATGAGGCTGATGATCTTCTGTCACTTATCATTCCTCGGCCATCAGCAGCTCAACAGTGGCTCGCTGTACCAGAGAGAACCCTGCCTCTTAATACAATACACACATGGTGATGACAAGCTTCCCCTGATGAATACAGCCCTGGAGAGAGGGGCTGATGGGGATCAGTGCTGGAGAGGAACTAAGTAGTGCATTTATGTCTGCTGTCGGCATAGAAAACTCTTATCTCCATACTTTTTGTGTGTGTCTTTTTCTCTGTAAATCAATGCCCTACTTGATCCACAGTGTCACACAAAAAAGCATAACAAGTTGCAGATTCTTTTGATCTTGTAGATCCGTTACTTTTGATGGGTTTGAATTTAACCGGTTTGGTGAGGTTTCCAGCCGACAAAGACGATTTACTCTTTGAGTATTTGTTTGACGTGTTCTTTTACTTTGTTAATGATTATGTCAATCTTTCAATACTTTATACTTCAACTCTGTTGGATCTCAGAGGGAAATAGTGTACTTGTACTGCAACAATTAATTGACAGCTTACGTTACACGTAGCTTTTGTAGATTTGGTCTTTGGATTATTATGAGAAAATGTGCATCAAACAATTATTTGATCGTTTGTCTATTAGCAAAAGAAATTGCTGATCTACATCATCTTGGGCTTGTAGAAAACTAATTTCACCCACTGTTTTCCACCTGTAAACCTGGGATGTGACAGTAAATCTGATTCAGATTATCATTTGCGCCACGTTTCGAGCTTGTGGATCTGCGATGCGACGCATATTGTGAGCAAGTAAAGAATATGAATCCCTCTTCCACCACTGAATCACGAGTAAACTTCCATCACCACTGCAGAAGGATTAGCCCCCACCCAGGGCCCATCACAGGGTCTACAGCCCCCACATTGTTTTGACTGTCCTCGTTCTCGCCACGGTACAAATAGGATTCACGATTATATGAGCAACTGTAGCCGTGTGCATTTATTATGAAGCCTACCGGGGAGGGAGGGCGGGGGAGGAGGGGTTGGCCCCTGTGCAGCGTGCAGACACAAACATAATAATAGAGTTTATTGAATAATTGATGTTCCACCACAGTGTCTTTCATCCTCCTACACCCCCATTATGGCAGCACTATACTGTATGCATGGCTTAGTTTTCCGTTGATCGCGCTCGTGTACACGCGTCCTTATAGACCCCCCCCACCCCCCCCCCCCCACACACACACACACACATGCGCGCGGTCAAACGCACACGTTTGCATTCCTATACTTGTGAGCATGTCAACATTTTATAGGACGTTTTATCATTATTGTTCAAAACTGTATGTTTTGGACATTCTTATTTTGTAACGTCGTCGGCTGCGCTGCAGTTTGATGTAATTTTAGTCATAGTATGAGATGTCCACCGCGCCTCTAGCCTGGTTTAGGCTGGTCCGGTGCATCTCAGGAACAGGACTTGAATATGTAGAAGGAAGGTACTGGAGAAAACACGGACTGTTTGGGTCTTTTGTATTATTTACAGGGTGCAGGCAAGAGTAACAAGTAATGTTTCAATGTCAATACATCAGAAACAGGGACTGGACTTCAATTAGCCAATGTCAGAGAAACGGCAATAATGATGTTGAGAGTAGTCAAACAGATTGTTTGACTACTCTCCACGTGAAAAAGCAACCATTTTCCTCACAATTTCTTACTTCTCAAATACTATTATTATCATTTCAAAACATCTAAAAACAGTTCAGCCCTACTGTATGTACATTTCGGCCATTTGAAAATAGCAAATCTACAAGCTCACAATGTGTCGCATTAGAGCATTGTGAGCTTGCTATTTTCAAAAGATTTTTATACATTTGAATACTTGAAATGGGACACTCTGCATAATGAGTAGCCTACTTTCTACTTTTGGTACTTTAAGTACATTTTGATAACAATACTTTTGTACTTTTACTCAAGTAAAACTTTAATTCCAGACTTTTACTTGTAACAGAGAATTTCTACATCGCAGTATTAATACTTTTACTTAAGTAATGTGAGTAAATGTGAGTACATTTTCCACCACTGATGTGGAGACACATGGCCCTCAAGTATAGTCTCGCACACGCACACGCACACGCACACGCACATGCACACACACACACACACACACACACACACACACACACACACACACACACACACACACACACACACACACACACACACACACACACACAAAACCAGCTCTCCAGAAGTTGAAACAAACCAAAGTGTCCGTGTGAGAGATGACTCTGCCGACATCTCTGCAGCCACCAACGCCAAGGGAAACATTCCACGCATGCAGTCCACGACGGCGTGTCTGTCTGTGTGTGTGTGTGTGTGTGTGTGTGTGTGTGTGTGCGTCTGCGCACACACAGCAAAGTGCTAACAGTGTTGAAGACACTTTGGCCTCCACCACTGGGTTTTCCCAAAAGATAACAACATGGATCTTTCTCTGTTCCTCTTCTTTCGTTTATTGGCAGAAAACCCCAGCCATCCCTGTCTGTCTGTCTGTCTGTCTCTTCTTTACAGCATGATCATTTCAAACCTTTTTTCAGGATTCAACTGGAAAAGCGGATGGGTGGTCAGATGGGTGGGCTGCCTGCTTGCATTTTCAAAGCATGTTTATTTTAATGACCAGTCAATCGGTTTGTTGTTCTGGCTTGGAACATTGGAATTAACGTGGTATACTTTATTTATTAGTATTTCAATGATGTTGAAATTATATAATGTGTATATAAATGTTACGTATCACTAAAATCTTGGGAATTGCACCTCTAGTTATTAGAGTCCACTTGATGTATAGAGAGACAGAGACAGAGAGAGGGAGACAGGCAGGCAGGCAGGCAGGCAGGCAGGCAGGCAGGCAGGCAGGCAGGCAGGCAGGCAGGCAGGCAGGCAGGCAGGCAGACAGACAGACAGACAGACAGACAGACAGACAGACAGACAGACAGACAGACAGACAGACAGACAGACAGACAGACAGACAGACAGACAGACAGACAGACAGACAGACAGACAGACAGACAGACACATGTGCCATTTCAAAACTTCACACGTCCTGTCATTGGCAAGACAGTGGATTTTCAGTGGATTGGCAGAACATTGAGCTTGTAGATCAGCTATTTTTGCAATTTAGATGACTTTGATGACCTCTGACTTCTAAGTTTTAATCTACCTATGAAAGGTGGATTCTGCCTGCTTTCTTGCCATTTGTGGGTTTCTGCTCCATTCTCCATAAAAATTAGAAAAGCAAAACCGGGAATTAAGAAAACTGTGGAAAAAATGCATTTGCAATACATTTTGAGGAAAAGAGCAGTAAACCCTGAAGACTAGAAATGCCACGGAGACGTATATGGACATAAAGCAGATTCAGAACCAGAGCCAACATGACAGCCGTCCTCAGTGGTGTGTACAGTATGGTGTGCACATGCATGTCAGGGCCGTGATCTATAGGCTGTGTGTATTAACCAGCAGGACCCGCTATTTGGCAAAGGCCCATACATACAGTACATACACAGCCGGGGGGGGGGGGGGGGGGGGGGGGGGGGGCAGATTTGTAATGGAGACGAAACAGGTTTCAATTTGTGACCCCTTTATGGGGGATGGGGGCAGTTTCCAGGTGTTTGTCTGACCTGGCCTGCGCGGGGTCTGTTAAAAAGGAAACCGTGGAGATTCTCTGAATATCATGCATCTGAGGAACAGACCGGAGGGAAGGAGAAAAAAAAGAAAAGAAAACGTGGCACGAATAATTGCTGAACAGGCGCGGTCTCTCCGTCGATGCCGTGCGGATTATAGCAGACTCCGGAGAGGACTCCAGAGTTCAGTGTTTGTTTTATATAGTTTTTATATTGAAAGCCTTTTTTCCTGGTCTCTGGTGAAGTGGTGCAGTCGGGCAGAGGGCCAGGTGGTTCTGGTGGTGAGGCTTCGCAGGGCATCATCCTCAGCCCTCTGTTCCCATCACGTTATCACTGGTGGAAAGTACATTTCGTTCTCCGTATTATATCGTCGTTGTCGAGTGGAAACCTTGTATGTCCAAAACCGTTCGTTGTGTATTTATCATTTTAAAGATCTAGTGAAAACAGCCGATCTACAAGCACACAACGCCTCGCACCGCGAGGCGTTGTGTGCTTGTAGATCTGCTGTTTTCACTACTTTTGTGCGACGGCCTTGTATGATGAAGCAGGGCTTTACTTTGTGAAAGAACGTACACATTTGAAACTTGGAGATACGAGGTTTCCACTCAACAATGACGATATATTTATCTTTCCCCCCCATAAATGAATGCTCTACTTGATCATTCTACACAATCTACAGCGTCACACAAAAGTAGCAGATTCGCAAGCTCGAAGCGCGAAGCGGAGCGAGCCTGTTGATCTGCTACTTTTGATGCTTTGGAATTTGAATGCTGAAAAGCAACCATTTCGGACATACTGTACATATTAGTTTTTCCACCCGACAGAGATGATTTATTAACTGTATAAGTTAAGTACAATTTTGAGGCACTTTAATTTTTGCTTGACTGTCCATTTTGTTACGCTTAATACGTATACTCCAATACATCTCAGAGGCAAATGGTATTGTGTATGCGAAACATGTATTATATAACCAATTAAGCCAATTAACCAAAAACTAAGCCCAAATTTTAACCATGAGGTCAAAATTCATGTCAGATCCTGTGTCTAGGTGTCGAGACATGACCTCTGAGATGATCTAAATGTCTCAATAGAATGAAAATGAATGAATGAATGACTTTATTTATATAGCACACTTCACAGAACGAATGCACAGAGTGCTTTACAGATACACAGTAAAAAAGTAAGCTCTACAGTTGCAGAGTTACACAGAGATACAAAAAAAGAAAAGAAAAGTAAGCTCTACAGTTGTACAGAAGACACCAATCAATAAAAGAATCAAGAATAGAAGAGCAGGGAGATCAAATACGCTTATACTTTCTGTAAGTAAGTAAACTAAATGTAATGTAAGTAAACCTGTAATAAAACATTAAAATGACCCTCTTTTCAAAAGCCTCTGCCTCTCCGATCACGTAATATCGGGGAGGGATGGTCTTGCTGGCGATACGCTGGCACTGCCCACTCTGCTGCCAGTTAGAACAGAACCACACTTTGCAACGAGCTGCTGCATAAAAACAAAGACACACGGGGCTGAGGTTTTTCTCTCCCCAGCCATTCCTTCCCCATGCCTTCTCAAAAAGGTCATCGCTAAGAAAAAACATTATTCATTATGAAAACTTAATGAGTGCCAGAGGAAGTACTTGGCGACCTGCGTACACCCACTCTCATGAGCCCCTCCTGATGATGATGCGGAGCCATGCATGCTGCGTCGCTCTCAGCTACGCGTTTTGTTTGCTTTTTGAATTATTTACTGTGAAAAACCACTGAAGGGGTTTGGGGGTTTGGGGAGGGCGAAGGTGGGTTGACGTGGTTGCAGGTCAGAGCCCTTGGGTGCCGTAATACGGCAGTATTTCCCAAACAATGGCTTATGGACCCATTTATATGGGTTGCGAATAAATAAGCCCTTTTTGGAGCGGTGCATACTTCTAGTTTTTGTCAGTGAAAATAGGTAGTCGACAGACATTTTTCATTGTGGTTTTGGTCGACGAAATCAACACTACAGTGAAGTCAGTTCTGCATCGGAGCAGAGACCTCATTAGTGCTTCTACTGTACGTGCTTGTCAGCGCCTCCGCGTGGAACCCAGGCACGTTTCACACACGCCATGGTGTCCATGTGTGGACTGCAGAAAAGACAAGTATATTTTATCCCCGTCCCCCCTGTACATGCATAGTCACCCAAGCATGTACAGGTATGGACAGTTTCCTAAATAACCCCTATACAGTACAGCACATATTGTTGCTGTCGGGCAGAAACCTTATCTCCATATTTTAAAAACAAATCACTCCTTGTATGGGCCGTTCTGATCCTGACGTTAGCATCTAGCTCAATAGTGAAAGAATGACTCATCGAAAGAGCGAGATTTCCCCTGTGTCGTCATGGCATCAGGCGCAAACAAGTCACTGTGCACCGAAGGGTCATGCCCATTTATGGGCATATTATACTTAAGACATGAGGGATTTCCATAGATCTCTGTATACTGTACATAGTTCAGGACTGGCAGATACAAAGACCTCCATATATGGGCATAAAGGGGACGAGGACTGACAGATACAGAGATCTCCATATTTGGGCATGAGTCGGATTGGCGGTGCGACACAGGTGTTAGGGCTGCATACTTGTAAATTGGCCGGACAATTGACCGTTTGATTATTTGCGTGGTTAAAGGCTTTACTGTCATTTTACTGTACAGTAAAACGTGCGAGGCCCAGACAAGGCAGTGAGACAAAGAACATACCTGGCGTTGAAGGTAATGCCTATAATATAAGAAAGACCAGCCAGTCTTCTCACTGGGCTGTGTGACCAGCAGCCCCCACCCTCCGTTCGACTGGTGACAGGGGGAGATAGATGGATGGGGGGGTGGGGGCACCTGGGCCAGTACCGGGCGTCAAAAGACAAATGAGAGCGAAGCCCACCAATCAGCGACGCGGCGGACCTGTCGACCACAGGGGGGTGGGAGGGGGAGTGACTAATTTGTTTCAGGTTGGAATATATCAGCGGGATTGACGTGAATGATAGGTGGAGTTCAGGGGAGCGGAGTCTAGAGGCGATATGGCCTCAGCCTCGCACTGCAGTGATCTCATTGTGTATATGTTCCTCGTGGAGGAATATAAGAATCATCTGTTTTTGAATCCGAAAGAAAGGTTCGGCGCGTGCGGCTTCACACGGAGCGACTTAAACAATGTAGAGCAGTGGTTTCATCGGAGCTGCCCTTTCTTACACGCACATACGCCACTACGCATGCAATATACTCACTTTATTTCACTTGACATGTAAACCACTCAGCTCATTCATACGTGTTCAAGATCGTTCTGGATCTTACTTGAGATACATATTCTGTGACTAAAAGGTAAGAAAAACTGGAAATTGCTGGCATTTGGGTGTTAGTTGGCTTAATCTCTGGCAGATTAAGTTAACCTCTGGCAATAATTAGTTAAACTATACACCTATATATATATATCCTAGTTTCTTCTTTATTTTGGATTTTTTTGGAAAACACGCCAGCGATGCGTTCTGATCTTGTAGCATCTTCGACACGCGACACTGACGCACGATTAAGCATAGCTGAGACTTTATGACCGCGTAAATGAGGACGTGCGTTCGTCAGAGTGCGGTCGCGCCCCACTTCGTCCTGATGTGTATACTGTATATCCCCCCAAGACATTTATGACTCTCCGTAATGGATGGCGCCCTGTTAAAGGTTCCCTAACCAATCCTCCCTTTTCTTTTCTTTTTTTTACTGTCGAGTGGATTTGTGCGTGGTACAGTACGTCTTTTTGTGTCCCTCACCCTCACCCTCACACACACACCCACACACGCACGCACGTGGTGGTATGGTTTCAATTAAGCAGTGTGTGCGACCGCTGTGTGCGAACGTGTTGTACATTTACGCCCGGCGCGACGTTTGTCTGACACCCGATGAATGATTGCGTTTTGTTCCCCCCACCACCTCCGCTCTGTCTCTCTCTCTCCCCTTCCTGTTAATAGTCCGGGCGCCAAATCATATCTATTGTATTATTCAGGCGGCATTCCTTTGGTGGCGTGGCAGCCGCTGGCTGCTCCTGCTCATGCTATAGCAGCACGCCCAGAGGAGGTGCACAACATGTGTCTTTTACTCAGTTTTGCCAGATTTCTCTAGAGCAGTTTGTTTCTCAAACTTTCAAATTTCAAGGTCTCCCCTTAACTCTGACAGTGTACAAACGGGACCAAATTTGGTCCCATTTGTACACTGTCAGAGTTACAGACTTGTAGTTACAGACTTGTATGGGTCAATCCCTGTTAGCAGGGACGTGCTGGGCCCCTGATTCAGCCCGGGAAAAAGAGTTGGAGAGGCCCTCATTGCACGCTATAGAGAGAGATCTCTCTCTATATAGCGCTGCTGCTACTGACAAGCCAGTACATGAGTTATATTTCGTCGTTGTCGGGTGGAAACCTTGTATGTCCAAAACCGTCTGTTTTGTATTTATCATTTTAAAAATGATTTAAACTAGTGAAAACAGCCGATCTACAAGCACACAACGCCTCGCACCGCGAGGCGTTGTGTGCTTGTGGATCTGCTGTTTTCACTCTTTTGTGGCCTTATATGATGAAGCAGGGCTTTGCTTTGCGAAAAAAATTACAAATTTGAAACTTGGAGATACGAGGTTTCTGCCCGACAGTGACGATTTACTTTGTTGGCCGCCCAGCCCCCAAAATGGAACAAAGGCCGACATTTTATTTACTTTTTTTTTTCTTCCTAATGGCCGGCCTGGACCGGCCGGGAATGAACCGGCCGTTCGGGAGTTGCCCCGCTTTTCCCAATGGCCAGCACGTCCCTGCCTGTTAGGTTCATTTGGGACCAAATAAACCTAACGGGTTCACTTGGTCCCATTTGTACACTGTCAGAGTTACAGACTTGTATGGATCAATTTAGACCCCCCTAAAGGAACCCCCCTTTACGGTGTGGAGATCTCTGCCACTAAACATTTTCAGACGGGGGTCGGCAGAAACAATACATATTAATTTGGGGAGGCCTTGACATGAAATTGTTTGAGGAGCACTATGATTTTTTAAAGCAAGGAATTCTAATTTTGAAACAAGCCCACAAAATATATAAATAAATAAAAACGCAACCTTTACCGCGTGTCACTCCCCATCTCTCCCCCCATTTCCTGTCATTCTACTGTCCAATAAAGGCATAAAAGCCCCCAAACAAATCTTTAAAAAAAAGAAGACAAATTTCCTTATCAAACAGGCTTTTTCATGGTGTTACGGATTTCATTTGGAAGACTATTCTATAGTTTGATCTATAAAAAGCAGTATGTATGTGCCTACAGTGCATGTACAGCTGGATACTGGACTTTTTGTCGGACCGCTGGCAGGTGGTAAAAATGGGTAACACCAAGTCAGACCCATTGACCCTCAATACAGGAGCCCCCAGGGCTGTGTGCTGAGCCCTCTCCTATACTCCCTGTGTACGCACGATTGCGTGGCCACACAGCCGCGTAAAAAATGTGAGTGCTTTTTCCACCACTGGTAATTATGTCAACTTAAATACACACAAATGCACATGCACACAGAGTTCAGCAGCCATTCGTCAGTTGTTACGTATCGATAATTCTCACGTAATTACAACCCTGTTGTGTCAGGGTTCACAGAGTTGGAGAGCAAAATGGTTCGCCCCGCTCGTCCGAGACACATTTCTCATCCCGGGGGGGGGGTGTGTGTGTGTGTGTGTGTGTGTGTGTGTGTGTGTGTGTGTGTGTGTGTGTGTGTGTGTGTGTGTGTGTGTGTGTGTGTGTGTGTGTGTGTGTGTGTGTGCGTGCGTGCGTGCGTGCGTGCGTGCGTGCGTGCGTGCGTGCGTGCGTGCGTGCGTGCGTGCGTGCGTGCGTGCGTGCGTGCGTGCGTGCGTGCGTGGGCGGGCGGGCAAATTGAGAAATGGAGGGTTCATCATGAATAATCAGTGGTGGAAGAAATACTTTTATTTTTACTCAAGTAAAAGTTGCAATGCCAAAATATGAAAATACCATAACACTATTTTTCAACAGCCAAAGTTTAAAAATGATCTAGGGCTTAAGTGGTCAATGTACTGTATGTTTTGTAATTATAATCGCAATCTTCAAAGTAACTAGTAACTCTAAATCTGTAAAATAATTGCAGTGGAGTAAAAAAACTAAAAACAAACAAACAGTACAACATGTGCCTAATATCAGAGATGAAGTGGAGTAGAAATATGAATGAATGAAATCCCCAGGTAAAGTTAAAGCACCTTCAAAGCTGTACTTAAGTACTACAGTAGTACTCGAGTAAACATACTTAATTACTTTCCACCACTGTGTGTGTTGGGGGTGGCGGGATGTGTGTGTGTGGGGGGCGGGGGGGCAGTCTGTGGGGCCCATGAGAAATGGAGGGCCCATGAATTATGCCCTGTGCCGTTGGTGTAACAAGGACGAGATTAATCCCCTTTCACAAACACAGACCCATTTTCCCTGATTAATTTCACATTCATAATTTAGTAATTGGGGGGCCTCAGACAGTTGGATATACAGCTAATGAGATTTACACATGCTCTTTGGACCCGGGGTCTCGCTCTAGCTGTAAATACACTATGCATTGTGCATAAGTGATGGAGCCATAACTTAAGTCCAAGCAGGGGGTTTTGAACGGTGCTGTACTGTACTGTATACTGTATGTGCATGGATGTTACAGTGAGCAAACCTTTTCAGCAGTTTATAGGTCTTTACATACTGCTGCGTTTTTCGGGCCGAATATTGGAGTGAATTTCGGAACACGTAAATACAAAAAATCTTCCTCACGTTATGTCAATCACGTTTGCACACTGCTGCCTGTTTCGTATTTATTTTCGGACCAGGGTTGATTTTTTTTCCAATTTTCGCAACTGTTGCCACTAAGTCCCTTGCTCTCTCTCTCTTTCCTCTCTCTCTCCTTGGCCTCCGGTTAGGGTTAGGGATTTCCAAAATGCAACGAAAACACGCAGTGTAGTGTGCAACCAGCTTTACACTGTTTAAAACAAAAAAAAAAATGATTCAATATACTGTATATAATTATAGAGGTTCTGCCCTCATGTCTAGAATTCAGGCCGCTACGCGGCCCTCACACCTACGTTGAACTACCGATATGTCCTAGTGCCAAGGATTTGTCAGAGTACCCGTTGTACCCGTCTGTCTGTGTTCCTTATGTGTCCATATATGGAGTTCAGGAGACGATCACTTGGGTTTAGGTATACTTTATTGACAAGAATGAAGGCAGAAGCAAGCATCACACAGCATGGCATATTGAGCACCCTACTATAGAGACAGCATAATATCTAAGGCCTATATAAGCGCATCATATTGGCAGCCTACCTTAAGCGCTACTATAAGACAGCATAGAATCTATATCCTAAGTGAAGCATTGTTTGGCATGGGTTCTGCCTCGGGCCATTACTCGCTGACCCACGATCCCCATGTTGCCATGAGTATCGAGGGCATAATCTTATTACAGCGAGCTCTGGCCCGAGACCCCCCACGGGGGATCTGAAGCAGAACCTGACGGTGGAGCTGGGGTGGTGGCGGGGCAGTGCTATGCAACAAGACTGAGACCCACCAGCTAGCTTCCCTAAGAACCCTGGGTAAGGGGGGGGCAGGACCCTGTGTCCCGCCCCCCTCCGCGCGCGCGCCCCCCTTGTGACCGTCCACCGAACTAGCTATGATTCTACGAATCGTCGCACTATTTCAGGAGACGATCACTTGGGTTTAGGTATACTTTATTGACAAGAATGAAGGCAGAAGCAAGCATCACACAGCATGGCATATTGAGCACCCTACTATAGAGACAGCATAATATCTAAGGCCTATATAAGCGCATCATATTGGCAGCCTACCTTAAGCGCTACTATAAGACAGCATAGAATCTATATCCTAAGTGAAGCATTGTTTGGCATGGGTTCTGCCTCGGGCCATTACTCGCTGACCCACGATCCCCATGTTGCCATGAGTATCGAGGGCATAATCTTATTACAGCGAGCTCTGGCCCGAGACCCCCCAAAACTACAAAACCCCCAAAACACGCCAAAAGCTCAGAATCCCATGCCAGCGCTAGCCAACTGCGAGGAAGGCAGCTCTGCTGTGACTCTAGCGATTAAGAATATCATTACTGCGGGGGCAAACGAAAGGTTTCGTACGAAACCATGGTTTTCTTAGTTTAGGAGAAATGCACTCCTCTTGGGTTATCGCGCCTCCTAGCGTGCGATACAGAGCTACACATATGCTCCCGAATGACAAAGTCGGAGGGTATGCCAGTCAAAACGCCCCGCCCCAACCGAGGGCATAAGGCGCGAGACTGGCATGTGTACTTCCTCTTAACAACACCGTTCCTCTGCACGCAAAATGCGCGCGAAGGGGCGTTTGAGGAGTGCATTTCTCCTAAACTAAGAAAACCATGGTTTCGTACGAAACCTTTCGTTTTCTGTCATTTACTCGAAATGCACTCCTCTTGGGTCACATAAACCCCCGGAAGCGCACACCCTCAAATTCCGCCCGCTCCGCCTGACAGGAGACCACACCCCCGGCGTGGCCCCTCCCCCACGGAGCCCCGAGCCCACCGGACTCGAGAGCGGAAGAAAGTAGAAAGACCCTGACAGACCGAAATCCGCCTCATGAACTAATAGGCCGACCAGGTCCGCCTCATAAAACCCTGACAGGCTGGAGCCCGCCTATTCACTAATAGGCCCACTAGCAGCCGTTTTATAAGGAAACAGGGTCCCCCCCTTTTACCGAGAGCAAAGGGACTTGGTCTCAGCTATAAAAAAGGGGGGAAAAAAAATCTTTAACTAGAGGAGGCGGCAACACCCAGGACCGAATGCGCCAAAGAAGATGGAGCCACGTCCAAATGGTAAAAAACCACAAAAGTCGACGGAGTCGACCAGTTAGCCGCCGAACAGATCTCTTGGATCGAGACACCCCTGGCTAGAGCCCAGGAGGTCGACATTCCCCTAGTGTCATGAGCCCTTAGGCCCTCAGGAACCGGGACTTTAGCACAAGTGTAGGCCATCTTTATGGCCTGCACAATCCACCTTGAAAGTGAAGCTTTAGCCACCGCTTTCCGTCTAGGACCACTTTTAAAAGTGACAAACAGTTGGTTTGACGCTCTAATAGCCCTCGTCTTCTCACAGTAAATCCTCAAGGATCTTACCGGGCAAAGACAATGTAGACGCCTATCCTCCTCCGAAGAAAACGGAGGAGGATGAAAAGCCACCAACTCGGTTGGCTCATGTATAATCACACGGTTCTTTGGGACAAACGCCAAATGGGGTTTTAGCAGAACCTTCTTGCCATCCTCACAGAATCTCATGCACACCGGGTCCACCGATAACGCATGTAGATCACTGACTCTCTTGGCTGTAGACAAGGCCAACAAAAGACTAGTCTTAAAACTCAAAAGCTTTAAGCTCGCCGCCTCCAGAGGCTCAAACGGTGGACGGCACAGCCCGTCCAACACCACACCCAAATCCCACGATGGGAAAAGGGACCTAGTAACCGGTTTAAGCTGGTGCACACCCGCTAAAAACCGAGCCACCAGACGGTGCCTACCCACCGTCTTACCCTCAAAGCCCACATGGCACGCTGACAGCGCCGCCAAGTAACCTTTAATGGTAGAAAAGGCAAGACCACTTTCTAGCTTTTCCTGAAGGAAATTCACAACAAGCTGGACCGGAGCCTCAAACGCCACCACCGGTGACGTACGCTCCGCACACCAGTCTTCAAAGATCCTCCACCTCTTATCATAAGCCGACCGCGTGGACGAAGCCCTAGCACTTTGAATAGTCTGAACCGCCCCTGGCGTCAGACCCAAAGCGCTCAAAGACTCCCCTTCACGGGCCAAACCTGAAGGTCTAGCTTCGCCGGGTCGGGATGGAAGATCTCCTGCCCTGCCTGCCGTAGCAGATCTCTGATTGGCGGCAGAGGCAACGGGTTGTCGTAAAGGAGGGGAGATATCTCCGACCTCCACACGCCCCACCCCGGAGCCACCAACAATAGTTTGAGGCCGAACCGCCTGACCCTCTCCAAAGTCTGGGGGATCAGTTCCAACGGAGGAAACGCGTACAGCAGTTCCCTCGGCCAGTCGTGAGCCAGAGCATCCAGCCCCAGTGGGGCTGGCCCCGTCGCAGAGAAGAAAAGTGTACACTTCGCGTTCTCTGCTGACGCGAACAAGTCGACTTGAGGCTGACCGAACCTGCTCCAAATCTGTCTCACCACTCCCGGGTGGAGGGACCAATTCGCATAAAGGGGCTCCCCCCTGGACAGCAGATCTGCTCCGCTGTTCAGAAGCCCCGGAATGTGCGACGCCTTGATCGACGCTAAACGTGGTTCCCACCACAGCGTCAGATCCCGCGCCAGCTGATTGAGAGCCGGGGAGGAGAGGCCCCCCTGCTTGTTGATATAGCACATGGTCGTCGTGTTGTCTGTCCTGATCAACACGTGACACCCTTCCACGAAAGGCAAAAAATGTTTCAACGCCAGAAACACTGCCTTTAACTCCAGAAAATTGATGTGCCGTTTCTGTAGAGCGGAGTCCCAAACTCCCCTCACCGAACGGCCCTCGTGCGTTGCGCCCCAACCACTGAGGCTGGCGTCCGTTGTGATCACTTTCCGTGACACCACCACGCCCATACTGACCCCCTGGGACAGAAGAGTCACGTCCACCCACGGTCTCAGTGTGTACACACACCCTGGGGACACCTTGACCTTGCGGCGACCTTGTGTCGAGTGGATCTTGAGTGCCAACATCCACTTTTGAAAAGGCCTCATATACAGCCTGCCCAGCCTGAGTAGATGGATAGTTGAGGCCATCAGCCCTGACATAATCATGCAGCGCTTGTACGTGACCACTCTGCCCACGCGAAAAGATTTCGCGCAGGCCACGATCTTGACTAATCGCTCCTGTGAGAGTCGAGCCGTCATATTTATTGAGTCCAGCGAGATCCCCAAAAAGGTGGTCTGCTGGGCTGGTGTTAACATACTCTTTTTGAAGTTTATGTTGAACCCCAGAGAGGTTAACTGCGACATCACCACATTGGTGAGACGTGTCACCTCCTCTCTCGAACTTGCGCTTATTAACCAATCGTCCAGGTACGTCGCAAGTCTGATTCCCTGCTGCCGCAGGGGAGCTATAGCCGCTTGTGTCACTTTGACAAACACGCGGGGAGACAGAGAGAGGCCGAACGGGAGAACAGTGTATTCGTACACTTTCCCCTCGAAACCGAACCTCAGGAATTTTCTGTGTGGGGGGTAAATTCCCACATCCTGGTACGCGTCCTTCAAATCGAGGGACGTCCAATAATCGTTGATTCTGATCGAGCGCAATAGCGCTACGTTCGTCAACATTTTGAAACTGTATTTTACCAGAAAATTGTTGAGGGCTTTTAGGTCCAGAATGGGCCTCAGCCCCCCCCCTTTCTTTGGCACAACGAAATAATGAGAATAAAACCCCAGACCGAGCTGATCTGTGGAAACTTCCCTGATCGCTCCTTTCCCCAATAAAGAGTGAATCTCCTCCCTCAGAATCAAAGCGGCCTGCCCCTTTGCGTGCGTGAATATCAGAGGCTGGGTTGAGAATTGTAGCCTGTATCCCTGCCTCACGGTGCGAAGCACCCAGGGACACGGCTTGCATGCTTTCCATTGAGTTAAATGCTTTGACAAAGGATTCTGAATGGGAGCTGACGTCAGACCTAACGGAATGTGATTGATAGGAATGCACGGTATGTGCACCCCCGGACACGACACTGACGTCACCGGTAACGCGGAAGTCAAAGGGACTCGAGACTGAGACACGTGACTTACTACTGAGCGTGACACCGTCTTGCTGTGAAGCGAGGGCCTTACGTTTAATGCCTTTATCACCGGCGACAACACTTTGTTGCACGGTGGGACAGGAGGCAGAGGAGGAGTGTAAAAAGGAACGCATTCTTGTAAACACGTCCTGTCTAAAACCCTGTTTAATACTGCTGTCGCAGCTGGGGCTGGGATAGCTAAACAAGAAAGACCTCTCTGCAACCTTCTTACCTTGACTGGCGCTTTTGCGCCCTCTCGTGTCGGAAGGGAGGAACACTTGTTGTTCCGGCCCTTGAGTTGAGGCTGTGGAACAATTAAACCTTTTATATTGGAAATGCCCCTTAAGGGGGTTTCCTTGAAGGCTGTTTGTGTTTGTGATTGTGGTACTGGGCATGCATATTTTATATATGGATGTCCCCACTGGGGATTCTCCATTGTGTGTGCATTGTGAAAGAAGAGACCTTGTTTCGCAGACACATTCTTTACTTGGGAGAAAACATTTGGCACAGTAACAAAATTCACATTTACATTGGATTCCTCCACCCTGGGTGGCAGGATCAAAAGTGCACTGTGCTTGCGCGCTGGAGAGCCGTCCATGACCCTGTCTCCGTGCGCCGAGGGTGAGAAGGCCCTCTTTCTCAAAGTGTCATTTTCTCGACCCTCTCCCACGCCCCCTCACTGCTGCACTGTATGAAGGGCGAGCTGGTGGGCGCATCTCCTGGTGCTGGGAGCCCTGGTTGCTCTGACTTCTGTTCCTGCTCGTGCCCGAGGAGGAAGACGGAGCTCTAGGAGAACGATGGGGTTTCCCGCCCTGTCGGGGGGGTCCCTGATATCTCTCCCTATTACGGGAAGAGCGTCCTGAGTAACCTGACTGTTCTTTCCCTTTATCAGGTTTACCCAAAACAGCATCCACCACTTCTTTTTGGGCTTTATTGGTGTCGGTGATGACACGGAGGAAGGGTAACGCTCCCTCGAAGAGACTGTTGGGGGCTGTGTCCAGGCCCCTCAGCTCCTCTCGCCTCTCGCTGGCCTTTGGTTCGTCGCCTTGGAAGGGGACTTTCTGCAGCCACCTGAACCTCTCCATGCTGACAGCGACGTCCATCCCTCTGCCAGCCCATTGGATGGCATGGACGTTGCTCACTATTGCCAGCTGTAGCATGGCATCCCATTCAGCATAGGCTTCAGGAGGGAGGCGGTCCTTGTTTTGGAGCAGCATCTCTGCCATGGCTCCATTCATCAGCCCCACCACGTTTAAACTTTTCACAGAGAGCCCTGCAGCTTTATAAACATTTTTTACCATGTTGGAGACCTTGTTCTCGTCCTTGTTCTTGAACTTGGGCACAGGCTCCTGAGTGAAGGGGCATTCCGTGGGTTTAAACTGGGCACAGAAGAACTGATTAGTGGCGACATCCACAGGGGGAAGGCCGCCCACGCCAAACTTGTCCTCATCCGCCAGTGAGGTTGACAGAGCCATCTTCCCGGGCTCTCTGTGTTCTTTCCATGTGGAATGGAGAGCTTCTTTGAGCCCCGGGGTAGCGGGTAGCTTCTGAGAGCGAGGGACTGGTGTCTGTACCTCTCTCTTGCCCGCAAACTTGATCTCCGTTGAGCTCAGGGCGAGGCTCCACTGGCATAGTGAGGCCCATCTTGGCCACCGCCAGCTCAACCACTGCCAGCAGGTCCAGTTCTTGTGGGGTGGATTCTGCTGTGGCGCCCACCTTCTCCTTATCCACCGCTGCCTTCTTGGCAGGGGCGATGGGGGGGGCTTGGGGTGAGGTGCGAGGGGTGCCGCCATGACGGGGGCTTAGCATCACAATGTCCTCACTTGTCTCCTCTTGAACCAAACCGTCCTCCTCCTCCTCCTCTTCATCTTCCTCCTCTTCTCCTTCCATGGCATCTTCCTCCTCCTCGGAGGTGCCAAACTCGTCCGAGCCGCGAGGCACTTTACGTGGCACGTTCTGTTGGGGCGTTAAGAGAGGGGGGAAAGAGGGGGGGGCGGTGACCGTTGGAGTCATCAGGAACGGGTTGGTGGGGTGAGGAGTCCCACTGGTGGCCGCCTCGGCGGCGACCGGAGACAATGGCCCCGCCTGGAGTGGTCCCTGGAGGCTAGCCTGCAGGGCGGCGGAGGCCTGGAGAGGCCCGGTGCTGGTCAAACCAGGACCGGGCGTGAAGGAGAAGCGCGGGGTAGAGCCGAACATGCCGGGTCCACCACTGTGCGCTGTGGTAGAAATAGTGTACATCGGAGCGAAGCTACTGCGGATAGGTTCGCAAACACTAGGAGCCGCCTGGACAAACCTTGCTGCGGTGCTGGAAACAGGCCCGCTTCTTTGTCCTGGCGTGGCGGGGATCTGAGCGCCGTGTTCCATCTGAGCTCCCCGAGCGACGTGGCTTTGTTTGGGCCTTGCAGCGTCCATGTTCATGACCACCAGCAGACGCTGGTGAAGAACGGCCGCGTCCATCGTCGCGCAGAACACGCAGCTGTTTGGGAAGTAGAACCTTGCCAAGCGTGTTGTAGCTCCAGACAGCCCAGGCAGATGGAATGCGGGTCCTCAGCGGCGATGAAGCGGCTGCACTCCGGATCCCCGCAGCGTCGAGGGAGGGGTGGTGAAAACAGACCCTCGCTAGACATGACGACGGTAAGCTAAGCTAACCTAGGCTAGCCGCTTGTTATCGTTAGCAGCAAACAGCGAAGAACAAAACAGAGAAGAACAGACCAAGTTGAACGAAACCCGTGGGTGATGGTCCTACTCACCGCTAAGGCTAAAGTTGAATTCGAACTGATCTTAGACTGAGTAACTTGAAGAATTAATTATTTGTCGTAGAGTAACATGTGTAGACGTCCGTATCTCATGCGTGCAGAGGAACGGAAGAGGAAGTACACATGCCAGTCTCGCGCCTTATGCCCTCGGTTGGGGCGGGGCGTTTTGACTGGCATACCCTCCGACTTTGTCATTCGGGAGCATATGTGTAGCTCTGTATCGCACGCTAGGAGGCGCGATAACCCAAGAGGAGTGCATTTCGAGTAAATGACAGAAAACTATGAACTGCCTGTCCTATTGCTATAGATGGCTATTAATACTGCTAAAGCAAAATAAGTAAGAATGTAGCCGCCTGCATGGCTTGCTATAAATACTACTAAGCAAAATAAGTAAGAGAATTAACGGCTTGCCAGAAACGCTATTAATCCTGCTAAAGCAAAATAATAAGTAAGAATATTAGCAGCTGGCAGACCGAACCAACGGTGAGGAAGGCGGTTCTGCTGACTATAGCGAAACTGAAATCTAACTGGAAGCCATACTAAACAGCCTAGTGACAAGCGGGAGCAGCAACACTGAAATATATATACAGACAGCAGAACCAGAAGCAGCGATGAGACCTTTAATTCATATAACTTCAGCACCAGACAGCTTGATATATCCTACCTAACTGACACCCCAGCAACCACCTAGCTTTGCGTGATTGAAATATTAAGCGTAATATTTATCGTGGCCCGCAACCTATCAGGGGCGCGTGCCCCGAGTAACGCAACAGAAGCAGCAAATAAAACACGCAACCTATCAGGGGCGCGTGCCCCGAGTAACGCAGCAGAAGCAGCAAAATGAACCCTATGGAACAACCCTGCTAATAGTGCCTGCAGCACTATTAGCATCAGCAGCAGAAGCGTTAACTGAAACGCGTCCAACTCCAGCTTGGAACCATGACGCTTCGGTCAGTCCTGTGTTGTGTGTGCTTGATAGCTTGGCGTGCAGGATCTTGAGTTAGCTGAGGGCACCAGAAGTGCTGGTGGTGTGGCTGCTCCGATCCGGAGAGAATGCAGAGTGAAGAGGGGCGGGCCGCAAATCTGGCAGCTCTCTCCGGGGTCGTGAGACGAGGACGTCGGGCAGACAGCCCGGTGTTCAGCATGGACATGAAAGGACAGAAGGGAGAGTTAGTTCTGCGACTGACACTGGTGTACCTTCCCTGCTTAAACTGCGAGCTGCAATCTTCAGAGGCCATGTGCTAGTCGCATCTTAAGCCTGGCCTTGGTGACCGCATGTGCTTGCCGCAGAAATTACCATCTTAGCTTTAGCTGACCATAACAATGAACCACGCCTAAGGTCGCTGACTTTTAGGATCACAGAGAAAATTTTTGCAGCCCACGGAGCGCTCTGCTGCAGAGTCTGCTGCTGCACATATGAGAATCTCCACGAGATACCCGTCTTGACCTTTAAAGGCAAGCTATGCAAGCCTAGAGAGCGGCTAAAGCCCAACATTCAGTACAAGTAAGTCGCTGCTATCCAACTATGGTTGCCTATTATTAGCAAGCTTAGAGAGCGGCTGAACGCTCACAGAATCGAACAAGCAAATGCGTTGCTATTTACCTGCTAGAGTGTGGCTCCTCAGGGCATCTGGGAAAGCTGCAGCTGGCGAGAGGAATGGAGTTCCCACCGCTGGTGCTGGAACTGCAGCTTCCCATGTTCCCTTGCGACCTGGCGGTGGCGACGACGGTCGCAGCCTGACAGCGCCTCCGGAAGATGGGCCGGCACCACAGGCTTCCAGCACGACGCAGCGCTGGATCATGCTCATGGTAGCAGCAGTAATAGCATTAACTGATGCTGTAGCGGGCGGGCGGGCAGCCGGACGGGAGGGCCGACAGGCAGGTGGGAAGGCAGGCGGGCGGGAAGGCAGGCGGCGGCGGGCTGGCGGTAGGCCACTTCCGTCTGCTGAATATGGCGCGTGCAGGCGGGCAGGCATGCGGGCGGGAGGGCGGGCGGGCAGGCTGGCAGCTCATGGTAGCGGCAGAAGTAGCGGAAGCTGTAGTAGCAATGCCCTCTCCAGTGCTAACCGACTCCTGACTGGTCTCATGGAATTATGCAGTAGTGGACGAAACTATAAAGATAAACATGTTAGCAGAAAACACTCAGCCGCTGCAGCGCGACGCTGCAATGATGGCATGCTGTAGCAGCCGCTATGCAGCGGCTCCGGCAAGAAGCTGAAAGGACAAACATGATGTTAGCAGCAACATGTAGCAGCCGTGGCCCGAAGCTATAAAGAAAAACGCGATTTAATGGAACATGTAGCAGCTTTAGCATAAAGCTGCCATGCTAACCTGATGCCGTGGCGGGGGCATGCCGCAGCTCCGGCCTGGAGCTGTAATGATAAATCTGTTAGCAGAAAACCTCAGCAGCTGCAGCGCCATGCTGCTATGGCGACCTGCTGTAGTAGCAGCTATGCAGCAGCTCCAGCATGAGCTGAAAGGATAGAAATTATGTTAGCATTTAGACATGTAGCAGCCGCAGCAAGAAGCTAAAAAGTAAAACACGATTAGTGGAACATGTAGCCGCTTTAGCATAAAGCTGCCATGATAACCTGATGACGTAGCAGTGGGCCTGCAGCTACTCCGGCTTGGAGCTGAAATAATAAACAGAATGTTAGCAACCAACAAGTATTCGCTTTGGCGTGAGCTGCAGCAACAGACATGTAGCACTTTAGCCTGAGCTGAAAAGAAAGCATGGCGTTAGCAGCCTTTATCCTGGAGCTGCAATGGTGAACATGATGCAACAGTCCTGTGGCCGCTTTAATGTGATTGTAAAGATAAACAACTCGTCATTTTTCACTAGCAGTAGCCTTAGCTGTAATTATTAGCTCGAGTGCCGCAGCTACGGAAACACCACAAGGACATACAGTGCGATACGCAGTGACCCAGAACTATAACCTTAGATTGAAACAATACGGCAGCTCGATAGAGGATAGTATCCAATGACTTCAACGCTGCCACACTCGACGCCGCCCTGATGCCAACAGACACGCGGCAGTTTCTGGCCCGAGCTGCAAACATAAACAGATGTTAGCGTTTTCACCAGAGTAGCATCGGCAACCATCATCAGCTGCTATGCCAGCAGGCAGCCGCAGCTTGGGCAAAGCTAGCATTAACCGAGACCAGGCAAAATCCTCATGAACAGCAAACGAAGCCTGTATGCTAAGCTTGTACAGTGGGCACAAGCGAAGCATAGACATTGATAATACATGCGCATCCCTGCCCTATGAACTGCGCGTGCACATAAAATAATATAATAACGAAAAAGAATCGTAACGGACCAGGTGACATGGAGGTTAAATGCTAGAGAGCCACATTACCCATGTGCTCAGAATGCGCAGACCGTGCGCCACCCTTCGCTTTGTGACGTTACCCTCTGCTAGCCTGTATGCTAGGTAGCTGCTGACCACGGACACACGCAACCCCCATGGAATAGGCAGCTTGAAGAGTCATTACGGAACGTTAGCAAACCTCTTTAGCTACATGAGTTCTGAGTTGCAAGCTAGCCGACCATCAACAGACAGCTCGTGGCTGGAATGAACGATGGCTCCTACCGTAGCAGAAGAGAATATTTAGCTGGAGCTACCGAGCATATAGAGAAGACTACGATTCCCTGCATGCACTAGCGAGTTCAACTGGTGACGTCAGGACAGACAGGCACGACTTGCGTTAGCGGAAGCAAAACATGTTTGCACGTAAACTGTGGCACCTATGAGCTTGCGGGTTTCCTCCTCTCAGGAGCCCACGCAGACAGACATCCTTTATAGGCTTCTCAAAGAGGCGATTACTGTATTTAATAATTCATCCCGCGAGGGCTTCTACGCCACGGTAACTGGCAGCAGCCCTACTGTGGTCCAAGAAGCGACAGAAACCATTTAGCTGCTATGGTATAGCAACTAGCACCTCATAAGCAGCAGCTGTTAAGACGGCCAGACAGTGCAAAAAGAGGAAAACATACACATAACCCGAGGCGAGGCAGAAGCAATATAGGCCCCATACTAACTAGATTAAGCATGCTGCGAGCGAAGCTTGAATCGAAAGCTTCCTCCTGGCCTGACGTGACTAGTAATTCATACGACTCTTGCTACTAGCACGACGCCGAGGCTTGGCATGATAGAGAACTACATTTCCCACACGCAGCGCTTAGTATTCGCTGCCGAACGTCATGCCGTAAATCACCGCTTGACGTGACTCGGCTAGCTCAGAGCTAGGTGAACGCTGCCGTTTACAGACACCTGCAACCTACAAACTGAATCCTCCTAGCGTGATTCATTACTTGCTACGGGGCCATGTTTTCACGCGGCTCTATGCCTTGACATGGCTAGCACATTGATTGATTTACCAGCTAACAGCATCCTTACCGAAATAGCCGGCTAGCAATAGCCACCTAGCTCCTAGCTGACTGTACATTAAACCTGTTGTTCCGCGCTAGCCGATACGGCCCGCGCCGTTGCAATGCACTGACATTGTTATCGACAAACCCAACAACTGAGATTACTTTAACTCATGGTAGCCCAGTAAAGGCCCACCAGGGCACGAAATAAGTTAGCATTTAGCCCGTAGCCACAGCCAACTTCTATGATACTGAGTTTACCTTTAGCAACTTTAGCAAGCCTGTAGCACCTTTGAAATAGCTTTAGCAACAAACAACTGAAAGAACAGAAATCAGCTAGGCACCAGCAACGATAGCAAGAAATCTGAACCTTGAAACAGCAGTTTAGAATTCAGCGATTACCCGAAAACAATCTCAAACTTCCCATACAACCTGGCCAAGAACACAGCTTCTTAGTTTGGCAGCTAAGAACATGAATTGAGCGATAGTAAAAATTGCAGAAACAGCCAGAAATACTCAGCCAAGTTAGGCACCCTCTCCAAGCGGTGGGCAACAGCACAGCTACCTGCAAGCAACAAGTGTGGCACTTGTGTGTGTACTGCAGCGTGGTAGCAGCAGCAGTGCTATGCAACAAGACTGAGACCCACCAGCTAGCTTCCCTAAGAACCCTGGGTAAGGGGGGGGCAGGACCCTGTGTCCCGCCCCCCTCCGCGCGCGCGCCCCCCTTGTGACCGTCCACCGAACTAGCTATGATTCTACGAATCGTCGCACTATATCTCTGTATCTGTGTACCTGTGTCCCTTTTATGCCCATAATATGGAGATCATTGTATCTGTCAGTTTTTGGCCCTTTTATGCCCATATATGGAGATCCCTGATGTCATCAGTACAGTATATCCCCTTGTTGTCCCAGGTACGATTCCAGGCCAGCAATGAGTCGGATCCGATGTGTGTCCCTGAGCAAGACCCCTAACCCCTCATTTCTCCCAAGCACCGTAGAATCCAGTGGCTGCTCACTGCTCCCAGTTGTTATAGGATGGGTAAATGCACAGGACGAATTTCACCTTTGTGACCGGCTTCATCGGGGAAAAAAGTAGCAAAAGTATACTTGATACTTCTGTGTGATGCTGTAAGTATGACCACATAGGGCATTCATTTATGAAGAAAAAAAACCCAAAAGTTAAAATATGGAGAAACACAGCAAAGATGACAAAAGCTGGCCTCTTCACTGAATCACGTCCAGTTGTTTATTATGACAAATTAGCTGTCATGGTATTGTGATTTTCCAAGGACTGACATCACAGCCTTGCAGAGAGAATGCTCTCCTGTTCTGCACACGGCTCCATGAGGGAAAGCTCTCGTCTCTGCTGATAACCAGAAAGAAACACAGTTATCTTCAGTTCAACATGGATGGAGAAGACAGAGCAGGAAAAAACGCATTGCTATTGTAGAGCAGAAACCTCTTATCTCCTGACCATACTCCAACTTTTTGTGTTTTTCGTGAATTAATGCCCCCACTTACATTGCAGTATCACACAAAGGCATAAAAAGTATATCTGCTACTTTTGCTATTTTTGAATTTGAATCCTGAAACGAACAGTTTTGGACATATGAGGTTTTCCACCCGACAGAGATGACATGCAATCTAAGCTAATGCTGTTAGCAAATCAACCTGACTAGTTATAATATTACCAGCTGTGGTGTCAGGTGGAAATATTGTACATCCAAAACTTGTGTTACTTTTCAGGAAATGGGGAAAAAGTAAACCTATGTTCTAGTGGATCCATTGTAGTTGGTATTCAGTCACAAGCTATTGTTAATACTTTTCAATGCTTCAATATTTGTAAAACTGAACCATTTTCACACTGACTTTCAAATATTCCCCAAAAACAGTGAAAATAGCAGATCTACAAGCTCAAATACGAATCAAATTGTTGTGAGCTTGTAGATCTGTAATTTCTGCTACTTTTGTGCTATACACTCGTATGATGAATTCATTCATTCATTGACAAAATAAACACAAAGAAAGATTTCTGCCGTCACGTAACCCTGGCTATACGCAACCCTTTCTCAGGGACGAGGATGAACCGAGGGGTCACTTAAAGGAGCTTGTAGATCTGCTATTTGTGCTACTTTTGTCTGATGAATTAGGACATGAACAAGAAAAATTGAAAAAATAACAAAGAAATATGGAGAAACAAGGTTTCTGCCAGACAGCAACGATATGTAAAGCCCTTCCCTGGGGTTGGTTTAAAGCTTGTTGGCTGTCTGTCACATGAGCAGGAGTTGGACAATATGTGAAGGCCGGGCGTCCTCCAGGCCCCGCGATGCAAGCGAGCTCCTTCCCCGCTTCTCCGGGAAAACGACCGACTGGAACGTGAACCATCTTGGAACCATCAACTCATCACCGTTTTCAGTTGCATTCACTTAATTGGACGACGGTTGTTGGATGCTAAACAAAATCCCCCCGGGACGTCCCAGCCAACAGTCTACCAGACTGGGTTTATAGCCACCGTCTCAGAGACAAGCAAACCACTGTACCGCAAAGAATAACATATCTCAATTAAAAGCTAGTGCTATATAAACAAAGGGAGATGGGTGTTTCTCCCAGAGGTGGACAATAACAAAGTGCTTTTAGGCCTACTGCAGTTCTGTATAGTACATTTTTTTTAGTTTCTGCACTTTTGACTCCACTACATTTAGGAAGGGGAACAATACATTATTAATTAAAGCCTCACTATGTAACTTTTCTTTTAATAAATAAAATGTAATTGTGTCCAATCTGTATGTAAATAGAATAATTGTCTCCCTGCTCTTCTATTGAGACATTTCGATCGCGTCAAAGGTCATGTCTCATCTATAGACACAGGATCTGACATGAATTTTGACCTGATGATCAAGATTCAATTTATCCCCTGAGCAAGCAGGCCGGCTCTATTAGCTATGAAACAATTCTGCATTTAAATTGGAAATAGGGTTCAAATCTGGGGTAGAAGAGGAAAGTTACTTACATAGTGCTGCTTTTAACCAGTTATAGCCCTATTTCAAATATAGTGAAAAAAATCTACAAACTCCAATAAGCCATGATGCGACGTGATATCAGCTTGTAGATCTGCCATTTTAAAGATTTCTGGAAAATGTGGACGTTTTAACACAGCAATGCATTGATATTAAAAATAAAATGTACATTGTACTTGTACTTTTGAATGCATGTACTTTTGAATACTTAAAGGATGACTTTGCCACTTTTCAACCTTCATATAATCTTCATATAATAGGTCCTAACAAATGTTCATAATAAAATAGGAAAAAAATATATATATCTACTCGGTCCAAGTCTCTTAGGAGAGATGTAGGAAGTTCAGAAACCCATCGTCGTTGTGACATCATCGTTTGACACATTTCTTTTAAAACAATATTTTTGCAAAAAGTATTTAGATTTTTATTATCGCAAGAACAATGGCTTCCACTTTTAACATTGTAACTTTTCAGGTATAGAAAGCCTGCATTTTCTAAGCTTGGATTCCCCATCGATGATGTCACAAGATGATGGGTTTCTGACCTGCCCACAGCCCTCCTCTGAGACACAGACCAAGCAGAAAAGATTTATGCTATTTTATCATGAACATTAGTTGAGGACCAATTATATGAAGATAGGTTGAAAAGTGGTGAAATATTTAAGCATTTCTTTAAAAGCATACATTTGGAATAGGTAAGTATTTCTAAAAGAAAGCACTCCAGTACTTTAACTCAAGTAGGCCTACACATTTGACTGAGCAACTTTCACTTGTGGTGGAGTAATAATTTCTGGCCTTTTATGCCTTTATTGATAGGACAGTAGACTGACAGGAAATGGGGGGAGAGATTGAGAGTGACACGTGGCAAAGGTCATCCGGATCGGGAATCGAACCGACGACACCGCCAGGCATCCATGCCTATTAATATGTGGCAATGCCTAAGTGGTATGTTCCTGGACCAGTAGGCCAGCGGGCGCCCCGGTGGAGTAATATGTGACCAGGAGTATATCTATACTTTGAGTAAGGATAAACAAAGGGATATTCAGCTTCAATTCAGATTTTATTAGACACTGTCAGTCACAGCATTGTACATGAAAAGAGGCAATATAACTGAGTTAAAAAAAAAAAACTTGCTGGAGATTAAATTGGACGCGGCATGTTCCAAATACCTTCCACGCATCCAAATCAAGGCCACAAGCTCTCATACGTATTCGCCAGGTTTTTGTCGGTGCGGTGATTCGTCCCACGTTGGTGTCAAAGGAGATGTGTGTTGTTTCTATTTTCATGCTCCGACAGGAGACAGAGAGCGACGGGCCTTTGGTTTATACGACCGTGACCAGTACCATACGCCGTGGCTGTGAGTTTCACTCCCGCTCGCTTGCACGTCGTTCCCGAAAGTGTCCCAAAAACAAAAAAGAGCCCCCGCTCACTCCAGTCCTTTTGTTGGACACTTGAGCCAGCGGCTTTCATCTCGGCCCGTACAGTACCTAACGACCCTCGTCGGTTCTGTCCAATCTGGATTGTATTCCCCGTCTCCGTTTCCCTCGATGAATCACGCCTTTGTAGTCTCTCTCCCTCTTTCGCTCTCGCACACACCCTACAGCGTTCAATATTTTTAATATGTGCCAAGTGACAAGCCAAGGAAGTAGCCAAGAATGTTAGAAGCGAGGTTATTGGCCCTAAGAACTAATATACATGTCAGGAAAAGGTCTGCCCTTGTTTTCCACGCTCGGACACAACGCGGGGCGGGGGTGGGGGTTGTTTGAGGGATCAGGCATTCATCATGCTGTAATAATCCGAAGAATGCACCGTTGTCAAATTCACGAGACTGTAATGGCGGATTTAAACTTAACTTGGTTGCACATCGTGTCGTGTGCATTAGTAGCTGATCTACAAGCTCACAACGTGTTGCAACTGTGGCGCTTTTAGATCGGCTATATTTTATGCACAATGCTGGCATGCAACTAAATATAAATCATTTTTAAGTGATTATTCCGCTTGCAAACATTTATTTTGGTGATTTCTCTAACAGGCTGATGATTTTATTTGCGATGAATAATTGACCTCGATTCGAAAAACCTCGCTTAAAGGAGTAGTTCACCCCCAAAATGACTTTCTTTTCTATTGATTACTCATGCCATGGAGACTTGGGTTCAATAATATTTTTTGGTTTTTATCGCCTCCCTAAGACAAAAATTCGATTACAATAAATGTACTCCCCCATTGATTCCCCCATTTGGGTCTCCTTCCGGAATCAATGGAGGTACATTTACTATAATCCCTTTTTTTTCACGTAGGAGTGCGACAAATACAACAAAATATTATTGATGAGTAATCAATAGGAAAAAATAAATCATTCTGGGCGTGAACTTTTCCTTTAACCGCCTTTTTATGATAACGTGCACTCTGTGCATGTACTCCTAACCCAAACAGCAGTGCACTGGCGGCCTTTACTATGTTTCACCAGTTTCAATTGAAACGGGCCCCGCGGCCAGGGGGGCCTCCGACTGCCGGTCTGTCTGCCGGTCTGTCTCAGTCCAAATGACCATCAATGCAACTGACCGTCCATCATCGGAAGCCCCCCTCATGGGGCCCCCTATCGCGCTGCCTGCCGTGCTGTCTATTTCCTGCAACCGGGTTTTGAATGGAATATATATCTATGAGGAGCAAATATGTCAACGTTCCCAAAAGGCTGTCCTATTAAACCAGCCGCTGGGACAGCATCCACTGCCTGTAGCCACAATAAAACTTGTGAGTATCCTAATTTATTACCTTAGCATGTCACGCCAATGCGCAAATGGTAATGTGGGTAATTAATGTACAGTATTTGTGCAAGTTCGCCCTAACATTTGTGTATACGTAGGCCTATATGTTCAAACAGTTCAATCCAAAACATAATGCTTATGGTTGTGTTAGCCTGCATTGATCTTGAAACGGGCCTCCTGAATCTAAAGGCCGCCCCTGCAGCAGTGAATGCAATGAAACGCATTAATTTTAATTCATGCGAATCAACCGCAAAAGTAAATAAACACTCCCCAGTGGCTTTAACGCCGTCCGGGGTTCCAAACCGTTTTTTTTTTCTTTTTTTTTTTTTCGAGCTGCCCCCAGCGTGAAGTGCGAAAGTGGGAGCTACGCAATGGCCCCACGAGAGTGAAATCTTACACATCATTGCAGAGGCCGGCATGTGCGCCGGGAGGCCTTATGGGGTGAACGGTACCAATGGTGGCACTCTCCCATCTCACACATCTGGTTCACATGATCAAACAAGGCCAGTAATACTACTGTGTCCAAGAGAAAGAGAGAAAATGGACCGATAACTGAGTTCCAAAGCTCTTGGAGGTTAAGCTTGCCTGTCTATAGTTTACGTGTGTTGGACGCCGCGTCGCCGATGACTCAGAGCGAGTGAGTAACCTGGACAGATCTGGGGACTGAGAGAGTGAACGGGTAAAAGAGCGGACTGACGATGGAGGAATGAAGGAGTTTATTCGCTCTTATGACGGATGATTCTATATGGAACTGAAATGCACTCCATATATGGCTTCTATACATTCTGCAAGTAAGAAGCCTTGGGAACCAAAGGTTCCTGAGTCATGTGGTCCGTAGGTCAGGATGGATTGATTGATTGATTGAATACATTATTACTCAGACATGTAAACAGCACGTGGTACAGTCAGACAATAAGGCTAAAAGGATAACACAACTCCAGTGTGGTCCTAGCTATTCAATTCATCAACAGGAGCCTACAGTATCACCTGTTTCTGTAGCATTTGGTGGCTTGGTGTACGGTACAAGTACATTCCCCAGCCATGATGCACAAGTACACCCCCTGGCATGGATGCTAGTACTGTATATGTCACAGACTTGCAGGGACTTTGAGTACTCAGAAAAGCGCTATATAAATTGTATGCATTATTGTGGGCTCGCCTGGAAGGCGAGCACACGTATGTTATCTTCATTATTTATTTATCTATCAGTCAGTATCTCCTCAAAACGTTGGCGCGCTTCATCTCTTAAACGCTTACACCTTTCAACACCATTCAAATTTTTATGTGTTCAGCTTACTGAGGACAAGTGTGCGTGTATTTTTCTTTTTGAAATGTTTTGTAGTATAATTATAAAAAAATAAAAATGTTTAACTTTAAGCACCCAATGCATTTCCAATGGGTTTAGTGAGTGGGGACAGCGTGAGACAGAGGAAAGGGACCCATGTTTATATTAAGGCGCTGTGGCTGCAATATTCACACTTCAGATATGCTATTTATATCAATGCGTTCACACAGGTCTGCTCTCTGATTTGATCCAAATATCTAAGCTGTGTGATGTATAAAACTATAGTTATAGTTAAAACTATAAATAAATGTCCCTCTCCACTCTACTGATTACACAGCTGTGATCAAGAATCAAGTCCGGGCGATGGGATGTAAATCCCATATCCATATATCCTAGAGCCCGCAGGGACAGTCAGCCATATTAGTGGTTGTTGTTGGTTGTCAGGGAGATATCAAAACCAATGCATTTCCAAGTCAGATCCACAAACACAATAAAAGCCATGCTCCACTCCTCAGTCTGGAGTGGCCACATAGAAGAACGCCTTGGTTAAAGACATAGTGGAGGACAGATGTGATCTGGGATTGTTAGCCTACAGTATATGCACTCAATATACTCCACTACAGTTGGAGTCCATTTGACAGTTGCTGGTTCCCAAACACAGAATCAAAAATGTAGATCTAGAACACATAGAATATGTACAGTACAGTAAGGTTCAGTAGAGTACAGTAAAAGTACAGTAAGGTTCAGTAGAGTACAGTAAAGTACAGTAAGGTACAGAAAGGTACAGTACAGAAAGGTACAGTAGAGTACAGTACAGTAAGGTACAGTAAAGTACAATACAGTACAGTAAGGTACAGTAGAGTACAGTAAAGTACAGTAGAGTACAGTAAGGTACAGTAGAGTACAGTAAAGTACAGTATAGTAAGGTACAGTAGAGTACAGTACAGTAAGGTACAGTACGGCACAGTAGAGTACAGTACAGTATAGTACAGTAAGGTACAGTAGAGTACAGTAAAGTACAGTACAGTAAGGTACAGTACAGTAAGGTACAGTAGAGTACAGTAAAGTACAGTAAGGTACAGTACAGTAGAGTAGAGTAAAGTACAGTACAGTAAGGTACAGTAAGTTACAGTAGAGTACAGTAAAGTACAGTAAGGTACAGCAGAGTACAGTAAAGTACAGTACTGTAAGGTACAGTACAGTACAGTAGTGTACAGTAAAGTACAGTAAAGTACAGTAACGTACAGCACAGTAAGGTACAGCAAGATACAGTAGTGTACAGTAAAGTACAGTACAGTAAAGTACAATACAGTACAGTAAGGTACAGTAGAGTACAGTAAAGTACAGTAGAGTACAGTAAGGTACAGTAGAGTACAGTACAGTAAAGTACAGTATAGTAAGGTACAGTAGAGTACAGTACAGTAAGTTACAGTACGGCATAGTAGAGTACAGTACAGTATAGTACAGTAAGGTACAGTAGAGTACAGTTAAGTACAGTACAGTAAGGTACAGTACAGTAAGGTACAGTACAGTACAGTAAGGTACAGTAGAGTACAGTAAAGTACAGTACAGTACAGTAAGGTACAGTAGAGTACAGTAAAGTACAGTAAGTTACAGTAGAGTACAGTAAAGTACAGTAAGGTAAAGTACAGTAGAGTACAGTAAAGTACAGTAAGGTACAGTAGAGTACAGTAGAGTACAGTACAGTACAGTACAGTACAGTAAGGTGCAGTACAGTATAGTAAGGTACAGTACAATACTGTAGGGTACTGTACCTTACAGTACCTTAAAGTATCCTATTTGTTGGGTTGGAATCGAGCCAACACTGTTTCGAAGGAACAGTATTTCTAGTTATTATTAATACTTACCTTCAATCCAACCCTTGAAGTAGATCGGCTATCTGAACTATAATCCATTTATTTACAACATAAAGCAACACGCGAGATAGGGCCCTTACGCTAACCACAAGGCCACTGAGCTGGTATGGCCGCCACACAGTTTGAGGGAGGAATTGATATAACGACTAAATTGGGGGAGAGAAAGGGGTAAAAGCAACAACAAAAAAATATAATATTTGTCTTTGAAATGAAAGTCATCAAAAAATACATAAGTAAAGTATATACTCAAGATATACTCAGGCTTTATTCTGTATCGGGACAGGTTGAACCAAGTCACAGCCTTTGTTTGGGGAATCATGTTTAGACACTTTAGTGTCTAAACATGACCTCTTGTTAGAGAGGAGGAGGACACACTGTAGTTTAAACAGTTTTGTAGGGAAAACATTTCAGTCGGATCCAAAAAATCCTCCGCCGGGACCCAAACCAAACATTTCTCTTTCATCTAGGCTGACATCGCCGTGTGTCTGTGTGCCGCTTGGCTCCGCTCACAGTCTGACGCATCTGTTACTGACGAAAAAGAAAAGGGGGGGAAAAAAACAGAAAACACCTGCATGTCTGCGTCCCCACTGAATTGTTTACAAGTGCTGCCAAGAGTGGTGAGTGTGGAAGAAGTACTCTTTTTCTTTTACTTAGTCAAAAATAGCGAGAGCACAATGTAGAAATGCTCTGTTACAAGTAAAAGTTTTTTTTTTTTTCAAGATTTTACTTGAGTAAGAGTATAAGTATTCTCAACAAATTATGCTTGATAATGCCACCTGTCTAAAGTACCAAAGTAAAAGTACTCATTATGAATGGCCAAGTACATCATTCTTTTCAACATATTAGTATAAAATAGGTCACAAGTGCGTTTGTAATGTTTGTAATGATGCTAATCTGTAAAATAACTAGTAATTAAAGTTATCATATAATTGTAGTGGAGTAAAAAGATATAAAGTAGTATAGGCCTAATATGCCTCTGAGATGCAGTGGAGTAGAATCACAAGGTGTCGGAAAAATGGAAACACTCAAGCACAGTAAAAGTACCTCAGACATTGTACTTAACCCATTTAGACTGAACGCATTATTACGAATTATTTTATGCTTTAACTATTAAAAGATAGCAGATAATATACAAGCTCACAGCGCGGCACTGAGTCCCACGCTGCGTGCTTGTAGATCTGCTATTTTGGAAAAATTGTGAAACTTTGTGCAAGTCTTTGAATATTTTGACCCGATTTTATAAGTGTCTTCTAAATCCTTCTAAGGTTTTTTTGAAAAACCTATGTTTCTATGTCAGTGGTGCTCAAACCTTTTCATGTCAAGGACCCTCAAAATGATATGTATTTGGCCACGGACCCCCATCTCTAAATAATTTGTTCCAGGGACCACCCGAAGCAAATATTTGAGTTACAAATGTTTGCTTTAAAAGATATATTCAAAGATTTAAAAAAAAAAAAAGAAAGAAAAAAAAAATAGCAGATATACGCTCACAACGTGGCACTCGGTGCCGCGCTGTGAGCTTGTATATCTGCTATTTTTCAATAGCTAAAATAATAATAAACGGGTTAAATACACTACTTGAGTGTAGATGTACTTCGTTACTTTCCACCGACTGCATTACATAGCTCAGTCCCGCTGAAGTGCTGCCAAGAGGAACGGTCCAGATGTGCAGACTGTGGATCCTCAGTAGACAACTTCATCACTCTGTCCTGCTCATCCCTTCTACACAAACCTCCTATCTCCACCCTGCAGCTTTTTATTTTTGTTCGTAAATCAGTACCAGGGCTACTTCATCATACTACCGTGTCATACAAAAGTAGCAAAAATAATCGATCTACAAGCTCAGTTTGTGTTCTTGTAGATCAGTGGTTCTCAACCTTTTCAGGCCGCGACCCCCAAAATGATAATATTTTAAATGGGGACCCCCCCACCCTGACGAGCACTAAGAGCAACCCTCAGGTTGAGTAGCCTCGCGTAGCCAGGCTTACTCATCTGCGAAGAGAAAAGCCTGGTGACAATAGAAGGCAGAAGACGTTCTGGGAGGTGGGGCTGAATTTTCCCGGAAGCTGTATTTTTTTCCACAGTGCGGTGTTCCTGCAAACGTATTCCCTGCACGAAAGAATCTGGTCTACGTCTCCTGCTCCGTCGGTTGCGCTCGCAATAAACAATATACAAACAAAAACATTGATTCAAGCAATGTTACACATATTAAGAGCTACAATCTATTTTAGTTTTTTCGCTGGGGAATGTAAACAGACCCGCATCGCATGACGTAACGTCCGTTAAACGCAGCACTTCCGCTAGAAATCATGGAACACACCGGAAGGCATATTGTCTACAGGGTGCAGGTTGAGAACCACTGTTGTAGATCGTCATCTTACACACCCCATGAAGCCTTGAATTCATGGAGTTCTTTCGACAAATTCCTAAGCCAATAATTTGATGACATCGGTCAAAAGATGACTCCACCGATCATCAATTGATTTGGCTTAGAAATGAAAGGGAAAAAGAAGAAGAAAAGAATGGGTGATCTACTCCTTTACGTGTGTCTGCGTGGTTTTATGAATATTGAACCCATGACAAATTATTAACAAGAGATTAAAATAATGACTACCTTGGATCCATTTGGAACAAAGGTTATTTGTGTTTTCTCTCATTCATTTCCTGAAAAGTCAGGGTTCTGGAGATAGGAGGTTTTTCTGCCCCCGACACATCGCCACTGTTATAAATCTCCGTCTATCACGGCCGCCACGCGGCCCCCATCCGTCCTCCTCTGGGTGCCATTAGTTTGTGTCTGCTGCAAAGGGCATCGGCGAAGGGCATGAGGAGGGGGGGTGGTAGTGATGGAACATGTTTTACTTAAGTAAAAGTATCAATACTGTAATGTAGAAATACTCTGTTAGGGCACGGTCACACCGCACCAAATATTCTACCTATGAGAGTGGATTCTGCCAATTCATTTCAATGGGGATGTCAGCTTTCGGTGTGCCGCGCAGACCTTACGTTTATGCTTGAAGCAGACAAATTGTCAGCACAGGTTCTATTTTTCCCCCTCTGTCCAATCGGGTGAGTCGAAGGTGGACCGTCCCAAGACTCAGGAGACAACTAACCTCACGTCACCAGACTTTCCACCTCGGAGCAACAATTGGTTGTAGCAACTTGTGTTGCGAGCTTTGTGAGTGCAAAGCTACGGGGAGGGTCCTGATTCCTGAAAGTGAGTGACAAGTGCGTCACTGGTTATGAAAATGTTTGAGATCTAGCTTGGAGGATTGTTGTCTGGGGTGTAGCCTTTTTCTTGAAATGGGACGACTCATAGATTCATTGATGCTATACTGTTTAGACTGATTGCGACCGTAGGTCGCAAGTTTAGTATGTAAATGGTCACAGCTTGTCCTTGTGTATGTATATCTGTCTATATCGCCTGACACTGTGGTTCTATGGGTTTGTCGCTCTGACATCATGCTCTGATGTCACTGTGATGTCAGGAGAACCACTCACAGAATGGGTTTGCCGCTCTGACATCACACTCTAAAGCATGTTTGGGCTCTCACAGCATATCTCCATATACAGTACATGAATCTCCATATATGGGTACCAGGGGTCTCCATACTGTATATGGGTAACTGGTCCGATATACATGACTGGCCAGATGGCGTCTCACTAGTGATAGGTTATTGGTATACAGTACCTATGACCCTAGATGTCTATTTCTATGCATTTGATCACCTGGTGTTTACCTTGCTTACTGTAAATGCCTAAATTGTAAATTACCTGTGCATTCTTATAAAGGCAATTCTTGCAAGAGCACTTTACATCTGCATGCATTACATCAGCAAAGAATAAACACGTGAATGAAAAACAATGCTTGATGGCGAGACCCATCAATTTATATCACAGGGCTGTGGCAAGTCGACATGCTCCACCAAGTTGCCGCTGGAACCATTGGGAAGGAAAGCCCAGACATGACAGAATTACCACATTTTTTCATTTGATTTCATTTTCTTTATCATCGCAGCATGCGTTCAGTGGAGAGCGCTTGTCGCCGAGCTCTGGCACAGCACATCTCCAAACACACAAGACAGCCTTTGTTCTTTAACAATGCTTCCTCTCCTGGCCAATATGCAGTGCAATGGAAGATGCACTCACATGTTTTTAAAAGTATCAATACTGCAATGTAGAAATACTCTGTCACAAGTAGAAGTCCTGTATTCAAAATGTACTTGAGTAAAAGTACAAAAGTATTGGTATCAAAATATATTTAAAGTACCAAGAGTAAAAGAAGGCCTACTCATTGTCTAGAGAATGTTCCAAAGATTAACGCATCATTTGAAAATCTACAAGCTCACAATGCATCGCACACACATTTCTAGTGTAGTAAAAGCATAACATTTTCTTACTTTACACCACGTATCAAGAAGAACGGTGATGTCACTGTTTTTTGAAGTGTCCACACAGCCATCCTATGAGAAGGAGCAGCTTTATTTTTTATTTTTTTTACCATTTTATCATGAGTATTTGTGAGGACAAATTTTACGGAGATGGGTTGAAAATGGGTGAAGTGGTCCTTTAAAGCTATACTGTGTAAGTTGCTCAACTAGTGGTCAGTAGCGGTATTGCTTTTTTCGGCAGTTTTTCGCCCGGGGTCGCCGCGGACCACCAGAGCGGGCCGCAAAACCACCGCGACCGCCTGCAGCTCGCCGATACGCATCCGTAGAGTGGTCTCACGTTCCTATGCGACCAGGCATTGGGGAGTAACAGGCTAGATAGACACAACACCAGCGTAAACACTGCTGTTGAAGCAAGCTACTTCCTGTGATTGGCCGGTAGTGTATGATCTGCGCTGTGATTGGCTGGTAGTGTATGATCTTGAGACAACGTATACAGATGAATTTTGCCGCGAAATGCAGCCCCTGTCACTGCTCACTGGCTCAGTAAAAACATATAAAGAAAAGGCTTTCGGGGCTGAAATTAACAGAGTGGGTGTTCTTAAACTTTAGCGATTTAATAGTTAGGACAATTTTAAGATTAGTTTAATTGGAAAAGTTACATGAGTGTAGCTTTAAGTACAGTAGTAGATTGAATGTACTTGGTTACTTTCACCCCAGCGCTCCTCCTCCCCAGCTGGCTCCCCCTTGCAGCAGGAAGCACATGTAATGGTCCTCATACATACCTGCATGGCTCTGTCTGTCTGGCCCCCATACTGTACCGCCAGCAGGAAGGAAGGAGGAGAGGAAATGCTCGCCATAGCCCGGGACTCTTTGTTCCCCATGGGAGATAATGGGAGCCGTGCGGTGCGGGGAGAGAGACTAGGGATGATGGACCCTGAGGCCATGTTCCAACATTCACACCCTACCATCCACACTGTCTGGACAGGATGCTATATATCGTCGTTGTTGGGTGGAAACCTTGTATGTCTAAAACCTTTTGTTTTGTATTTATCATTTTTAAAATGATTTAAACTAATGAAAACAGCCGATCTACAAGCACACAACGCGTTGTGTGCTTGTAGATCAGCTGTTTTCACTACTTTTGTGCGTGATGAAGCAGTGCTTTGCTTTGCGAAAAAAATTACACATTTGAAACTTGGAGATACGAGGTTTCCACCCAACAACGACGATATACTGTATACCAGTGTTGCCAGCTGGGACATTATTAATTATCGTACCGGAGACTTAAAATGAACGTACTTGAAAGAAAAGTATCGTACACAAATATAAATCACAGGTGTAAGTAAGTAATAAGTAATTAAAAAAAAGGGTGTATTTATTGTTAGAGCAACCTTGTTTGAGACTTCTACGTGACAAAAACGCATCACAACTTTCCTGGATAAATAAAAGCCTGAAACTGGAGTGGAAAGACGCGACCGGTGTTTTCAATGCCTCCAAGCAGGCGTACAGATCGAGGGTCATGATTTACTGATTTACTGACTTATTTTGAAAAGCCATCCCAAAGCAGCAGCTGCATGGGGAATTTAGATGTATTTATTTTTGGGAGATCGATCATACAGAGGGTGAAATCTTACAAAATACGATAATTATCGTACATCTGGCGATACATATGCTTCCCCTCCTCCCTCATCTCTCTCTTCTCTAGGAAATTGGAATGGATCCAGTGTAGTTATTGTTTAGTCACAAACTCTTGTCAATGCTTTTTATTGCTTCAATATTTATAAAACCCACAGACAGAATTACAGTATTTTCTGGACTATAAGGCGCACCTGACTATAAGGCGCACTGTCAATGAATGGTCTATTTTCAAACTGTTTTCATATATAAGGCGCACCTGACTATAAGGCGCACATAATAGACGCTACCCTTGCGTTATGCATCCAACAGATGGAGCTGTGCTAAAGGGAATGTCAATGTCAATGAATGATCCATATATAAGGCGCACTGGACTATAAGGCGCACTGTAGTTTTTTGAGAAAATTAAAGGCTTTTAAGTGCGCCTTATAGTCCGGAAAATACGGGTAACCTCTTTCACTTTCACTTTCAATATTAGACAAAATAGCAAAAATAGCGCTGTGAGCTTGTAGATCAGCTATTTTAGCTACTTTGCGCGACTGCTCTCGTACGACGGACTAGGGCATCGTCTCTGTCGGGCGAAAAGCTCATTATGTCCAAAACTGTTACTTTTCAGGATTCAATTTCAAAAGCATCAGAAGTAGCAGATCTACAAGCTCAAAACGTGTCCATTTGCGCTGGGTTTCGATCTTCTGGATCTGCTACTTTTGACACTATCATGTGACACTGTAGTATAGGGCATTCACGAATAATTGTGGGCTCGCCTGGAAGGCGAGCACAAGTATGTTATTGTGGGCTCGCCTATAAGGCGAGCACACTTTAGATATTGTCATTATTTATTTATTTATTTATTTATATACTATATCAAGTTCTCCTCAAAACTTCGGTTCCTTTCTACTCCTACATACTTAGTGAGAAAATGAAAATAAAAACATCAATGTGTTCAGTTTACAGTGGCGAAGTGTGCTATTATTTTCTATAGCAATCGGCCAAATGGTGAACAGATACCACCCTTCTTACATTGGCCTGTTATAGCGCCACCAGCGGGTCAACTTTTGCACAACACATTTTTGGAACAAAATGGACCAATCTTTGACGTCAGTAACGTCAAAGAGAGCACTGCCTGCGATCTTGACATTTTGTACTTTTATAGCCATTGTTTTCTGGCTTGAACCGAGCCCACAATTGTTTCGAAGGAACAATATTTTTCTAGTCTTCATTATTTATAGTCAGTCAGTCAGTATCCTCAAAACTTTGGCGCGATTCATCTCTTAAACGCTTACACCTTTCAACACCATTCAAATTTTTATGTGTTCAGCTTACTGAGGACACGTGTGCTTGTACTTATGGTTTTGAAATGTTTTGTAGTATAAATATAAAAAAATAAAAATGTTTAACTTTAAGCACCCAATGCATTTCCAATGGGTTTAGTGAGTGGGGACAGAGTGGAGAGAAGGATAATAGACCCATGTTTATGTTAAGGCGCTGTGGCTGCAGTGTTCACACTTCAGATATGCTATCTATATCATTGCGTTCACACAGGTCTGCTCTCTGATTTGATCCAAATGTCTAAGCTGTGTGATGTATAAAACTATAGTTATAGTTAAAACTATAAATAAATGTCCCTCTCCACTCTACTGATTACACAGCTGTGATCAAGAATCAAGTCCGGGCGATGGGATGTAAATCCCATAGCCATATATCCTAGAGCCCGCAGGGACAGTCAGCCATATTAGTGGTTGTTGTTGGTTGTCAGGGAGATATCAAAACCAATGCATTTCCAAGTCAGATCCACAAACACAATAAAAGCCATGCTCCACTCCTCAGTCTGGAGTGGCCACATAGAAGAACGCCTTGGTTATAGACATAGTGGAGGACAGATGTGATCTGGGATTGTTAGCCTACAGTATATGCACTCAATATACTCCACTACAGTTGGAGTCCATTTGACAGTTGCTGGTTCCCAAACACAGAATCAAAAATGTAGATCTAGAACACATAGAATATGTACAGTACAGTAAGGTTCAGTAGAGTACAGTAAAAGTACAGTAAGGTTCAGTAGAGTACAGTAAAGTACAGTAAGGTACAGAAAGGTACAGTACAGAAAGGTACAGTAGAGTACAGTACAGTACAGTAAGGTACAGTAAAGTACAATACAGTACAGTAAGGTACAGTAGAGTACAGTAAAGTACAATAAAGTACAGTAAAGTAGAATAAAGTACAGTAAGGTACAGTGGAGTACAGTAAAGTACAGTAGAGTACAGTAAAGTACAGTATAGTAAGGTACAGTAGAGTACAGTACAGTAAGGTACAGTACGGTACAGTAGAGTACAGTATAGTATAGTACAGTAAGGTACAGTACAGTACAGTAAGGTACAGTAGAGTACAGTACAGTAAGGTACAGTAGAGTACAGTAAAGTACAGTAAGTTACAGTAGAATACAGTAAAGTACAGTACAGTAGAGTACAGTAAAGTACAGTAAGTTACAGTACAGTACAGTACAGTACAGTACAGTACAGTACAGTAAGGTGCAGTACAGTATAGTAAGGTACAGTACAATACTGTAAGGTACTGTACCTTACAGTACCTTAAAGTATCCTATTTGTTGGGTTGGAAGCGAGCCCACACCGTTTCGAAGGAACAGTATTTCTAGTTTATTTATCTATCAGTCAGTCAGTCAGTCAGTATCTTGAGAGACAGCCGCTGGCCGCCGCGTCCACGTCCATGGACGCGACCGTGGACGCGTCCATGGACGCGGCCGCGAAAAAAACGTCCGTGGACGCGAGGCCGCGTCCACGGACGCAAACGGCCGGCCGTCCCGGCCGTGGACGCGACCGTGGACGCGGCCGTGGACGCAGACGGCCGGGGACGCGGCCGTGGACGAGGCCGCGGCCGTGGACGCAAACGGCCGGCCGTGGACGCAAACGGCCGGCCGTGGACGGGTCCATGGACGAGGCCGCGAAAAAAAGGCAGCGAAAAAGAAAAAAAAAGGTGTCTATTGTATGTATTTTTTGATGGAGAATTCAAATATGACCTTCTTTTTTGCATAGGACAACTCTAACCTGCATCAATTGGTATTTTATAATTGCCAATTGTACCCTATCCATCTAAAAAACAAATTGGATGTCTATTGTATGTATTTTTTGATGGAGAATTCAAATATTACCTTCTTTTTGGGATAGGACAACTCTAACCTGCATCAATTGGTATTTTATAATTGCCAATTGTACCCTATCCATCTCAAAAACAAATTGGATGTCTATTGTATGTATTTTTTGATGGGGAATTCAAATGTTACCTTCTTTTTTAGATATGACAACTCTGACCTGCATCAATTGGTGCATCAACCTACTTACTATCTATCTATCTATCTATCTATCTATCTATCTATCCATCTATCCATCTATCTATCCATCTATTTATTTATACTTCACCTTTAGTCCAGAAGAGAGTTCAGCCTCAGGAACTTGCACACATGGAACTGTGTCATGACTGTGTCATGGAGCTAAAACAGAGCCATGTTAAATACTCACAATGACTCTGATGGACCAATCAGGGTGGTGGTGGGGGGAGGGATCAACAATAGACAGAAACTGGATAATGCTTTGTTAACTGTCCCACCTAAGTCCCTGCTAGTCTGAACAAACATCACCTTCCCTCTCATAACACTACTACTACTACATTTATATAAAGCTGCTCTTGCATTTGAATTCAAGTCTGACACAAGTTAAGGTTAACTTAGGTAGTATTTCATTTTGCTGGCTTTTAGGGTCTGTGTGAGTGTGTAGGCTCACAAATTATTATAATTGTCATTAAGTGACTCTGAGATCTATCCATCCATCCATCCATCCAGCCATTTATTTATACTTACTGTTTACATTTTCTATAAATATTTATTTCTATATAAAACTCAGTTGTGTGGAGTTATTGTGTGCCTTTTCTTGTTTTCTTGTTGCTAAAGAGTCCATTTGTTCACTAGACATTAAGTCAAGGTTACTATTTTGAGTTGAAGCTAAGTGTTTTATTGCTTTGTGGTTTAACATGATTTAAAAGGCAAATTCATTGTTATGGTTACTTTAGAAGACTGCTTTTGCATTCATGAGTTAAGAGAGCCAAGCTAATTCAAAGAGTTAGGTTAAAGGAACACAAAACATGACCTAACTCACAGCTGCCATTGGACAGACAGTTACAACATACTCTTATCTTTCACAGAACAGACAATTATCATTTATTATCTATTTGAGACTATGTAGCTGCTCTAGGGGAAATAGAGCATTATATCAGCCTATTCAATTGATAATGACCAATGGGTGCCAGTTTCTAAGTAGTTAAAGCATATTAACATAACAATATATGTGGCCTAGACATGGACATTGCCCAATCAACTCGTAATCTACAGAAATGTCCACCACATCACACAGTATAAAACCTAGTAGGCTTAGTGGATTACCTATGTTAAATCATGTCAGGTTAGTTTGGTTCAAGATTCAAGTATAATAATTTATGAGACAAAAATGTAAACAGCACAAATGTACAATCACATCTAGGCTAGAATGATAACATAAAGTCCTGACTACTCCTTGTTATTGTGGTCCTAAATACTACAATGATTAGTTTGGATGCATTGCTTCTATCATGTCCAATTAAAAAGAAATACATTACATACATACAGAAATCTGCCTTCTCCTGTATTGTATTAGTGACATTCATTATAAATAGTAAAATAACAGGACAGAGCAAAAAAGGCCTCTGTTGTGTCTTTATCTGATCACATGCAATCAGACACTCACACTGCACAGCAATACTTTATTACAGGCTCAAGGCCCACAGGGTAAGAAGACCATACATTACAAAGATAATAATTAAAAAAACAACAACAGAGTACATTCTCCAAGCCCCACCGGAGCTAAAGAGGCACTCATGCCAGTGGCCTCTAACGGTAGACGTGTACCTGACAGAGTTTTCCCCACATTGGTTACAGATATAAGGTTTCTCTCCGGTGTGAATTTGTTGGTGTATTTTGATATGTTCCAGTCTAGGAAAGCTCTTTCCACACTGGTCACAGCAATAAGGTTTTTTTCCAGTGTGATTTTTCTGGTGTGCTTTGAGATGATGCATATCACTGAACCTTTTCTCACACTGGACACAGCAGTATATGGCTTCTCACCAGTGTGGATTTTCAGGTGTCTTTTCAGAGCCGTCTTCAGAGTGAACCTTTTCCCACATTGGTGACAGCAGTAAGGTCTCTCTCAAGTGTGAATCTTCTTGTGTTGTACGAGGCTAGATTTTACAGTGAAACGTTTGCCACAGTGTTCACAGCAGTAAGGCTTTTCTTCGGTGTGAAATCTCTGGTGTACTTTCAGAGCAGCCGTTAAACTGAACTTTTCCTCACATTGGACACAGCCGTACGGTTTCTCTCCTGTGTGAATTCGTTCATGTATTTTGAGATAAGACAATCGAGTAAAGCTTTTCCCACACTGGTCACAGCAATAGGGCTTCTCTCTAGTGTGAATTCTCAGGTGTTCTCTTAAAATCCCCTTTTGAACAAATCTTTTCCCACACTGGTCACAACAATCTCTCCAGTATGTGAACGCTTATGATCTTTTAATTGTCCAGACGAGCAAAATACTTCCCACATTGTTCACAGCTGAATGGCTTCACTCCGGTATGAATTCTCTGGTCTACTTTGAGATAATAAATTGAGCTGAAGGCTTTTTCCACATTGGTCACAACAGCACTGTCTTGGTTTAACTGAGGACAGCACAGGACAGGGAGAGAAAACACACACCTGATAAGAGCCAGATTCACACATTGATCAGCATTTAAGTAACATCATCATTATTATTGTTGTTGTTGAGTCTGAAAAGAACAATACAATGTGATAGATCTTTACACATCTGACCCATAACATTATTAGCAATTCACATGGTTACTATAATAGGTGAGTCTTCTAGCTTTTTAAAAAAATAATATTTCATTAATTCTTTCTCTTACTAAGTGGAACATCCCACTTCTTAATTGTATATTATTTGGAAAGGGTTGAGTAGCAAAATGTTTGCCATAAATTCAATGCTGAGTTGCATTTGTTTTTCTACATTTCCCCTTCAATGTATTATTACAATGTATTTACTATTTCTTACTTAGGTCTACTTAACTTTGTATTTTTACATTATTATATTGATCAACATTAACACATAGTGTGCGTTAGGTTAGGTTAGTTGCAGAGTGTCCACAACTGTCCAGAATACACTGTACATCATTTCAAGACTCCAGACTTCAAGTGAAGATGAAATCTCTAGACGGCACCAGCGGCAATTCTGATGAACAGGTGGAACCCAAAGACCATCAAGATCTCTGTAAGTCACAGACTGAGTAAGTCTCCAGATGAACTCACACACTTCAAAGTGTTTAAACATTACTTTTATCATTCATGACATAATATCATGTTACTGTTACCTACATGCCTTTATATGGGGAGAACCAAGCAACAACTTTGACCCAGTGATGATTTTGCTTTTAATAGAAAGGAATCCCGTACATTGTTGTATGTTAAATTACTTTCTGATCTGTTTGTGTTCATTATAACAGCCACAGGAAAGATACATTGTTTCAGATTGTTCCAGAGACTGATGACAGACCCTGGATGTAGCTCTGTCAGGTACACGTCTACCATTAGTGGACACTGGCATGAGTGGCATGAGTGCCTATTTAGCTCCGGTGGGGCTCGGTGAATGTACTCTCTGTTGTTGTTTTTTTAAATTATTATCTTTGTAATGTATTGTCTTCTTACCCTGTGGGCCTTGAGCCTGTAATAAAGTTTATATATTGCTGTGCAGTGTGAGTGTCTGATTGCATGTGATCAGATAAAGACACAACAGAGGCCTTTTTTGCTCTGTCCTGTTATTTTACTATTTATAATGAATGTCACTAATACAATACAGGAGAAGGCAGATTTCTGTATGTATGTAATGTATTTCTTTTTAATTGGACATGATAGAAGCAATGCATCCAAACTAATCATTGTAGTATTTAGGACCACAATAACAAGGAGTAGTCAGGACTTTATGTTATCATTCTAGCCTAGATGTGATTGTACATTTGTGCACATTTGTGTTACATTTTTGTCTCATAAATTATTATACTTGAACCTTGAACCAAACTAACCTGACATGATTTAACATAGGTAATCCACTAAGCCTACTAGGTTTTATACTGTGTGATGTGGTGGACATTTCTGTAGATTACGAGTTGATTGGGCAATATCCATGTCTAGGCCACATATATTGTTATGTTAATATGCTTTAACTACTTAGAAACTGGCACCCATTGGTCATTATCAATTGAATAGGCTGATATAATGCTCTATTTCCCCTAGAGCAGCTACATAGTCTCAAATAGATAAAATAAATGATAATTGTCTGTTCTGTGAAAGATAAGAGTATGTTGTAACTGTCTGTCCAATGGCAGCTGTGAGTTAGGTCATGTTTTGTGTTCCTTTAACCTAACTCTTTGAATTAGCTTGGCTCTCTTAACTCATGAATGCAAAAGCAGTCTTCTAAAGTAACCATAACAATGAATTTGCCTTTTAAATCATGTTAAACCACAAAGCAATAAAACACTTAGCTTCAACTCAAAATAGTAACCTTGACTTAATGTCTAGTGAACAAATGGACTCTTTAGCAACAAGAAAGGGCACACAATAACTCCACACAACTGAGTTTTATATAGAAATAAATATTTATAGAAAATGTAAACAGTAAGTATAAATAAATAGATGGATGGATGGATGGATGGATGGATGGATAGATCTCAGAGTCACTTAATGACAATTATAATAATTTGTGAGCCTACACACTCACACAGACCCTAAAAGCCAGCGAAATGAAATACTACCTAAGTTAACCTTAACTTGTGTCAGACTTGAATTCAAATGCAAGAGCAGCTTTATATAAATGTAGTAGTAGTAGTGTTATGAGAGGGAAGGTGATGTTTGTTCAGACTAGCAGGGACTTAGGTGGGACAGTTAACAAAGCATTATCCAGTTTCTGTCTATTGTTGATCCCTCCCCCCACCACCACCCTGATTGGTCCATCAGAGTCATTGTGAGTATTTAACATAGCTCTGTTTTAGCTCCATGACACAGTCATGACACAGTTCCATGTGTGCAAGTTCCTGAGGCTGAACTCTCTTCTGGACTAAAGGTGAAGTATAGATAGATAGATAGATAGATAGATAGATAGATAGATAGATAGATAGATAGATAGATAGATAGATAGTCAGTCACTTATAGACAATTATAATAATTTGTGAGCCTACACACTCACACACAGACCCTAAAAGCCAGCAAAATGAAATACTACCTAAGTTAACCTTAACTTGTGTCAGACTTGAATTCAAATGCAAGAACAGCTTTATATAAATGTAGATAGATAGATAGATAGACAGATAGATAGATAGTAAGTAGGTTGATGCACCAATTGATTTAGGTTAGAGTTGTCATATCTAAAAAAGAAGGTAACATTTGAATTCCCCATCAAAAAATACATACAATAGACATCCAATTTGTTTTTGAGATGGATAGGGTACAATTGGCAATTATAAAATACCAATTGATGCAGGTTAGAGTTGTCCTATCCCAAAAAGAAATTAATATTTGAATTCTCCATCAAAAAATACATACAATAGACATCCAATTTGTTTTTTAGATGGATAGGGTACAATTGGCAATTATAAAATACCAATTGATGCAGGTTAGAGTTGTCCTATGCAAAAAAGAAGGTCATATTTGAAATCTCCATCAAAAAATACATACAATAGACACCTTTTTTTTTCTTTTTCGCTGCCTTTTTTTCGCGGCCTCGTCCATGGACCCGTCCACGGCCGGCCGTTTGCGTCCACGGCCGGCCGTTTGCGTCCACGGCCGCGGCCTCGTCCACGGCCGCGTCCACGGCCGCGTCCCCGGCCGTCTGCGTCCACGGCCGCGTCCACGGTCGCGTCCACGGCCGGGACGGCCGGCCGTTTGCGTCCGTGGACGCGGCCTCGCGTCCACGGACGTTTTTTTCGCGGCTGCGTCCATGGACGCGTCCACGGCCGCGTCCATGGACGTGGACGCGGTGGCCAACGGCTCTTGCTGCAGTATCTCCTCAAAACTTTGGCGCGATTCATCTCTTAAACGCTTACACCTTTCAACACCATTCAAATTTGTATGTGTTCAGCTTACTGAGGACACGTGTGCTTGTATTTTTGGTTTTGAAATGTTTTGTAGTATAAATATAAAAAAATAAAAATGTTTAACTTTAAGCACCCAATGCATTTCCAATGGGTTTAGTGAGTGGGGACAGAGTGGAGAGAAGGATAATAGACCCATGTTTATGTTAAGGCGCTGTGGCTGCAGTGTTCACACTTCAGATATGCTATCTATATCATTGCGTTCACACAGGTCTGCTCTCTGATTTGATCCAAATATCTAAGCTGTGTGATGTATATATTCTGAGTTAAAACTACAAATATCTATAAATGTCCCTCTCCACTCTACTGATTGAGACAGCTGTGATTAAAGGCCTGTCTGTCATTGGCTGTTCTGTGGTGCTGCAAAGTAACCAAGTACATTTACTCAAGTATATACAAGTACTTGTACCTACAGTACAATTTTGAGGTACTTTTACTCTACTTTCCATTTTTGTTACATATACTCTACTATAAATACAGCATTTGACAGCCTCAGTTACTTGTTACTTTGCAGATTTTATTATTAATAAAAAACATAGATGGACCACTTAATACTGCTATGAAGTTGATCTACAATGTGCACACACACGCACGCACGCACGCACGCACGCACGCACGCACGCACGCACGCACGCACACACACACACACACACACACACACACACACACAACTGTTACTGTGTTTGTGTTACTGTGGAGACGTTTGCTTGTATTTGTCTTTGAGACATGTTTTGTAGTGTTTTAGAAATTTTACTTAAAAAGAATAAGGTTTTAGGATCCCGGGCAATGGGATTTACAGTATATATCCTAGAACCCGCAGGGACAATCAGCCGTATTAGTGGTTGTTGTTGGTTTTCAGAGAGATATCACAACCAATGCATTTTCAAATCAGATCCACAAACACAATAAAAGTCATGCTCCACTCCTCAGTCTGGAGTGGCCACATAGAAGAACGCCTTGGTTATAGACATAGTGGAGGACAGATGTGATCTGGGATTGTTAACCTACAGTATATGCACTCAATATACACCTCTAGAACACATAGAATATGTACAGTAAGGTTCAGTAGAGTACAGTAAAAGTACAGTAAGGTTCAGTAGAGTACAGTAAAGTAAAGTAAGGTACAGTAAAGTACAATAAAGTACAGTAAGGTACAGTGGAGTACAGTAAGGTACAGTAGAGTACAGTAAAGTACAGTAGAGTACAGTAAAGTACAGTATAGTAAGGTACAGTACAGTAGAGTACAGTACAGTAAGGTACAGTACGGTACAGTAGAGTACAGTATAGTATAGTACAGTAAGGTACAGTACAGTACAGTAAGGTACAGTAGAGTACAGTAAAGTACAGTACAGTAAGGTACAGTACAGTAAGGTACAGTAGAGTACAGTAAAGTACAGTAGAGTACAGTAAAGTACAATAAAGTACAGTAAAGTACAATAAAGTACAGTAGAGTACAGTAAAGTACAGTAGAGTACAGTACAGTAAGGTACAGTACGGTACAGTAGAGTACAGTATAGTATAGTACAGTAAGGTACAGTAGAGTACAGTAAAGTACAGTACAGTAAGGTACAGTACAGTAAGGTACAGTAGAGTACAGTAAAGTACAGTAAGTTACAGTAGAGTACAGTAAAGTACAGTAAGGTACAGTACAGTAGAATACAGTAAAGTACAGTAAGTTACAGTACAGTACAGTACAGTACAGTACAGTACAGTACAGTAAGGTGCAGTACAGTATAGTAAGGTACAGTACAATACTGTAAGGTACTGTACCTTACAGTACCTTATCACAAAACGGGATGAACAAATGATATATGTGCGTGCTATGATCAATTAGCAGCAGACAGGTGTAACCCAATAAATGGGGGTTGGGATTTCATTCTTTTAAAACAACGTCATTTAACCCACCCCCCACACACACTCACAAGACCGGTAATAAATCATAATTCACATTATCTCTACCTTGACCCCGAGTCCCGCTCGTGGAAAGGCTTTCACATCAGGCTCTGTCACGCGGGTGATGACAGGCCGGTAATAATAACAACACGTAGCCTACAGTTCACAGTGATCTCATTCATGTAGCAGCGACACGCAAACAAGAGCTGGAGACACATGCACGCATGCAGCACACAGCTGTATCCCACACTGTTTGAAGCACTTACTTACGCCCTACAGGGCATAGCATGGTGGACATTTTCTGGTTCCATCGTTCCAGACCCCATCTTCTGTAGGAAAGGTACAACACTTCTTGATAACCTTAAACCTTGACAGCTGACATTGTGTCCATTATTCACCACACTCCATGAGTGACAGGCAGGGGTGTCGCACCAAATTCTGGGCCCTGGGTACAAGGATTCACTGTGGAACCCCCATGAATGTTCTTCACAGGGGGAGGGGGTTTAACCTATTTAGACTGGGAGCGCATTATTACGCATTATTTTGTGCTTTAACTATTGAAAAACAGCAGATATACATGCTCACAGCGCGGCACCGGTGTGGCACTCGGTGCCTCGCTGTGAGCTTGTATATCTGTAAGTATAAAATAATCCCTCCAACTTGGGCCCTAGCAATCTGGCTAGCCATCGTCAAGGGGAAGTTCGTCGCTCTTTTCCCTTTTGCAGCAATGCGGAAGTCTGTAATCGAGAGACTAGGGCCCTAGTAACTCAGTGCCACTGGGTGGTGTCAATTGACTTGATTAAGAGTCCTTCACCTTAATTGGTTTAACTTAGCCCCGCCCCCTCCTCTGATTGGCCCAAACTTTATTTGGCTTTACTCATCAACCGTTTGTCGTACATACTTGTGGGTGGTGTCAATTAACTTCAGTAAGAGTCCTTCACATTAATTGGTTTAACTTTGCCCCGCCCCCTCCTCTGATTGGCCAAACCTTTATTTGGCTTTACTCATCAACCGTTTGTACAAACTTGTGGGTGGAACCAATGCCACTTACAGGCCTCTTTGTGTATACTGTGAGTCTGTGACCTGACGGTCGCTTATCTCCCGATTAGGGAGTCTTACTGGTTTTGTATTAATGTATCATGTCAGAAGATCCAGCAGCCATCCAGGATAATATGGACAGCCTGGAGCTGTTGCTGTTGTGTGAGTTGTGGTGACCTTCAGATCAAAATGTTTGTTTTCTTTTCTTTTCATATGAAGATGTCTTTACCACGGCTTGGTGTGTGAGTTCTACCCCTTTAACGTTAGAGGATGAGGTGACGACGACAACAACAACAACAACAACTCTGATGAGTCTTGCTCCTGTTCAAACATTTCGATATCCGGGGCAGAATTTTGCATTGGAAATCCATTGGTGAATGGTGGAAGTTTCTGCCTCATCGAGCACCACACCAATCATCACTTGGATGTCACACAGAGGCCTCATTTCAGACAAAACTAGAGGGTGAAAAAAACCCCCACCAAACTTCAAGACGGAGCATAATAAATGCATTATGAAAGATCATTTGAAAACACCAGAGATAAAAATTTAAATTAGAAAAACTCAGCAGTCAGGTTGTTATTTCAAATATAGTGAAAATACTGTAGGCGATCTACAAGCTCACTCAATTTGTAGCACAGTTGCCTGATCTATGGAGCAATCGAAGCAATGACTCCAACTATTTTATATACCTGCACCTGTTTATTGAAACATGGCTACTGAACCAAACTTGCCACCTATGCTGTTCAGGGGTCTGCCATGAGAATACCACCTGGGAACACATTGTGCAATGGAAATAAAGGCTACATGGGTACATGATAAACAAATTATCAGCACATAGTTGTTGCCAGAGGTTATCCAGCTACGGGCAAAGTTTGCAAAATGACTGGGTGATTAAATATACATTTCCATGGAATAAACATCAAAAGCAATATGGAAATGCGTATGAATGCAGGTGTACAACAAGCATTACAAGTCAGTGGAAGGAGGAGGAGGGAAAGGAATATTTAGAGGAGGCAAAGTACAGAGTTCATCATTTGGAGGATCTGCTATCATCAGGAAGACAGTGACTGAAGAAGAGACTCCACCAAAATACCATGCTCAGCGATATGAGACACAGCTGCCTGCATGAAAACGTGAGATCACTTTAACCTTGTGTTCATTGTTCATTAGAATAGTTGTTGTTTTCAGAAGAACATTGAGAAGAGTTGATATATATATTTTTTTAGTTGTGTCATTGTTATATTCAGTCAACTGTGCTCAAATCCATCCATTATGTTTTGCTCCTCTGTACCGGTTACAGGGCACACACAGAGCCTTAAGATGAATGACACACTGGTGAATGGCACCAACTCCTTGATCCCCTTCGAAGTTCCGGCACTGATAGCTATCTTCTCTATCAAGCTCATCCTGGGTCTCCCCATCAACAGCTACGTTCTGTGGCTGATACTGAGTGGAGCTGGTGGGACGATAACCTCAGAGTTATTTTATCTCAACCTGACTGTATCTGTGATCATCTCCTCCCTGGCCACTGTCTTTTTCTTTTTAGGGCTCTTCACATACGTTTTAGTTTTTTTTCCTTGCTTGTATTTTTTTGATGCTTTTTACTCCTTCTCTGTTCCATTGTTCCAGTGCTGTATCTGTGTGGAGCGTTACATAGCGGTGGTTCACCCTGTGGTATTCCTCAGATACAAAGCTCTTCGGTACAGAGTGGCCTGTTGCTGCGTTGTCTGGCTGACGGCGCTTGCTTTCAGCTCGTCTTCTCTTTTGTCACTAATCGTGTATAGTTATATCTTCCTGGGCTTTAGCGTTGTGTGCATTTCTGTGGTCTCTTTCTGCTGCCTCTCGGTCCTCAGAGCTCTGAGACAGCCTGGACCAGGAGAAGGACAGAGGGACAGTGGGGAGGGAAACAACGTGAAGAGAAGAGCTTTTAAAATTATTCTGATCAGCTTGGTAGTGATGTCAGTGACTACAATTAACCTTATTCCCTTCGCTGTGTATCTATCACTGACTTATTACATACTAGCTGTTTTGGAGATCACATATGCAATAGGCACGATGTCATTGTTTTTTCATCCTTTGCTCTACATGCATAAAGCTGGGAAACTGCCATGTTTCAAGGCACTCTGAAAGCAGATTATCTTGTGTGTACTATGAACTAATCCATGTACAGATATAATCCAAATCTCCCACTGTGTTATTTCAATAATTCAGGTATTTGTTTTGTTTTGGTAGAGAAAACTGTATATTGACAATAACACTGTAATTAACTATTATTATTATTATTGTTCATCATATTAGATTGTTTTATGGAAAAACATTCTTTTTTTATTATAATTTTTATCCCACGGTTTTTGCAACCCATTTTCTCACCCAGTGCCAACTACCTAACCTGCAGTCCTAGTTTCCGCTCTCCCCCTGCCGCGCCAGGGGAATTGGGGAGCACCTGGCTATAGCTAGGGGGAGGTAGTATAGAAACCTGGACTACTGCATGTTTTTGTGAGGGCATCTACCCTAGGAGACACGGGGAGAACATGCAAACTCCACACAGAAAGGCCCTATCGCCAACCCCACCTAGGGTGTGGGCGCTGTTGACGCGGAGGGAGGAACACGCCCACAGCGTCCCCCGGAGGGAATCGAACCCAGGACCTTCTAGCTGTGAGGCGAAGCGCTAACCACTGCGCCACCGTGCCCCCTATGGAAAAAACATTCTAAATGCATTTGTACAGTATCTATTCATTTTGGTAAAATTGCTCAAAAGCTGAAATGATCATTCCTCAAGTTGACAGCAGGTGATTTGACACCTCTTTATGAAACGATTTAGTGAATATACAGTATAACTGTTAGATAATCCGTGTGTATATTGATCATAGGGCTGTAATTAAATGGTTATTATAGCTTGCCGTTGAGTTTAGACATGGCTTTGATGTGGTTTAATTTCATAACTTTATGTAAGGGTTTGTTAGTGTAGATTTGGCTACAGGATCTGGGAAGGTTGTCTACCAAGCCATGCTCTGACACCAGTTAGTAGCATTTCCTTTTGCTGTCTGATGGATTAATATCCGCTGTCTACTTTTAATTAATCATTTTTAAACAACTTGTGATGATGGAACATGAAGCCTCGTCTGATGGATTAATATCCACTTTCTAAATGACCTCCAGGGGGTCCCCACATGATTTTGGGGGGGTCCCCAGATGACTGTAAAGTGGAAGAAAATGTAATACCTACAAAAATAAACATATTCCATTCAATTAAATGGGAAAAACAAGACCATTATTGCATCAAAAGTAACAGAAAAAAAACTGCTCTTTAAAAAACTGGTCAAACATTGTCAAAATTGTCAAATGATATAAGAATAATGCTAAAATTGTGAAATTAGCTGATCTACAAGCTCACAACGAGCTTATACAGTTACTGTAGGTCAGTCTACAATTCCAAAAGCTTGTCAGGGTGGGGAGTCCCCAAATATGATTCCTTTTTGGGGGGTCCCCTGTTCAAATATGATTATTTTGGTGTTGTCGTGGCCTGCAGGTTTGAGAACCACTGGTCTAAAACTATGAGCTGTTCATGAACTACTTTTAATTCATTAATTTGGATTAGTGATACGATGGAACATGAAGCATTGTCTGATGGATTACGCTAATATCCACCGTCTATATAATAATGACCTGTTCATTATTCATCTGTCTTTTATTATTCACATGATTTGTGGGACATCATCAGCATCGATGGAACATAAAAAAATCTAGTGAAGAAACATTATGTTTGCAGTCTATTGAGAACATAATATAGGAAAAGACAACAACAAAATACTGTATCTCATTAGATAATACGGATACTGTGGAATTATTGTCATAGCTGTAATCATCTTTGAAGAGCTTCTCTTTGTATGGATTAAATGGAAAAGGGAACTCGAAAAATGGATAGAGCCTGTAGATCCAGTATTTTTGCTATTTTATAAACTTGTTTAAATACTTAAAGTAGCCCACCAAAAGTAAAGTACTCATTATGCAGAATGTCCTATTTCACATGTATTTGTAAATGGCAAATCTACAAGCTTAAAATGAGTTGTGAGCTTTTGTAGATCTATTTTCAAATAGCTGATGTTTAAATAGGGTGGTTAATGTATGTTTTAAATAATAATCACAATCTACAAAATAACTATAGTAACTATATGTTTTCAAATGAAAGTACAATATTTGCCTCTGAAATGTAGTGGAGTAAAAATATTGACAATTGGAAATACTCTGCTAAATGAAAATACCTAAAAATGTACTTAGTATTGTATGTATACTTTGTTACTTTACACTTTTCCCGTAACTCACCTGGCCTCCATTGAGCGAGAGGAGAGAGAACAGATTAATGGCGTATCCTTTTATCTCAACCGACAGCGAGAGCTTCTATCTTGGAGGGAGCTCTGAAAGAGTAGGAGAAAGCGGAGCATTTAAATCAGTGACGTTGTAAAGATTGTTCTTTCGCACCAAGAGTTTTTTTATGGCTCGTTGTTTGAGACTTTTCTCCGCTTATTCATTGGAGTGATTTCACTCAGAGTTGGAACTGAGTACAAGTCTTCTTTTTAGAGTGTGTCGGCTTTACTGGGATTTCTCCTTCCTGTGCCACCTCAGTGTTCTATATCAGTGGTTCCCAAAAACAAAAAGATTGAATTAGATTAGATGGGACCCAAAAGTGTTTTAATCGGCCAAAAAAATAAAGAAAATGTGTCATACATTTGCATGTATGTTACATTTATACTTTACAGTTGTGGGACAATTTCTTATATTCACAGATATGTCCTTGGTTTGGCCTTTTGTGGCCATTTTGCATCATTCCTAAACAGGCCGGCACTGGCTCAGTACAAGCTGGGCGGCCACGGGCATGGGAAACGGAAGGTTCCCAGTTTGATCCCGGCGTGACGGCGTCCCCCACTTGAGTGTCGAAGTGTCCTTGAGCAAGACATTGAACCTCCAGTCTCGCGTAGCCAGATAACTATCCCTATAATATGGGTGCGTGTGCGTGTGTGTGTGCGTGTGCGCGTGATGCGCATGTGTGAATGGGTGAATGTAAAGCGCTTTTGTATAAAGGCACTACATAGATGCACCATTTACAACAAACTGTATAAAACATGGTTTAAAGCTTTGTCTTAGAAATACTCAGGTGTCTCCGTCTCTGTTTGCCTCAAGGCCCTGCCTGGTCCAGAATTCCTCGACACAGCCCACAAACACACTTCTCATCATCTTTCTGGCTCATGTATCGCTGTCGAAGTGTACTGCATGCAGCGTTGCGTCCTGCAGCGATGTATTAGCGGCCGTGTCTACCAACCTAAACAAACATAACTCCTGTACTCATTTGCCGCTGTCACCATTGCACACGCCCAGTGAACTCATGGTCGCTGGGGAAGAAAAGCCTCGGTGTTGAATAGATAGCGTTCTAAGTTAACAGATATACTAGCTGGGATTTATCCCTCGTTAATTTCCAGACCAATTACCCTGCCGTTAGTTGTTTCCTCACTTTAAACAAGACCACACAGGCAGTAGCGGAGAGGAACCAGATACATTTACTCAAGTACAATTTTGAGGTGTACTTCACTACGCCAGTGCAAATAATTTATATCTGTCCTTTTTACTTCTTTAAAATTATTTCAATATTTTAGTCACTTCTACTTTGCAGATTTAGATTATTACAAATCATGCATTAACTACAAAAAGTCCTATTTTTATATTTTGACTATTAGAAAATATCACATCTAGTAGCCCACAGCCCATTCTTGCAACACGATGCGTTACAAGATCGGCTACCCGGTTGTTGTGAGCTTGCAGGTCAGCATTTTCTTTTAATTGTAAAACATTTAACAAAATAAAAGAAAAAAGTCTACTTCGGTACCTTTAAGTACATTTTTACAGTAAAAGTATAAAAATACTTTTACTCAAGTAAAATGTTTAAAACAGGACTTTTACTTGTAACAGAGTGTACCATATTTCTACATTGGGGAGTTGCTACTTTTACACAAGCAAAAAAACGTAGTAGATCTACTTCTGACAGCACAGCTCGTTGATTTCCAGACCAATTACGCTGCCATTAGTCGTTTCCTTGCTTTTAAAGAGGAGAACACACAGGCTGCAATGTGGGCCGCCTTCCATTCACAGTGAATGGCAACATTATATGGGGAGCCATTATATGGGGAGCCATATCACTCAAGAGTCCATCTTTTGACACCTTATATTTGTGATCTCACAGCACGGCTACGCAAACACCTCCACGCACCATATATCACATCTTGCTACCAGAGAGGCAGCGAGAAGGAGGAGGCAGTCTGTGCGTTGAGGCTGGTGGCGAGAGAGAGACGAGGTTTATTATATTTTTTTCATTTCGTTTTCAGTTTTAGTCTCACCACTTGAACCCCTGCATCCTTATTAGCCCAAAAATAGCCGCTCTACAAGCTCACAACTGAGCCTGTAGATTGTCTATTTTTGGTGATTTGAGATATTTGAGTGTAGAGTAGACGGAACAAAGTGGTCCAAGAGTTGGAAGTCAGGATTTCACTTTTTGTAAAACCAGGTTCAAATTTGGAGTAGAAGAGGAAAGTTACATGGGGCTTTAAGTGGATAAAATTGGCACGCTAGCTTGGTTTAGTTTTGCGTTTTGAAAGCCTTAGTTTAGTTTATTAGTTTGGGTGTTTTTTTGCTGTAATATGGATTATCAGTCAGGGACAGAGACTCAACACGGTCAGAAAAATAAATAAATAGACAATCTACAAGCTCAACAATGCATTGTGCTGCGACACGTTGTGAGCTTGTAGACCTGTTATTTTTGTTATCTAAAACTAAGGACTAATGAGCACTTTAAACCTACCTATATATGCATCGGTTATTTGAAAATGGCTGAAAATAGCAGATTTACAAGCTCACACGTCGACTAATGGAGAAAACACAGTTGCGGCCAGAGGTGGGAAATGCAGTTAAACGGACACAACTCCATTTTAATTAGCACCCCTGAGTCCGTGTTGCATTAAATGGTCCCAGGATGCTGGAAAATGATATTTTGCCATTTACACAGATAAGTGCTTTTCCAGTCTTGGGCTGAAAAAAGAAAGAAAAATAAATGTTATGATGGAGCAGTCCAGTTAACCACTTACATTGTTGAGCGGAGTCCCTCAGGTCTCTATACTAGTGACTTTTCATTCACTGAAAATAGCTAGTCTACAAGCTTTTAACGCGTCGCAACACAACGCCTTGTAAAACAAGAGGCGATCAAGAAATACATCTAGGCCCATGCTGGCCTATAGCGGTCCGGACCGTACCTAGGCTGCTAATGCAGCCTGACAGCGCATGCCGACAAACTTTGCTGTGTGTCACCTTAAGAAAAAAAAAGTGCTGGCACTAAAATCCTCCCAAAGCCAAACAAACCATGGCACACTTTGGAACTGGTGGACACTAATGTCAATGTCATCCCAGACCATCAGCACACGGGTGAAAGTGACTTGAAGTTCTTGCTGGAACTACACCCCAATCTGCTCATATTTTTGTTGATGTTGCGACTCGCGATTGAATAATAAATTGGACATGTTTGGTGGCCATATCAGTTGCTCTCCCCTCTTTTTAGTGGTACGATCGTTACTGGTACGATCTCATCAAATGGTGGTCTGTGGTTCAAATGCCAAATAATGAATGGAATTTGATATGAAAAAGGTTGTACCAGGCTGTCCCGGCCCACTTTCACCCCCTGCGTATGGCCCTTCAAGGAGACAGAGGGCAGTGTTGGTCCGTCCTCATGCCCAGGGCCAGGGTCTTCTTCATGGGGGGGGGGGGGGGGGGGGGGGGGGGGTTGGATGTTGGACATGCCTGGCCACATCATGACACAAACGTCCCACCATGATGAATGGCTCCAAATGTCGCATTGAAATTCCTGCATGGCCCTTTCCCCCTCCTGCCACTAGACTTTGGGGGGAGGGGGGCTGATGAATGGACCCCCGCATGTAACACACACGCACGCACGCAAGCACGCACGCGCACGCACACACACACACACACACACACACACACACACACACACACACACACACACACACACACACACACACACACACACACACACACACACACACACACGTGCATCCCATAGATTACTGCAACACGTCGCAGACACTATAGCCTGACACAAATGTGTCCTGATGACGGCTCATCTTTCATTGCTTCTCATCTCTCCTTTTTTTCCCTCAATATACCTTTTGGACAGAAAGAGAGAGAAAACCAGGTGCTCTTCGGAGAATACGAATAGTAAAAACAAGTAAAAATGGTGCTCTTGGATCGACGGGATCAATTCATCAAAAGGAAAAAAGTGATCCAGGCACTCAGGTACCTTTTGGACAAACAAGGTTAAGGATGCCGTCCAACCGGAAACTTGTTTGGACAGGGAGACGGGAGTGTGTGACAGAACACCTCCGAGAGAGGAGAAGAACATGAACGAAATTCACGTACTTCATTTGGAAGTTTAGTATCTATTTGACGCACTAGTACTGGGGTTACTGTGTCCTCCACGGGAGAGGACAGCAAGAGGACATGGGGGGAGGGTGGGACATAACGTGCATCCATCCCTCCTATAACGCAGTATGTTCTCAGACCTTTCCATGCCAAGGACCCCCAGATTGATATGTATTTGGCCACGGACCCCCATCTGAAATTATTCATAAGAAAACAAAATTTGGACAAAATTGTCCGAAACCCTTCAAGGTCTTTTCCATAAATATCAGATGTACAGGCTTTGAACAGTATAAAATATGGATAAAGTTGACACCCCTAGAACCCCTACAAAGACCCCTGCTGGGGGTCCCCGGATCCCACTTTGAGAGCCTCTCCTGTAACATACCTGGGCCCACGCCAGGGGCGTCATCTCGGGGGTTCAAGGGGATGGCAATCGACACCCTCTAGAGTTTGAGAATCTCTCACTTAGAAGGCATTTGTAGAATCGTCCTTGGGCCTTAATGTGTTTTATATGAAACGGGTCCCTTGGCCCATGCACGCCACACCCTGGCGGCATCAAACAGACCGCCAGGGGGTGGGGGTGCCAGGCCCAGCTCTCTCCTCAGCCCGCAGCAAATCATTGGCTCCTCCAGCTCTCCGCACCACATTCAAAACGGTCGGATGCGTCTGGAGTGTCTTGGCGGCGGCGGGTTCCAACTTCTGGACCTGTCAGCACAGGACAAGCCAAGGAGGCGCGCGCTCTCACGCTCTGCCGAAAATAAACAGTTATGCCTTATGCCCCCCCCTGTGGTGTAGAGGGGATGTCCTGAAACGGGCTGGTGCTAGTATTGGGTGTGAAGAGCTTTTGGTATGTCGGTTTGTGACGGTGTCTTGGCTACTGTGTGTGTGTGTGTGTGTGTGTGGGTATGTTGTGATCCCAGCTTGAGATCTCTCTTGCTTGACCCTCGACCGACCCCTCCGCTTCTGTGCATGTCGTCGCCGTCCCGTGTGGAAGGCTTGTATGTCCAAACCTGTTACTTTCGGGGAAATTAAAGCGCAACTGCTTAACTTTTTTTATTAATAAAATGTCATGTTGTCTAATCTGCATGGTAGATTACTGTAAAATACAACTTAAACAACTGGGGTGGTTGTGTTTTGTCTCCCTGCTCTTCTATTGAGACATTTAGATCGTGTCAAAGGTCATGTCTCACCTAGACTCATGATCTGACACAAATTTTGCCCTGATTCAATTTATCCTCTGAGCAGGCAGGAAGGCTCTGTTAGCTCAATGGTACAGGGGAAAGGTTGTGTCTTGCTCTTTCGAACCTCATTTCGACAAAGGAGCGTCGGGAGGGTTAGCGACTCACCCCACGGAGGTTAGGGTAAGGGTTTGGGTTGGGTATCGAAAAGATGACACGTAGTAACAGCGAAGCGCTCCCAGGTTGTGCACTGTCGTGCAGCTTTAACCAATTTAAAACCTTCACATTTTATTTTTATAATAAAAGGAAAGGCAAAAGCTGTGCAAATAGCAGATCTGCAAGCTCAGACTGTGTCGCGACTGTGATTACGTTTGTGATACAGAGTTTCCAGATCAGCTAAGTTGGATACTTTTGCAAAACACGATCATATGACGAAGTATGAAATCTTTGTTTTGGGGTGAAAAACCTGTATGTCCAAAACCGTTCGTTTTTTATTTATCATAAAGAAGTGAAAATAGGTGAAAATAGGACTACCGTTGGAAGAACCTCTCTCCAAACGAGAAGAACAAGGCTCGAGGCCCGAGCCTCTCTACTCCGCCTAAGTTGCACTAAAACTTCAGAAGGTGAGGTTATGCGTAGAACAGAAATGAGTATGAATGTGCCAGTAAAATCAATACTAAAAACAGGAGACTTCTATTTAAAATAATAGCAGTTAACTTTATTATATCAATACCGTTTGCACAAATGGGCTATTCTAAGTTCTAAGTAAAATCTATGTAAGGAGACAAAAGAGAAAATAATCCAAGTACCGGTACCAAGAGGTTCGTTCAGTAAAGTACACAACAGCCAGCTGTAGTGTTCTCGTAGAGACGGACGCAAAATGAAAGTAACAAGAGTCTTTATAGTATTTCGCAGGTCTTCAGCAGGGGAGGTGAGACTTTCTGATTGGTTCGTGGGAGGAGTCCCGGGCTGGACTCTATTGGCTGTTTCTTCAGCTGAGCAGGCATGATTGGGCCACACTCTCAGAGGGGCAAGGCTGTCTGCCTCCGCCCCATCACCACGTGATCTTCACTCCTCCTTCCCCCGCCCCTGGGCTGTGCCAGGAATCGTTGGGTTTCTCTTTACAGATAACAGAGAAATGTAGCTTTTCCAAGGCGGCTGAGACCCCGCGTCTCAGTGCGTGGGTGCGGGTATCTGCACGTACAGGCTGACTTGTGCAAAACAGGTGCAAAACATCATTCACAGAAGATAACAGAGAAATGTAGCTTTTCAAGGCGGCTGAGGAGTATCGGTGCGCACAAGCTAACTCATGCAAAACAACATTCACAGAGCATGCACTACTATATCATTGGTGACATGAGGTGAGCATGAGCTGATCACGCTCTAGGTGCATGCTGGCGTGCGTGTGAGACAGGACTGTGCGTGAGTGGATGAACCTTAAAATGAACTCTAGTAACCTGACTGTGGGACAATACTGTAAAACATTGGCTTTTGGTACTTAGATATAATATAAAAATATAGATTTACTTAAATCAGCTTAGATCAGATATTTAGCAAACGTTTTGGTACAAAAAGTATTTACAATGTCATCACATCATATCATCAAATCCCCCTTTGATCTGCCTCCAGGGCAGATCACTAACTAGTGATGTGATACTTGGCACATTTTTCAGAAAAGTTTAAACTCCCCCTTTGGACTTCTTTTAAGAAGTCCACCTAAACTGGGTAACGTTTCTGAAAAATATGGTGAGCGGGGGTCAACAGAATCAACTCTTGTTTTTTTAATAACTTAGAAACAATAAATGGCACCCCCTTTGGGATGCAACTAACACATAAACAATGGCACAGGATTCTATGTTTCTGATGACATCTATTTCATACTTGTCAGTTTCTATCTTTTGACCATAAGGTCAACTTGGTCCCTGAATCCAGAGTTTTCACTTGGTTGGACAGACCACAGTTTTTAGCCACTGACATGTCAGTCTATAGTGGGGTATTGTTGATCAGATTCCCTAACTTTTTCTGTTACAATTGTGATCAACATACCCCTGTCATTCCTGTGTGACTGTCCAACTTTACTTTTTTGGTTGTAAGACAACATCCATAAGATGACATCAGAAAACATGAATTGACACAAGACCCCCTTCGGGGTAAAACAGAAATCAGTGCAGAAAATACCTAAAACTATATCACCTAGTCCTTTGGGGATGCTAGGGATTCACACAAGCAGGGAAAAACAATTTCTTATAGAAAACAACGGGTTCAATGTGTAAGTAGACTGGAGGCTGGTCTATGCGTGGGTGGATTAAACCATCAGTATGTAAAAAAACAAAAGCTCACTCAAATGCCTCCTCGTAAACAGGAGGTGGACGGACCTGGTCCGTAACAAGATCCAGGAGAGGTTGGTGGACCTCTCCTTCGGTCAGTTGGGCTAGCTGGAAGTCAGTAGAAGGGTAAACAGTGCGGACAGCTTTGTTAATCATGCATTTCAACATTGGTATGGCTACGAAAATGATGAGCCCTACGATCAACAGGACTGGGAGAATGGTGGTGACAAACCAGTTGCTAAAGCCCCCTAGTAAGCTAAAGTCAAACCAAGTGTTTGGAATCTGGGGCTGTGGGATGGTAGCTATGGCATCACGAGAATGAGAGATGAGGGAAGAAATGTTAGCATGATTATTAGGGATTAAGAAACAACATTTTCCACCTAGCATTTTGCACACACCACCTTCCTTAGCCGTCATCCAGTCCAGGGCAGCACGATTTCTGAGGACTACTGTCCTGATTTGGGACTGTTCGTTGGTTAGGAGCTGACCTGCCAGCTGGAGGTCAGAGAGGGAGTCATGTAACATTAGCAGTTCGGCAGCTAGAGTGTTAATCTTTTTCAGGGTGAACTCTTCAGTCACACCAGAGGTGATAAAGGTGGTGGCACCTAGGCCATAGGCCATTTGGGAGTCTGAGTCAGTCCATGGGTCCTTGAATGTGTAACCTGGGTACTTGGCCCTAATGTATTCTAAGTTAGTCTGAGTCTGGTCTGGAGTGGCCCAGGCAGTGGTGGGTGTTAGGCTTCTCTTAACTCTATTGTGGGCATTGTCATCTTCTGGGGGAACAACAGGGTAAATTATAACACTGGTAAAAATATAACCCGGGTGGCAGCAGCCGTTCCATTTGGGTGGGAGAAAATGTCTTGCGGCTCTGCCGCAAGTCCACACAGCTGCATAGCTGAGGTGAGAAACGGATACATTAAACCATGGACATGAGACATTTAGCAGGGTGCCATCTAGAGCCATAGAGGTGCAATAACCGTCATTAAGATGGATATTGCGTTCGCACAGAGATATACCTAACGCTACAGTGCCTGGGGAGGTGTCGTGGGAACACAAACATACGGGGGCTTTGATGGGTTTGACAGGTAGAACGTGAGTACGTTGGGTCATTGATTGGGCTGGTTCAATACACTTCAGGGTACCATCTAGGGAGGAGTTGGTGATGGTTATGTTCCTGTCTATTAAATGGGACATTGCTAGTAGCTGGAGCATGTCACGGGGAGAGGTGCAGTTTTCAGTGGAGCTATCATGGTCAGTGAGAGAAATGGGGGTTACCCTAAGATCAGGACGGTGATGGACACAGACCCAACAGTCAGCGTCCTGCATTGCATGGTGGGCGGCAATCGCTGCCTTAACACATGCAGTATTACCTTCGCACCTCTCCAGGTATCCGTGGACACGATGTTTGGTGATGTCTGGCAGTTCAGAGTTGAGGTCTCTAGTAAGCCATTCATCGAGCTCCTCCTCATCATTGATTTCTTCTTCATAAATGATGCGTTCAGGAAGTTTAGCTGTGGCGTTAGGTTTGGGAGAAACGTCAATAAATAGTTTGGCATAAGAGTCTCGTCCTGACAGAGACACACTTAACCATATTTGACCTGTGTCGCTGAGTTGAGGGTTTTTTATTTTTGTGATCACGTAAGGACCAGCTGTGGCCAGAGTTAACCTTCCGTTAGCTCTCCCAGTTGAGTCACCTTCAGAGGATCCCCATTGTTCCCTTTGGGCTCTGCAGTCTCCGTCATGGCGAATTGGGAGTCTGCCGGCTGAGTTTGCAATAATCTGGCAATTTCTCTGACAGTTCCCTATGCATGCGTCTACATGGTAACCAGCGCCGTAGTAAGTATACCAATCCCCTCTCACGTGGGTGAAACAATCCACCCCTTCAGTACAGAACATGTGATGATGATAATAATCTGATGCTTGATAACCTCCGGATATGCGGTTTGCACTTTGGACAGGAGTTAGCAAGTGTACAAACACCCATATTTTAAGGAGTGTAAGTACAGTCAAGAGCATGGCATACTTCCTACGGCTGGGCATAGTGTTCCTATATATCCTAATATCACTCTCTGACTTACTATATGTTTTCAGATCTTTCTTTTAAATCTGGGCGTAGTCAATTTCTAAATTATGTGTAAGTGTAGATACTTATCTAAACGCCCAGATCTTTCAGTTATCCTTTCTGGTGTCAGAGGTGGTGTTCATGTAGTTATCAATAGATGATTTCTGTGGAGACATAGAACAACAGATATCAGTACATGACATTACATACAAACATTTAACAGACTTATTATCATTGTGGAGCTACTCAGAGTAATATGGTACTCTGGAGAAGGACAAAGGACGCTAAGTCTAACGTTTGTCCTCAAAACCTTGGTCTTGCTCCCATTCCATATCTACTGGCAAGGGGCACTGCTTATTTCTTTTTGCTGCCTGTTCCTCTTCTTGGTTGAGCTGAGTTAGATCTTCCTGAATCTGATCTACACTCCTAGTGCTATCTCCTTCTGGCATTACCTTAACGTGCACCTTGTGGTACCAAACATGTTGACCTTCAACCTTGACTGCAAATTCTGTTGCGTCTGTTACCTTGAATGGACCTGACCATCTTACCATGTTCCACTTTCTCTTGAACCTTTTGACATAGACCATCTGGCCTATGGGGATGTACTTGGGCTTGAAAGTTTTAGGATCTCCTGATTTGTCCTGACTCAACCTATGGGCATGCATTTCACTTATTAGAGAGGTTAGCTCTCGGTGCCAGGTGGTTCTCTGCCTGTCTGTGTAGGCAGGTGGAGTGGAAGAATGGTTCAGGTTAAGACTAGCTGGGCCCTGCATCTCATACCCATGTACCATACGGTATGGGGAGATTGTTAGAGTGCTGTTGGTATTACACCTAAGGGCATAAAGGGCGATTGGTAATGCCTGGATCCAGTTTAGCTTTTTCTTGGGATCTGAGTCTTCCATAATTTTGCTTATTTTAGCTTTAATCTGCTTGTTGGCATTTTCACAAGAACCTTGACTTTCTGGCCTATAGACGCTTCCAAACTTATGTTGTAGTCCCATAGCAGACTCTACCTCAGCTAGGTGTTTGTTGCTGAAATGGCTGCCGTTGTCACTACGGATAAAACGTGGTGGACCATGAAGTGGGAGGTGATGGTTGATTAGCCATTTGACCACTGACTTCGCATCTTCTTTCTTACAGGGAATGGCATCTATCCATTTGGAGAATTCACAGACTGCAACTAAAAGGTACCTAAAACCATTTACTTGATCTATCATGTCTGTGAAATCTATGGTTATGGTTTCAAACGGAGCTGAAGGCAGGGGACGAGCCCCTGTGGGCATTCTGAGTCCCCCTTGGCTATTCATTTTAAGACAGGTTGGACAAGCTTTACAGTAGAGATTTACCAAGGCATTAAGTTCAGGATGGTACCAATTGATTTTGATACGTTCTAAGACTGCTCTGGCATGGAGATGAGAAGGACCATGAGTTTCTATGATTAGGAGTTGCATGAGATTCTGAGAGCAGCATATGCCTTCTTCTTTTGAACGCCACACGCCTGTGTCGTCCTTTTTGCAGCCCTTCGCTAACCATTGAGTTTTTTCTTCTGGGCTACATTGCTCCTGGTCCTTTTTAAGCCATGCTAGGTTGTACTCTGGTTTGTACGTGGGTGGGTCAGGTGGGACTAGAGAGACAGATACTTGTCTGGTTACCATTTCAAGAGTGGGTTCTACATAGCCACAGGCCTTTTTAGCTGCTTGGTCAGCTTGGGCATTGCCCCTTGCAGTGAATGTTTTAGCTAGACTATGGCCTTGAACTTTTAGTACAGCTATTCTTTTTGGTTCCATAAGGGCTAAGGCTAACCTTTCCATTAGGGCCTTGTGTAGCACATATTTGCCTGTGGAGTTTATCCATTGGTTTCTAATCCAGCTGGCTAGGTTATAGTGGACAGCCTGGTGTGCATAGGCCGAGTCAGTATAGATGTTAACTGATTGATCCTTAGCTAGTTCACATGCTCTTATTAGGGCCATAATTTCTGCCTTCTGAGCTGATCGCGTACCTGTGGCTAATTCTTCTGCCTCTTTTAGTTCCCACATCTCTAATGGCACCCCCTTTACTCTGCCCTCTACCACTGAGTAACCTGCTCTGATCCCCTTAGTGGGATCTCTCCACGAGGAGCCGTCTACAAAGAAGTGTTTTACTAGTGGCTCATCGAACTCGTCTTCAATCTCTATGGTGGATAGATCCTGTCTAACTTTGGCATCTTGTGCTGCTCTTTCTTCACATATGTGTACCTCTTCTGGGGTGGTTGGAAGTGCGTGCAGTTTGTGGGCAATATTTGGAGTCTCGCTGATGTACGAGATGTGTGGTGCAGTCAGGCATTCAGTAACTTTATCTCTTCGATCTAGGGTGACTGCAAAAGTTTGGCTCCTAAGGAAGGCTCTGATGCTATGGTTGGTGTTGACAACAAGTGGATGGAACATAATGATGTGTGACAGACTCTCCACCGCTAGTTTTAAGCCTAAAACATAACGGGCACATGGGAGTTGGGCTTTCTCATAAGGTGGCAAAGTTTTCGAATAGTATGCTATGACACTACGTTCCCCTCCATCCCCCTTATGTTTCTGATATAGGACTGCATTAAAAATGCCGTCTTTCTCAGAAACATCTAAGATAAAAGGTTTGTTGGCCTCTTGGGTGTAGTCCGGCACAGCCCTGGTGGTTGCCTGCCTACAGAACACTTTCATCTGGTGAAATTGGGCTCTAGCCTCTCGGGTCCAGTCAAACTTAAGGTGACCGTTTAAGGAGCCATATTGCTTGACAATTGCTCTCAGCGCAGAGATGTTAGTCTCATAATTGGGGATAAAGGACCTGCTATAACTGGTCAGACCAATGAAAGACATGAGGTCTGCTATGGTCATGGGCAGCCTGTGCTCTAGAATGGAAGACTGGTGGGAGTGGCTGATGTTGAGGGAGCCTTCTTTAAGGATCCTACCTAGGAAGTTAACCTGAGCCCTTGCTATCTGGAGTTTTTTCCTGGACACTTTGTATCCTTCCTCTGCAAGCAGGAGGAGGAGGTCCTTAGTGGCCTGGAGACAGTCCTGGGCGTTCTCTGACGCCACCAGGATGTCGTCTACGTACTGGAGGATGACAGTACCCTTGGGAGGAATGAGACGGTTGAGCTGACTTTTCAGTGCTTTGTTAAACAACCCTGGACTAAGTTTCATCCCTTGGGGCAAAACTGTGTACTGCCATTTCTGATCACTTCCTGGTGGAAAAGTGAACGCAAAGTATTCCCTAGATGCCTCAGCTAAAGCTATGCTAAAGAAAGCGTTTTTCAAGTCCACGCAGCTGAAATAGCAGTGTGCTGGTGTAAGGCAGTTGAGCAAGACAGATGGGTCTGGGACTGTTATGTCTGCTGTGGACAAGTGATCATTAACTTCCCTAAAGTCTTGAACCATACGATAGTTTGAGGAACCTGGTTTCCTGACAGCCATAATGGCTGTGTTCCAAGGTGAGGTGGAGGGCTCTATGACACCTTTAGACTGGTGGCTCCTAATGGTGGCATCTATATCTGGATAAGCTTCTGTTTTAATAGGGTACTGCCTTTTATTCACGACTGGTGCATCTTTAGTGAAGGAGACAGTCTGGGGTGGGATGTTATGGCAATGGCCCACATCCTGGTCGTCGTCAGGCCACAGGGTGGGTGGCAAAGAGTCCAGCAACTGAGGGGCTGCTTCATGGTCAGTTTGTTCCCGACCGTGGAACCTAGTCATAACAGTATGTTCCCATCTCACTGTTTCTGAGGTGTTAATTGGGCCTATCCTCACAGCACTAGATTGAGGATGCACAACATATTGGGAATGCTCGGTCCTTTCCCATTCATTTTCAGGCAGTGCTGCCAACCTTTTACACATGGGCCCGAGAGCTCTTGCTTCTTGTCCTGCGGTCAGAAATAATGAGATGTGAGGCACAGCTGTTCTCCCTAGCATATACAGGTTGGAGGTGTCATCTGAGAGCTGGACAGAAACTGCCACTCCCTCTTCCCCTGCATATACATAAAGGGCCTGAATGGTCGTAGTCTTATCTTCAGTGTGCTCTGACCATGCTTCCTGATAAGCAGTGTCAGTTTCAGTCTGGGTCCTGGTATAATTTAAAGTGACATGAGGTGGGTCTTTCAAGTCATGATAAGGTCTGAGGTCAAGGATAGTGGTCTTCCATTCACTGAGAAACTGCATGAGTGAGTTGAGTGGGTGAAGGTTGGGCTGAAGCAGGCCCCAAAAGATGTCAGCTTGTCCCTTAATGGGTTCTAGATGGTGAAACAGAGTGGGTACTTGTCCTATTTGAGCCATTACTCTAGTGATTTCTTTGTCATCAAAACCTGACATATTGTACATCAGACCTGAGCCTGGTAGGGTCATTAACATGCCTGACTGGGTGCAGTGTATGGTAGGATTTATGTAGGAGTGCAGTGTATGGTAGGTAGGATTTTTTTAGAGAATGTCTCTTCCTAACAGATTGACTGGACATTTTGGAGCGAACAGGAATTTGTGGTTAAACACTTGTCTACCCATTTGAGTGCGTAGTGGCTGAGTAAATGGTTGGCTTTCTAATTTCCCAGAGAATCCTATTACACTAATTCTGCTGCTTGAGAGGAGAGGTTTGCCTTCGTTAAGTGTAGAATAACGTGCTCCCGTGTCACACATGAACATGTATGTTTTGTCATTGATTATGAGTGGGATCATTGGTTCCTCTGCTGCAGCTAAGGTTTCTCTTGGGCAGCCCTAGTAGCCTTCCTGGTTGTAGTCCTGATTTTGGGTGTGATAATCTGATATCACAGCTTGAACTGCTGGATGATCTTGTGGGGCTGTGTTGGGGACTGGATATGGGTACTGGGATGGGGCACGGTCGTGGTTGCCGTTAGGGGGTGGGTGGAACGGCTGCTGGGCCTGTCCCCTTGGTGCAAAGTTACCTCTTCCCCCTCTGTATCCCCCTCCCCTGTTACCTCTATATCCTCCCCCTTGGTTCTGCCCATATCCCTGTTGCTGGTAATGCTGGGTCTGGTTTTGTCTGTTTGGACAGTCTCTGGCAAAATGATCTGGGGCCCCGCACTCGAAACAACAGCCGTCATTTTGTTGATAGTTGGACTGGTACCCATTACCTCTACCCCTATAACCTCCCCGGTTATATCCACCCCCTCTATTGTACCCTCCCCTGTTACCCCTATACCCTCCCCCTTGTTGCTGTCCTCTGTATGGGGTGTTAGGGTAGGAAGCGGCTGGGGTGTACATGCCATTGATTGGGACTGGTGCGTATGTCAGGACATTTGGATTGGGACTGTCTACATCTGGGAGGCAGGACATTTGATACTGCATGAGGGGCAGTATGGGAGTGGGAGTGACTGGTTTAGCCTCGGTCTGAGTCATGTTTTTGGCTGCAGTAGCCTTGTCTTTTGTTGCTTTGGTTAGCTCTTTGAGGTTGGCTTCAGCTATTTTAAGCTGTGTTTTGAGCAGGTCATTGGTCATTTGCTGTTGTTGTTGTTTGGAAACATCAGTGGTGCTTTTGTGTGCATTTATGTAATGTGCTATGGTGTCGGACCAAGCATCGAATGGCATGTTCATGGGGTTGACAACCATTTTGAGTGACTCTTTTACCGGGGCTGGTAGTGCTTCGACTACTTGTCCCCTGAACAGAACCTGTAAGGCTGCATCTCGGCTGGGATGGGTGGCTGTGATGTCAGTCCATGCTTTGCATGCCTGTGTGAGAAACTGGACACCTGTTTGGTCTGGGGAGTAGGAGATGAGTTTACCTTCTGGGATTTTTAGGGGCCATTTGCGTGCAGCCTCAGTATTAAAAGCACGGGAGATTAAACGCCATTCCTCGTTGTGAGGTTGGCCGACTGAGTTAATGGCTGTTTCTATTTGGTTGAGCTCGTACTCTGAGGTGGCCATAGCTACTAGAGCTCTGATGTCACCAATGGCTATGGTGCGTCCTGAAAAGTGGGGTCTGAGTTCGTCATAGAACTTTCTCCAGCCAACATCAGATGGTTTTGGGAGCTTGGCAAGAACGCCCTCCATCTCTCCTGTTGAGAGTGGGTTGTACATGGGCAGGGGTGCACCGCCATTAGGCTGAGGTTTGTACAGAAGTGGGGCCTGGAAAACAGGGGCTTGAGTAAAGGTTTTCTCTTTACATTCAGCCGTGTGGCGCCTATCTGGTTCTGGTATGCCACAGTGGGGACAGTAATTAAGGATGTTAGCTGCAGACACACCAGCTCCCCATGGAGCGGTGGCGGGATTTGTTCTCGGCGGGAAGGTGGATGTATACCCTGTGCCTAGTGGGGAGGTGGGCGTATATCCCGTGGCTTCAGCTTGCTGCTGGCCTAGTGGGGCGGACATAGAGGTGGAGATTGTGAAGGTCTGTATGCCCTGTGAAAGACCTTCTATTCCTGGGGAAGGGTGACCCGGATAGGGTGGTGGGCCATTTGGACCGGTCGGAGGTGGCCCCTGTTCATTTGGCTGAGATGGAGGAAAACCATAACCTTCTCTTCTCCTTTTCTCAGCCCTCTCTGCTTGCTCCCGCCATTCTGACAACTTTTCCCTTTCCAACTCTAACTTCCTCATCTCTTCCTGTATCTCACTGTTTGTCATGAGTGTACTGTCCCCTGCTGGGTACCTGTCTCTGGCCCTTGCTCTAGCCTCATCTATCCGATCCCGCTCTGAGCCCTCAGATGAGTGAGCATTTTCACTCATCCTTGGCCTCGTCTCGAAGCTTCTCTTTTGCTTACTTCTCCTGTCTCTGCTCTCATCCTCACTGGAGGATGTACTACTATCCATACTTACAGTTCTCCTTCTTCTCGCATGCTTTTCCCTTTTCTTACTTCTACCTTGTCTCCTATACTCTCCAGTCTCAGTATTATGAGCAGGGGATCCCCCAGCAAGTGGGGTGGAATGGGATGGGTCGCCTGGGAGTGCACGTTGGAGTTGTTCTATTTTTTCCATTTCTCTTTCTATCTCATCCTTAGCAATGAGATCGGCTACCATGATTTCAGTGGAGTTGGTGCAGGGCTGCAATTGGAGGAAGCCAGTGACTTTGAGGACTTCTCCTTCATCCCCACTGCCTCCTACTAGTGGCATTTGCATGGGTGGTCTTTCTTTGGGTTTTGTGGACGGGGCTGTGGACGAGCCTCCAGTGGCAGGTGTGTATGGTGGAGGCTGTGTTTGTGTTTGTTGTGCTGGAGGGGCACTAGCTAGGGCCCTGGGTGGTTCTAAAGTGGACTCATACTCGCCAGGGTCTGGATACAAGTCAGAGTCAGGTTGTGGTGAAATCACCATTTGTTTTGCGTCAGAATATCTGCTTTTGAAATGAGCCCTACCAGACGTGTCCAGTTGGAGGTGCCTGGATCGGACTCTGATGATTTCTTTGAGAATCTCTAGCCTACTTTGATAACCAGCTATTTTTCTGGCTTTTGCATCTGCCCCCCATAGGGTGGTAGATTTTTGAGTGGCTTCTTCGAACTTCTTTTCCAGCTTGTGGATTAATGCATGGATTCTGGTGACATATTCTGGCTGGAGAATGCCTTTGGGGTCTACTACTATTGGCTCATTATTTTGTGGGAGTGATTTGTCCTTTTGCCACTCCACTAAGTAGTGTGCGGCGTCCGCTAACAAGGACTGCCTAGAGAAGGCATTCTGGGGAAAGAGGCGGGATGCTGTCCTCTCCACCAAGAAGGCCCAAGCGGCCTCGAACTTCTGGGGTGGTTCTGTGTTCATATCTGACTCTAAAGGATCTCTATATATCAGTGGTGTGTGTTTGTGTCACTTACCTTGACTTAAACTAAATACACAGAGAGTGTACCAAAACGACAGCAATACTCCAAAATGCAATGAATATCACAATACTATGTTCAACCTTTATTTGAGTAATGCTATTTGATCTGCACGGATTTCTCCGTTGTTTACTTCTAGGGTTTAGTCCTGGTGCTACCTTTTTTATAGTTTTAATACATCCCATCCAGTTATTTATTTACTTAAAAATTGTTCTATTTGCATTAAAAGGTGTTTAGCCTAGTTATTTTATCTCAAGATGTATTTTATTTACTTTTGTTAGGTTATTCTAATGATTTAAACCTATTTTAGGATTTTCATCTAACCCGTCTAATGCTCAGGAGCTCCTTGAGTCTTTCTAATTTTTGTACTCTTCGAGTCCGTCAAAATTGGTTTTTATTCTAAAATGTGTAAAAATGATTTTAATTCAAAAATTTGAGGCTCAGAAGGAGCGCTGGGATGTATTCTATCTACTAAAATTATTTAGCAGTAATACAAAACAAGTTAACTATTTTTTAAACAGTCCGTTGTACATCGAGCTCATTCAAACCATCAAACATTCACTTTATTCCACTCGCTCTTACAGTCCCTCTCGTCCTCCAGAGACACCGTTATAACATTCACAACACAGTTATATCACACTTTTTCGTTCTTGGGCTAGGGTTTAAAGTAAATGTACCCCCCTCACGTTTATCTCTTGCGTTCTTGGCTAGGATTTATTATAGATACCCCCTCACGCTTTTCTTTTGGGTCTTGGGCTAGGATTTATTATAACTACCCCCCTCACCTTTTACTTTATTCAACCCAGGCGCTACCCGGCGTTGCAGACGACTTATTTATATACCGCGCTCTGTTCACGGTAGGATCTATCTTTAAACTGTGTCCCTACAGTAAGAATCTGTATTTATACTACGTTCTTAATAGTGTTTGTCCCGCAGATTTTACTGTAATATTCCTATCGAGCTAGAATGTTTGACAGTTCATACAACAGCACAACTAAATTTAGAACCTATGCCAATGTGCACAATTTCAGTGTAAGAGGTTTGTGCTTACCTTGTTAGATGTCGTAGGTGGCCACCTGTTGTACTGGTTGGAACTGGAACACTCAGGGAAAGCAACAACGCGTTTTTTCCGAAAATGTTGAATCTCGAAAATTGTTAAAAAGGCACAAAACTCATCACGTCGGGGTCACCAGGATTTTGGAAGAACCTCTCTCCAAACGAGAAGAACAAGGCTCGAGGCCCGAGCCTCTCTACTCCGCCTAAGTTGCACTAAAACTTCAGAAGGTGAGGTTATGCGTAGAACAGAAATGAGTATGAATGTGCCAGTAAAATCAATACTAAAAACAGGAGACTTCTATTTAAAATAATAGCAGTTAACTTTATTATATCAATACCGTTTGCACAAATGGGCTATTCTAAGTTCTAAGTAAAATCTATGTAAGGAGACAAAAGAGAAAATAATCCAAGTACCGGTACCAAGAGGTTCGTTCAGTAAAGTACACAACAGCCAGCTGTAGTGTTCTCGTAGAGACGGACGCAAAATGAAAGTAACAAGAGTCTTTATAGTATTTCGCAGGTCTTCAGCAGGGGAGGTGAGACTTTCTGATTGGTTCGTGGGAGGAGTCCCGGGCTGGACTCTATTGGCTGTTTCTTCAGCTGAGCAGGCATGATTGGGCCACACTCTCAGAGGGGCAAGGCTGTCTGCCTCCGCCCCATCACCACGTGATCTTCACTCCTCCTTCCCCCGCCCCTGGGCTGTGCCAGGAATCGTTGGGTTTCTCTTTACAGATAACAGAGAAATGTAGCTTTTCCAAGGCGGCTGAGACCCCGCAAGTGCGTGGGTGCGGGTATCTGCACGTACAGGCTGACTTGTGCAAAACAGGTGCAAAACATCATTCACAGAAGATAACAGAGAAATGTAGCTTTTCAAGGCGGCTGAGGAGTATCGGTGCGCACAAGCTAACTCATGCAAAACAACATTCACAGAGCATGCACTACTATATCATTGGTGACATGAGGTGAGCATGAGCTGATCACGCTCTAGGTGCATGCTGGCGTGCGTGTGAGACAGGACTGTGCGTGAGTGGATGAACCTTAAAATGAACTCTAGTAACCTGACTGTGGGACAATACTGTAAAACATTGGCTTTTGGTACTTAGATATAATATAAAAATATAGATTTACTTAAATCAGCTTAGATCAGATATTTAGCAAACGTTTTGGTACAAAAAGTATTTACAATGTCATCACATCATATCATCACCGTACAACCGCAAGGCGTTGTGTGCTTGTAGATCTGCTATTTTCACTACTTTTGTGCGACACTTTTGTATGACAAGGTAGGACAATTTTTTTTAAATGGAGATATGAGTTTTCTGCCTAACGAAATGGAACACTGATTTATGAAGAACAAAACAAAATGTGAAATAATGGAGATGCAACAAGGTTTCTTCTGCCTCAGTTCTGTCTGACAGCATCTTAAGTGCCTCCACACAGCTGCTAGTGATAGACCACTGCATCCCTGCACCGCTCTAATGAGGGCGCCCAGGGGTCATGACCTTGCGTGACCTTTGATCTCCCCGGCATCCCCTGATATAATTGACGGTGACTGTGACAGCGGCGGGCTCAGAGACAGGAAAGGCTTTGTCAGTGTCAGCGTCAAGCCAAGGTCATGGCTTCACTCCTGCTTTTGTCCAGTAGGCTACACCTCAACACAGTGCACTGGAGCTGGCTGCAGGACTTAACAATAGGCAGGATTACAATGAAAACATTTAATGTTTTGTTGCTGTCGGGCAGAAACCTCTTATCACCATTATTTGACATGTTGTGTTTTTGTAAATTATCGCCTTAGTACCGGAATATTTAACCAAACTGCTCGTCATATGCCGGTTATTTTTAAAATATATGCTCACAGATGTCCCATGCGCGTGCACGATCGCTAGATCCGCGTGCATGTCGTCGTACAGATCCGATCACAAATACATCCATGTCGCCACGAGCAAGCATTAGCATGCTATAAACTCAAAAGCTAGCGAAGAAATGCGGTAGACACGAGGCAGGATCAGGAAAGGTTTTCCTGCAAAATTTAACATGAGAGGCAATGCAGATCAGTTTTTTTCATATCCGGTTTTTTACTATTTCCGGTCAAAACAAGAATTGCAACTTTTTGAGCAGATAAACGGCAGCGTTCTCGTCATTGGTAGTGAGTGACTTAAAGCAACTCTATGTAACTTTCCTTTTCTATCCCTGGATTTGAACCTGGTTTCCTGCGCAAGTGCTGGAAGTTCTATAACTGAGCTAATAGAGCCTGCCTGCTTGCTCAGGGGATGAATTGGATCTTGACCATCGGGTCAACATTTGTGTCAAATCCTGTGTCTAGGTGAGACGTGACCTTTGACACGATCTAATTGTCTCAATAGAAGAGGCAGGGAGACAGAATACAACCAACCCAATTGTATAAGTCGGGTGCAAGGCGTTGAGCTTGTAGATCGTCTATTTTCACCACATTAAGCAAATCATTGGGGGGTCACAGCCCACAGATTGGGAAGCACAGATTGGGAAGCACTGCTGTAGTGGTTAATTGCAGTAGCAGGAGGAAGTCAGCTTTAATTATAAAATGGGGGCTGACACAGCCAAGAGAGAGAGAGAGAGAGAGAGAGAACCCCATTTTGCGGTTTGGCTTATAACTGAAAAGCCAGCTACTTCTTCTCAACCGGCCAGCTGTGGCCGTTACTGTTTTCCCAAAGCAAATTATATTTCCTAGTTTGACTCCGTCCTGTAACACTTGCTTAAAATGTTCAACCTCACCTTTATCAGTCGGTTCTTACCGCATATACCGTATATAGGTTGCCAAAGCCTGCAGAGGAAGTGGGGCGATTAGCGTGTGTGATAATTGCACGTCGGTTCAGTTCTCAGCGGTGAAGGTTTTTTAGAATCCACTGGGGAGATTGACTCGACTCGACTTTATTTGTATAGCGCTTAATAACTTTTACAGTCTCAAAGGGCTTTCCAGGCCCCACGTTTAACAAAGGAAATGAATCACATCCACTGTCCTTAGAACTTCAGTTGGCTTATTTTCTATGCATTTTTCATAAATACATAAATCTCCTCTCGTGGGAGCCCCTGGCACTAAACATGTTCAGATGATGTTCAGATCATTGACCCCCAAATGTATATGCTTTTGAACACCTACCCGCCCTGGAAGGATGTCCTGAAGTTCTTGTTGCATCTCAAGGTGTTTATTATCCTCCAATCGAATTTTGAAATGAAAATAAAAAATCACACCCAATGTGAAGTGAGCGGTGGTCGTGCTTGCATAACATCTTCAGACTAGTCCAGGATGTACAGGCTATGCTACACACACGTGTGACAAAACTCTGAGGAAAAAGGCTACAGAATATGACATCACTAGACAAACATGATGCTACGTACACACATTTTGCTATGGCAAAACGCTGAGGAAAAAGGCTACAGACACACGCACAGCCACTCTATGGAGCGGTTTACCACCGCTCAAAAATAATAATAAAAAATCACACCCAATGTGAAGTGAGCGGTGGTCGTGCTTGCATAACATCTTCAGACTAGGATTTAAGTCTAGGATGTACGCTACGTGTGTGTGTATGCTACACACACACGTTTTGCTATGGCAAAACGCTGAGGAAAAAGGCTACAGACATACGACATATGACATAGACAAACATGATGCTACGTACACACATTTTACTATGGCAAAACGCTGAGGAAAAAGGCTACAGACACACGCACAGCTACTTCATAGGAGCGGTTTGCACCGCTCAAAAAAAAAGAAATCTGAAGGAGACTGCACTCTGTCAAGGTGCCAACTATGGTCTACTTGTGCACCAGCACTGCGATGGGTGCTGTTCGGTGCTGTCTGTTTGTATGTGGGTGGGCAAGTTGGCACTCTGTCGAGGTGCCAACTTGTATCTTGTTATTTATATCAGGCCGCACTTGTTGGTGGTGACGTCACCAAGAATGCTGTTGCAAGTAACTTGAAAAATCAAACCTCGGTTCGAAGTGAAGCGGTGAACTTTTATTCTATGTGTTCTAGAGTTATGAACTCTGTGATCTATACATTCTTTATATTCTGAATGAATTAATGATTTTATCTGGAGGGCCGAATTGTCATGTGAAGCTTGACCAATCCTCAAAGTATCCAATCATCAGACCGGGACGGACACTACACACGTACGTACGGACGGGACAGATAAAACCTGTTCATTCTGAACTGAAATGGCCATATATGGACATGGGACACACATTTTGCTTTTTGAAAAAGCCTATTCATTCTGGACTGATATTCTGGACGTACGGGACAGAAAAAACCTGTTCATTCTGGACTGGAGTGACCATATATGGACATGAGGTGACATACATTGTGTTTTTGAAAAAACCTGTTCATTCTGGACTGAGATGACCATATGGACATTAAACACACATTTTGTTTTTGAAAAAACCTGTTCATTCTGGACTGAAATGACCATATATGGGCGTGGGACACACAAAGCCACTCATTGGAAGCGGTTTTCACCGCTTCAAAAATGCAATTCTGGGAAATTGCAAGCGTGATTGCAGTGACGCGAGTCACATGGAATCTGCAGGGAAATTAATTCTGTATTTTTTTATATTTATATATATATTGTGAAGTGAAATATGACCAAAAGATTCACTTTTCTGTTGTGCAGCCGAACATTACCCAGAAAGATTACAAAACACAGGTTCGCTTAGCTGGGAAAAAATTCTCTGACCGAATAAAATAGTATGTTGCCTATGGCAACCACACTGAATTGAAAGATGCAATTCTGGGAAATTGCAGGTGTGGTTCCAGTGAGGTCAAGTGAGGCATGACCAATCGTCATTGACTGGACATTATATTTCCCAGAGTATTGCATTTTTCTAGTTCAGTCAGGTAACTCACGATATATTGAACAATGTTTATTATTAATGAGTATACAAGTGTGAATGTCGCATTTAATTTGGCGTTTGGCTCTGCTAAATTTTCTCCCTGCTCAGCAGTAAGCAGCACAGAAGAACATCATTAACCATAACTAGAAGCTGGGCCGGCCCAGCGTCTAGTCGGCGACCTGGCCAACTCGGAACAATGTAAATAGGGAATGAATGCCCCGCCCTTTAATGCAAACCCCATTATACCTGTTTTCATAGGACCCGTTTTGACCATCTGTCTGCCTGTGTCCATTTATGCCCATATATGGAGATATCTGTATCTGTCTGTCTGTCTGTCGGCGTGTCTGTCTGTCTGTCGGCGTCCATTTTATGTCCATATATGGAGATCACTGCAGTTATAGTTCTGGGTCCATTTTATGCCCATATATGGAGATATCTGTCTATCTGCATCCATTTTATGCCCATATATGGAGTATCTGTCTGTGCCTCCAACTGTGTTGCAGACACAGTGCCGGTTCCCCCTTTAATGCAAACCTCATTATACCTGTTGTCATAGGACCCGTTTTGAACATCTGTTTGCCTGTGTCCATTTATGCCCATATATGGAGATATCTGTATCTGTCTGTCTGCGTCCATTTTATGCCCATATATGGAGATCTTTGACCATCTGTTGCCTCTGTCCATTTATGTCCATATATGGAGATATCTGTATCTGTCTGTCTGCAATCCATTTTATGCCCATATATGGGAGCATTCATTTTATGCCCATATATGGAGAACGCGCGTGCCCGTGGGACGAACGGTTCTCGAGATACGCGGATTACATACATACATACACACTCACAGAGATTTTTTGTTGACTCATGTGGCGTACGTGATGTCAGACCCTTTTATGAAGTGATGTCACAATGAGTCAGAGCTTCCGCCCATTTCCTCCGGAACAGCCTGATGTCAACAATCAACCCCGCATAAGGAGATTCCGAACGTTTCGCCGGTTCGGGAAAACCGCGCGTCGGGTCAGGTCGAGACCCGGCACTGCACTCCGTGCCACGGCGGGGAACGCGCGTGCCGAATCTGAAGCCGGTGGGACGAACGGTTCTCGAGATACGCGGATTACAGAGACTTCTCGCATTTATAGATAGATGAGCAGGGAGATAAATAGATATACAAACAACCCCCCCATGGGGAACATAATTAGCAGAGCCTACTGGTGGTGCTGGGGAGGTGGTGGGGGCAAGCAAACAGAAGCAACAGTCCGGGCAGGAGGAGCAGGGAGAATGACAGACTGGGCGGGCTTCAGTAGTTGGCGAATGATCAGCTGACTGCCATGTCGGCCAATGACGCAGGGTCTGGCATAATAGTGTGTATTAGTGTCCTTATACAACTGTAATGCAAAGTAGCCTCTCGAGTATAACTAACTTCGCAGGCTACATATCATTTAGTGTGGTTGCCCACACGATTGTTCGTGTTGTTTTTATCTCATCATCTGATGTAACTTCAGCCAATCAGATTGTGATGTCATTCTTTCCCCCTCTCTGATTGGCTCCCCATTAGAGTCAACAGCAACCACACTTGCAATTTCCAATTGCATCTTTCTAGTTTGTGTATCTTTTGTTAGTGATGGCTGTCAGTTCCCACCTGATGTTGTGTGTGAGTTCTGACTGCTTCAGATCATACTGAATAACTGCTAGCTTGCATAGCGTCTTGAGACTAGGACTTAAGTCTAAGATGAACAGGTCCTCAGGTCTGTTCCATGATCCAAAGAGTATGATACGATCTCCCACAATGCAACAGCACATCCAAGCCATCGGAGATGGCCCTGTTTTCTTGGGCGTAATCTTCGTCCAGGAGAAGGTCTCTGGGTTGAATTTCCACAGATCATTGTACATAGTATGATTGCTGCCACCAAATATGTACAGCTCTCCATTGTAGGTAAAGGCTGAATGACCCCAGCGTCTGTCTGGAAGAGTCTGCGCAGAAGGAGTTCTCAGCCAGCAGTTGGTCTCTGTGTCAAACACTCTGATGATGTTGTTGCAGGAGGAGTCTCCACCCCCAAATACAAACATCTTAGTCCCCATGATGGTGGCAGAGTGACAGGATGAAGCAGGAGGTGGAGTGTCTCTGGTGTTAATTAAAGACCAGGTCATTGTGGTGGTGTCCAACTTGTGGATTTCATTGTACCATTTACCACTTCTGTGTCCTCCATGGATGTACATGACCTTCCCCAAGACACAGGCAGAGTGATTGATCCTCTCCTCTGGAAAAGTTCCAGAAACCTTGGGCTGGAACCATCTGTGGTTGTCGACATCAAATCCATAAAGAATATTGCAGTACTTGTCTGTGCCATTATCACTACCGCCCCAGATGTAGATGGTATATTCTATCAGCACAGCTGTGTGGCCCTCACGCCTGGAAGGAACCTCAAGGCGACGTTCTCCTCTTCCAGTTGTCAACTTCCTCCAGCGTAAAGACAATGTGTTGAAGACACAAACATGAATCTGATCATCCCTACGGTTCCATATCCCTCCAAATGAGTAGATCTTGTCTCCCACGGCAACAGAAACTTGAGTGCCTTTAATAGGTCCTCTGTTCAGATGCAGCGTCCAACAGAACATCTTGTTGCAACAGCTTCTCCAGGGTTTAAATTTGATTCCTCAAGTCCTGTTGAGTAACAGAATGGTGTCCTATTATGTGCTCTACCACTTATATTGGTTCAGTGGCACAAATGTCATGCAAAGTGTGGCCAACCATAGGGTTTTCCGATTAATCGATTTTTTATCGAAATCGGGATTTTTTCCTTTGGACGATTTAAAAAATAAGAAATCGTAAAATCGATTTTTTCACTTTAATTAGGGTAATTCTTACTCATTGGAGCCTTGCAGGGGGCAAAAAGTGCACAGCCCGGTCCTCCTAAAGCAGGACGACAAGGTCCGACACCAAATTAATACTACTTTATCTCTGATATGTAATTTCTTTGATGCACGTGCAGCGCACGTCAGACTGGGCAGGGCTCACCACATTAGATTTTGCTATTTGGCTATATAAAAAAATTAAAAATAAAACAACAATAAAAAAAAATCATGTCCTTGCATTTTTTAAATGAAAACAACATAGTTGAAACAATGTATTATTCTTTTACCAAAAAATCGAAATCGGAAACGAAAATCGACTTTTCTGAGAAATAAATCGAGATTTTATTTTTAGGCCACATCGAACAACCCTAGCCAACCACAAAGCGGATGGGTTGGGCTGACCAATCAATGAAGTCCATGCATTTTGATGTACCTAATATGGTAAATTGCTCACCACAGCAACCCCAGCCAGACAGCTCTACACAGCAGACATGCTTTACACAGCAGACAGACAGGTATAAACCATTGTAGATCTGAGTACAGGAATCATGGTACGACAGGGCTTGTTTTTTATTGATCAAACAGTTGTATCCTGTCAATCACAGTGTAAGAATTACAGTTGTTCTGATACCAATACCTCAGAAAAGCTGCATGCCGATGTTGTCTCGTTTCCGTTTCCAGCCCCAAACCGGGAGCAATGTTTTTGGAGCACTTAGGAACCCGATTGTGGCAAAAAAAAAATTATTGTTTTGAATTAAATCAAATTAATCTAATAGCTCGGTAAACTCGGTGTGGCAGCCTGGAACAATGGGAATAACTAGGGAAACTCTGGATTTGGCAGTAAATGAGTTAAGAGCGTTTGCTAAATGCCTAAATTGTAAATTGTAGGATTGGTGGATTGGTGAGCTTCACGTGACATTTCATTCAACCACATTATAAATAGGCGATCTCCAGGTCTCCATGATTGGTCAAAATTCACATGACAACATAATATCTTACTATAAAATGGGAGAAGTGGGAGAAGGGCTGCAAAACACTAGTCTAATATAAATGGTAAGCGGATTCCTCATGACTCGCGTCACGGCAACCACTCTTGCAATTTCCCAGAATTGCATCTATCTAATTATAGTTACTTGCGGAAGCAGAGCACGCAATTACTGCGATCGGCTGGGTATATGACATGTATGTATTTATGTATGTATGTATGTACTGTATGTACGTATGTATGTTTGTACAGTATGTATGTATAGTATGTATGTCGGTGTCCTCTCTTGTTTAAGACTGTAGCCCAAGCAGGCGCCAGTGATGTCTCTACTTCAATCCCAAAGGGGATTTAGAATAGCTGTTGTACCAGGTAGTCTCAGCGTTTAGAACAGCAGTTGTACTAGACATTAGTCATAAATTATTTTTGAAGCGGTGAAAACCGCTTCCAATGAGTGGCTTTGTGTGTCCCACGCCCATATATGGTCATTTCAGTCCAAAATGAACAGGTTTTCTCAAAAACAAAATGTGTGTTTAATGTCCATATATGGTCATCTCAGTCCAGAATGAACAGGTTTTTTCAAAAACACAATGTATGTCACCTCATGTCCATATATGGTCACTCCAGTCCAGAATGAACAGGTTTTTTCTGTCCCGTACGTCCATAATATCAGTCCAGAATGAATAGGCTTTTTCAAAAAGCAAAATGTGTGTCCCATGTCCATATATGGCCATTTCAGTTCAGAATGAATAGGCTTTATCTGTCCTGTACGTCCAGAATATACGTGTAGTGTCCCTCCCGGTCTGATGAATGGATACTTTGAGGATTGGTCAAGCTTCACATGATAATTTGGCCTTCAGGTTTTATCTGTCCTGTACATGCAATAGTTCTCACCTACTGCATCCACAACTAATGCTACTATAAAAACCTTATTCAAATAACAATTCAGAATAGAGGTTTTATCTGTCCTGTACATGTAGAATATTATCAACAAAAGGAGTGGATATCTATAGAAACCCAACAAAAGATTCAAGTAAGAAAAGAGAAGAAAGCAGCAGTGACAAATAGCCGCACAAGAGCAAAAGCAAAGGCACAATAAGAATATACAGATGCCAAAATCATTTTTGAAGCGGTGAAAGCCGCTTCCAAGGAGTGGCTTTGTCTGTACCGTACAGTCTCTCCAATAGGCTTCCAAGGAGTCCCGTGTCCGTGTCATGTCCCGTGCAGGCAGTATTGAGGATCGGTCAAGCTTCACATGACAATTTGGCCCTCCAGACAAAATCATTCATTCATTAAGAATTCATAAAAAATATAGAACTAAAACACATAGAAAGTATAGATCTAGAACACAGAATGTATAGATCTAGAACACAGATTTCATAGCTCTAGAACACATAGAATAAAAATTCACCGCTTCACTTCGAACCGAGGTTTGATTTTTTTTTATAATGTTTACTTTTTTTTGAGTGGAAGGAGATGCCAGTGATGATTGCGCTCTGATTGCGCAGAAGTAGGCCATACATGGCCTACTTGAGCGCTAGGCGCAAGTTGGCACCTCGACAGAGTGCATTTCTAGTTTGTTTTGCTGTTGTTCGTCATGGCTGCCAGTTCCCACCTGATGTTGTGTGTGAGTTCTGACTGCTTCAGATCATACTGAATAACTGCTAGCTTGCATAACGTCTTGAGACAAGGACTTAAGTCTAAGATGAACAGGTCCTCAGGTCTGTTCCATGATCCAAAGAGTATGATACGATCTCCCACAATGCAACAGCACATCGAAGCCATCGGAGAAGGACCTGTTTTCTTGGGCGTAACCTTCTTCCACAAGAAGGTTTCTGGGTTGAATTTCCACAAATCATTGTATGATATCCTGCCGCCAAATATGTACAGCTCTCCATTGTAGGTAAAGGCTGAATGAGCCCAGCGTTTGCCTGGAAGAATATGCACTGAAGGAGTTCTCAGCCAGCAGTTGGTCTCTGTGTCAAACACTCTGATGGTGTTGTTGCAGGAGGAGTCTCCGCCCCCAAATACAAACATCTTTGTCCCCATGATGGTGGCAGAGTGACCTGATGAAGCAGGAGTTGGAGTGTCTCTGGTGTTAATTAACGACCAGATCATTGTGGTGGTGTCCAACTTGTGGATTTCATTATACCATTTACGACTTCTGTATCCTCCATGGATGTACATGACCTTCCCCAAGACACAGGCAGAGTGGTAGCACCTCTCCTCTGGAAAAGTTCCATAAACCTTGGGCTGGAACCATCTGTGGTTGTCAACATCAAATCCATAAAGAATATTGCAGTACTTGTTTGTGCCATTATCAAAACCGCCCCAGATGCAGATGGTATATTCTATCAGCACAGCTGTGTGGCCCTCACGCTTGGAGGGAACCTCAAGGTGATGTTCTCCTCTTCCAGTTGTCACTGGGGTCAACTTCCTCCAGCTTAAAGACAATGTGTTGAAGACACAAACATGAATCTGATCATCCCTGTCGTCTACTCCAAATGAGTAGACTTTGTCTCCCACGGTAACAGCAGCTTGAATGCCTTTAATAGGCCCTCCGTTCAGATGCAGCGTCCAACAAAACATTTATCACAACAGCTCTTCCAGGGCTTTCTTCAGAACTTGTTGCATAACAGAATGGTGTCCCATTGTGTGCTCTACCTCTTATATTGGTTCAGTGGCACAAATGTCATGATAAGTTTGACCAACCACAAAGCTGTTGGGTTGGGCTAGCCAATCAAGGAGGTCCATGCATGTTGATGTACCTAATATGGTAAATTCTTCACCATAGCAATCCCATGTTACGACAGGGCTCGCGTTTGATAGATCAAACAAGTATCCCGTCAATCACAGCGTAAGTATTACAGCTGTTCTGATATAAACTAGACCAGGTCAACCTGGTTGTGCCAGACCCTGGTTCTGCCAACCCTCTGGGCCTATAAATTTAATGGTACATTTATAGGCTGTCTGTCCCTTTATAGGCTGTCTGTCCCTCCCTCATGTCATCATCATTTGTGACATCATTGTGACCAAATATAATAGGGAGGGACAGACCGACAGACAAAGCAAAAGGCTTTGTCTGTCGGTCTGTCCCTCCCTCATGTCATTGTGATGACATGAAGGCTTTGTCTGTTGGTCTATCCCTCCCTCATGTCATCATCATGTCATCATCATGACCATCTATGGAGAAAACCCGGACAGACCGACATTTGTTTATGTAGGCCTACCCATTTCATGGGTCTGGCAAAAAAGCTGCCGATGAACTGCCAAAAATGCTGGTATCGGCTAGAATACCAGTCTGTGCCATTCTGATATATCAGGGAGCAGGGCCTATAAACTGGCACCAATTAGCCAATGAGGGAGCAGCATTGGCACCAACTAGAAAGATGCAATTGGAAATTGCAAGTGTGGTTGCCGTTGACTCTAATGGGGAGCCAATCAGAGAGGGAGAAAAGGGTGACATCATATCGTGATGTCTGATGAAATGATGAGTAAAAAAACGACAAGAACAATAGTCTGGTTGCCACACTAATGAGAGAGAAGTGTTGGCACCAATTAGCCAATGAGGAAGCAGGGCATTTTGACAATGAGGGAGCAGCGTGTTCGGTGACATCACCTCCAACCAACAAGTGCGACCTGATATCCACTTTCAGTTCATCTTAATCTGGACAACACGAACAGCACTCATCACTCAACAGCACTCATCAACCTACTTGCACGGGTGTTAGGCAGATTCGCCTAAAACCTATTCCCCTAAACACATTTGGTTAACAAAAAACAGGTTCACTTTGCTGGTAAAGAATTCTCGGACCGAGAACAATAGTGTGTAAAATATAGTTTTTCAGGTGATGGCGTCTGCGTCTGAATATAAACATCAATTTGGGGGTCTGTGACATGAAAAGAACCACTCTGGCGTAATGAACATTACAGTTGAAGTCGTCTTTTTGTCTTTTTAAAGAGGTGGTGCCATAGTTTTGTACTTTTTCTGGTTTTCATGTGTCTAGAAGGTTGACAGTACTTCATTAGATCCCCTGGTGTGGTTTTTATGAGAAATTATCCATTCTCTTTTTATTTGGGTTTTTAGCTGGAGGATGGCACCTGCTGGGTCAGACGTGCCGTTCCAAAAACACCCATACTTATTAGATCATAGAATCGACCCCTCCCCTAATTACCATTCACCCAACACACGTGGGTAACTTCAGCTGGGTCACTCACCACCCACCATGACAACCACGCATACCATTGAACTGGTGGGTGTGGCCACATAAAAACATAATTTTAACTCTTTCTGTACACTTTTTTGGAAAAATTCTTCCTCCTAGTATAATCATAATAGTATATAATCATGTTTTATATAGGGGAAAATCATGGCACCTGCACTTTAACCGCTATATGATCCGAAAGCAATTATCTCCTCTCTCTCTCTCCCTGTCTCAGAATGTCTTTATTGTCCTCTGCAGCACCGCGCCCCTCTAATCATCTATCTCCCTCACACTCTCTCCGCTATCCGCCCCTCTCATCCTCATCACCATCAGCATCATCATCTGTACCTTCTCCCATCATACCGTCCGGAGGTGGACAGCTCGAAGCATTTGCCGTAGCACTTGGCGACC